>NC_138893.1:35896060-35935071 GCF_965194825.1 Balaenoptera physalus
CCCTCATAAAAGCAAAGTGCAGAAAAAATTTTTGAATATTCAGACTTTTCAGTCCAGCTTCTCAGTAACCAGGAGGATGTTGTATGTACGTGTCCAGTGACTATATGGGGCCTCTCCCACCCTCCGAGTACCCCCCGGGCACAGAGAAGCTGATCCTTGGCCTATTTCATTCACAGTTTAGAAAAGCAGAAGCTGGTAGCCAGCTCTCCCTCCAGACCAGGCAACCCCCGAGTTACCAACATCTGCCTGAGAAACACAGTCTCTGCCTGCCATTCCCAGGGGTGGGAGATGACTCCTTGCAAAGAATCAGAGTCCCTAGGAGCCATAATCACAATAATAATAACTGCTGCAATATTTGTTGAGCATGTAGATGTGCCATGTGTATTACTGACCTCATCTAGTTTAATTTAATGCTTACATAAATCTAAGAGTTGGGTAATTATCATGCCCATTTTACAGATGAGGACACTGAAGGTTAAAGAAGTTGGGTCACCTAGCCAATGTCACTCATGATGGAGGCCAGATTTGAGCCCAAATCCTTCTAACACCAAAGCCACAATAATGTTGCACAGGCTCTGTGCCTTACCCACCCCTGCAGGCAGGCTGGGCAGCCCCTGAGAAGTCTAGACCCAGGGGGTGAGTAGTGCCAAGGTGAAGTCCATCCTGGGCCCTAAAAACAATGCTACACCTAGTTATTGGGCTCTGGAAGCTCCCCAACCCACATTCAGGAGCATATTTTTAAACTGCAAAGACCACCCATTTGTCAGGTCAAGACCAGCATTTCTTAATGAAAGAAAGGAATGGGATGAAATGGGATTAAACTAGATGGATGCAATGCAAGCAAGCAATGGTAAGTACTGTTTCAGGAAATTTTATTTCGCTTTTGCACATGTGTGTGCAGGGCCGCGGGGAACAGTTGGCAGGTTGGCCTTCATGCACCAGCCCAACCTTCACTCACCACCCACGCTCTCATATGGGGCCACATCTCCGGGATGAAAGGGCGCCTGCTTGCCATGTGCACAGAGATGCTCTCCCATGTGCCAGGCTGTGTGCCGACTGGGCTGTGTCTCCCCAGAGGGGGGCGCCCTCTTTCTCATACTCACAAAGGGGGTTCATGGGCCAGTAGTGTCTGTGTGCACGAGCTGGACCCTGTCCGTTGGGCCCCGTCGTGGTCACCGTCCATTTTCCTCCCTTCCCTTCTCTGCTCTGGGCCCCTGCAGCTGACTCCTCCAAGTCTAGCTCCTTGGCTTTATTGCCGGTTGGGTTTGGCCAGTGGGTAGCTCTGCCTTGAGATCACAAGGCTGGAGCAGAGAGAGGCTGGGCTTCAGCGCGAGCCCAGCTTCAGCGCAGCGCCTCTGATGAAGATTGCATCTCCCAGGACCACAGCTCCTGCCAGGAGCCTTCTTCAGGGTTCCACACTCTTGGGGGTGGTAACAGCTTTCCACTATTGCGAGTGTCTGCGTGCCTCAGCGGCCATTGTTTGTTTCTTTCAGTCGACCCACACCTCTGGCAGTATCCCTCCTTTATTGTCTCTTTATTCAAACCATTTGGAGGGAGATTTTGTTTCCTACTGGGACCCTGACTACTGCTGAGCCGGGGCAAGTGTGTGTGTGTGTGTGTGTGTGTGTGTGTGTGTGTGTGTGTGTGTGTGTACTGGGTCACAATGTAAAATATAGTTCTTACTGTGAGTTACAATTTTTAAAAAGTGTAAGAGCCACTGACCTAGGGGAATTCTAATGCAAAACAGCTTGGGGAATGCAGGCCGAGGGTGAGCTGGGGAAGGCCTCAGCGGGGAGGCTAGGCTGAGAGAACTTAGTGAGAAAAAGCACTGGGCTGGGAGTTGGGACTGATGGGGCTTCTCCCACCTCAGGCCAAAACACGGGCACTGAACTCCATGACCTCTGAGCTCCAGCCAGCGCTAACTGGCTAAGACTCTGTTTTGGAAGTTGATTTATTTGCATATTCCAACACCCACATCTATGAACATCATACATATTTTTAATCTAAGAAAATATCAAAGTGACATCTACAGCCTGTTTGAAGGAATTAATAGTCCCCCCTCGGGCCTCTTCCTCTGCTGATCGAGTTCTTTCACACCCTAGCGGCCCCTTGGATTTCGTGCTAAAACCACATTACATCGCGTGTGTCCCCTCGAATTCCCCAATCATGAGTCACTGTCTTTCCCTGAATATTTTTATACCTAACTCATGATCAGCCTGCCTTGCCAAAATTGTGAGCAAATGCTGTCCACAGTCGCCCCTCGGAGAGGGGGGCAGGCCTGGAGGCTGTGGATAAATCCTGCAGACTCTCTTAACGAGGTCCTGAGTCCACATCCCATGGGCCACAGTGAAATGCCCCTGGGAGAAGAGGATCCCCAACCCTAGGCCCACTCCCACTGAGGCTGGGTCAAGAGCCAGGCACGGTTCACGGAGATCAGATCATCGTGTGGATGGTGTTGTCTGCAGGCTTTTCCCCAGGAGTCTACCCAGCCACAATGATACTGTGTCTCCCCATCAATGACAGTGCACGCCAGTGTGCAACTAGCACTTTGCTCCTCAGATTTGGAAGATGGAGCCCATGCTTGTAACTGATAGATAGTTGTTCCACAAGGAAGAAGGGCAGCACAGCTGCTAGCCTGATGTGGGCCTGGATACGGATACTCTGTTGACTGTTCCCAGCCTGGAAGCACATGGCATCATAGAGAGAGACACTTTGGCCTCAGAAGGATCTGAGTTCGAATCCCGTATCTGCTGTCTCTTAGCTGTAGGACATTTGCCCATCCTTTAGCCTTCCTGAGCAGCCAAGTTCCCAAGCATTAAACCAGAATGGCACTGCCTACTGTAAAGGGTTACAGCGAGAGTTAAATAAAACATCATATGCAGAGTACTGAGCCCCTATTGGACACAATCAACACCTTTTATGAAGTGTTTAAGCATGCAGGCACTGCAGTGAAACCACCTATAATCAAATCTCAAATCAAAACTCTGCCATTTACTAGCGCTGAGACTTGGGCAAGTTACTGAATCTTGCTGAAGCCTCCCTTTTCTCATGTTTGAAATGGGGGAAATAGCAGTACCTACCTTCCACAGTGGCCTAGAGGAATAAATTAATTAAATGAGATGAGTGGTAAGAGAAGTTACATAGTAGGATAATACTCATAAATTTAAAAAAATTTTGAACTTCTTATTGGAATAATGTTGGACTTAAAAAGTTGCAAAAGTAGTAAAAGAATTTGCATATACCGTTTACCCAGCTGCCTCAAATGTTAACATTTTCCCAACTTGCTTTATCATTCTCTCCATTTCTCTCTAATATATTCAAATTTATATGTGTATAAGTTTAATTTTTTTCTCTGAATTTTTGAGGGTAAGGTGGAGGCATAATGCCCTTTTATCTCTACTTTAATGTGTATTTCTTAAAAAAAAAAAAAAGACATTCTCCTATATAACCACAGTGCAATTATCAAAATTAGGAAATTGCCATTGATAAAATAGCATTTATCTAATGTACACACTTTATTTAGATTTCACCAACTGTCACACCACTGTCTTTTTCCTGGTCCAGAATCCAATCCAGGACAACAGTTCATGTACTTGTCACGTCTCTTTACTCTCGCTGAATCTGGAACAGTCTTCCAATTTTATGTTTCATGATCTTGACCATTTTGAAGAGGAAAAGCAGTTTTTTTGTGGCATGTCCTTCAATTTGAGTGTGTCTGAGTTTTTCTCAGGACTGGGTTCCGGTTACGCATTTTCATGAGGGAAACCATGGTAAGGGTGTTACACTGTCTCAGAGCACCACATGGGGAGACAAACAATGTTGACTTGTCTCTGTTACTGTAATGTTCACTTTGATCCTAAGTTCATCCGGTGTCTCCAGGTTTCTCTACTGTAGAGCTACCATTTTCCTCTCTGTAACTAATCAGTATCTTGTGGAGAAAGACTTTGAAACAATGTAAATATCCTGTTTCTCATCCTAACTTCAACCAATATTGTCAGCGCCCATTGATGATTCTTGCCTGAAGCAATTACAACTACAGTAGATGTCAAATGTTAATTTTCAATTCCATCATTCTTTCTACATCTATTGTTTGAAAGCTACTATAATGAAAAGCTTCCCTCCCCTTTATTTATTCATTTATTTATTTTATCATGAGTATGAAGTCATAGATTCTTATTTTATGCCCTCCAATCTCATGAACTGTTAAGATAAGTATTAGAGTTTGCAGTGGCTGATCCAGGCTATTGCCCGAGATCCGCAGGAATCCAAGTGTTCTCTCTTCTACCATTAAAAATACCTATTATTAATTTCTTTTTTTTCACATCTTTATTAGAGTATAAATGCTTTACAATGTTGTGTTAGTTTCTGCTGTACAACGAAGTGAATCAGCTATATGTATACATATATCCCCATATCCCCTCCCTCTTGCTTCTCCCCCCGACCCTCCCTATCCCATCCCTCTAGGTGGTCACAAAGCACCGAGCTGATCTCCCTGTGCTATGCAGCAGCTTCCCACTAGCCATCCATTTTACATTTGGTAGTGTATACATGTCAGTGCTACTCTCTCACTTCATCTTAGCTTCCCCTTCCCCCCACACTCCCGTGCCCTCAAGTCTGTTCTCTATGTCTGCGTCTTTATTCCTGCTCTGCCACTAGGTTCAA
Source organism: Balaenoptera physalus (assembly GCF_965194825.1). Classification (NCBI taxonomy): domain Eukaryota; kingdom Metazoa; phylum Chordata; class Mammalia; order Artiodactyla; family Balaenopteridae; genus Balaenoptera; species Balaenoptera physalus. Next base: position 35,900,723 of record NC_138893.1, read on the forward strand.
CAGTACTGCTTTTTTAAATTCTGTATATATGTGTTAGCATACAGTATTTGTTTTTCTCTTTCTGACTTACTTCACTCTGTATGACAGATTCTAGGTCCATCCACCTCACTACAAATAAGTCAATTTCATTCCTTTTTATGGCCGAGTAATATTCCATTGTATATATGTGCCACATCTTCTCTATCCATTCATCTGTCGATGGACACTTAGGTTGCTTCCATGTCCTGGCTATTGTAAATAGTGCTGCAATGAACATTGTGGTACATGACTCTTTTTGAATTATGGTTTTCTCAGGGTATATGCCCAGTAGCGGGACTGCTGGGTCATATGGTAGTTCTATTTTTAGATTTTTAAGGAACCTCCATACTGTTCTCCACACTGGCTGTATCAATTTACATTCCCAGCAACACTGCAAGAGCGTTCCCTTTTCTCCACACCCTCTCCGGCATTTGTTGTTCGTAGATTTTTTGATGATGGCCATTCTGACTGGTGTGAGGTGATACCTCATTGTGGTTTGATTTGCATTTCTCTAATGATTAGTGATGTTGAGCATCTTTTCATGTGTTTGTTGGCCATCTGTATGTCTTCTTTGGAGAAATGTCTATTTAGGTTTTCCACCCATTTTTGGACTGGGTTGTTTGTTTTTGTGATACTGAGCTGCATGAGCTGCTTGTATATTTTGGAGATTAATCCTTTGTCAGTTGCTTCATTTGCAAACACTTTCTCCCATTCTGAGGGTTGTCTTTTCATCTTGTTTATGGTTTCCCTTGCTGTGCAAAAGCTTTGAAGTTTCATTAGGTCCCATTTGTTTATTTTTGTTCTTATTTCCATTTCTCTAGGAGGTGGGTCCAAAAGGATCTTGCTGTGATTTATGTCATAGAGTGTTCTGCCTATGTTTTCCTCTAAGAGTTTTATAGTGTCTGGCCTTACATTTAGGTCTTTAATCCATTTAGAGTTTATTTTGTGTATAGTGTTAGGGTGTGTTCTAATTTCATTCTTTTACATGTAGCTGTCCAGTTTTCCCAGCACCACTTACTGAAGGGGCTGTCTTTTCTCCATTGTATATTCTTGCCTCCTTTATCAAAGGTAAGGTGACCATATGTGTGTGGGTTTATCTCTGGGCTTTCTATCTTGTTCCATTGATCTATATTTCTGTTTTTGTGCCAACACCACACTGTCTTGATTACTGTAGCTTTGTAGCATAGTCTGAAGTCCAGGAGCCTGATTCCTCCAGCTCTGTTTTTCTTTCTCAAGATTGCTTTGGCTATTCAGGGTCTTTTGTGTTTCCATACAAACTGTAAAATTTCTTGTTCTAGTTCTGTAAAAAATGCCATTGGTAATTTGATAGGGATTGCATTGAACCTGTAGATTGCTTTGGGTAGTATAGTCATTTTCACAATATTGATTCTTCCAATCCAAGAACATATTTCTCCATCTGTTTATGTCATCTTTGATTTCTTTCATCAGTGTTTTATAGTTTTCTGAGTATAGGTCTTTTGTCTCCTTAGGTAGGTATATTCCTAAGTATTAAAAATGCCTATTATTAATTTCAATGATGACCACTATATACGAAACATTTGCCATGTTTCAGGCACAAGCTAAGCATTTTACTCACGTTAGCTCATTTAATTCTCACAATGAGCCTATGAGGCAAGTCCCATTATTTTAGATGTGGAAACTGGTGCTTTGGAGAGGTTAACATGCTAAAATCAACAGTAAGACGAGGAATCAGGATTTGAACATGGTCTGTCTCCTGAGTCCTGGGACTTAACACTTTCATGTGGAAACTTCATAAAGCAGTAGAGAGATGGTTTTGTCTTGGCCCAGGTCCCCAGCCTGGGCAGGGGTCCAGGATGCCTCCTTGTCAAGGACCTCAAAAGTTGTGCACAAGCCCAGCCTAGGATGTGGGGACCTTTCAGTTCTCAGAGACCTCCAGGGGTGTCCCGGGCTTCTTAGAATGCCAGGGTTCAGGTGCCTCTGAGAGCCTCGTCACCAGCCCCTTCCCCTGGCAGAAGGGGGAAATGAACCAAGAAAGGGAATGTCACTTGTCAGGGGTCTCACAGAAAGGTCAAGGGGTCCAGTGACACTGTCAAAACTAAAGCAAAGAACAGAGGCAGCACCAGTCCCAAAAGCATTTCTGCAATGACCAAAGGCCACGACATTGAACCAGAGACAACTTCTGGTTGCCTCAGCCCCAGCATCCCTGGTCTGGCCTAGTTCACTGCCCACAAAGTATCCCAATGTTTGTCCATGGCTTTGACCTGCCTACACCCCACTTCCTCCCAACCACTGGGTCAGGGCATAATGTGGGACGTTTCTAGCCACATCTGACCACAGAGTACCAGTTTGACTTAAATAAGGACCCACTGGCTTTTTGTTCTATTGCAGCAAAATATACATAACAAAATTTACCATTTTGCCAATTTTAAGTATACAGTTCAGTAGCTTTAAGTACATTCACATTGTGGTGCAACTGTCACCACTATCCAGCTCCAGAACCTTTTCATCATCCTAAACTGCAACTCTGTACCCATTAAACAATAACTTCCCATACCATCCCCACCCCCAGCCCCTGGTAACCTCTGTTCTACTTTCTGTCTCTGTGAATTTGACTATTTTAGGTACCTAATACAAGTGGATTCATACAGTGTTTGTCTTTTTGTATCTGGCTTCTTTCACTTAGCATGACGTCTTCAAAGTTCATCCATGCTGTAGCGTGTATCAGAATTTCGTTTCTTTCTAAGGCTAAATAACATTCCAGTGTATGTACATACCACATTTGCTTTATCCATTCATCCATCGATGGACATTTGGATTGTTTTTGCACCTTTTGAGTGCTGCTAAGAACATGGGTGTGCAAATATCTGTTTGAGTCTCTGCTTTCAATTCTTTGGGGTATATACCCAGAAGTGGACTTGCTGGACCATATGGTAATTCTATGTTTAATTTTTGAGGAACCGTCATACTGTTTTCCAAGGACCAAATGGCTTTTAACACACCAGCGCCCCAAATACTCCCTCTCCCCCCACACCCACTCTGGTTTATTTCAGACTTCAGAGCCGTGGAGTGGATAACAATAATGAGCTTCAGCTTTAGCCTCAAGGGATTGAGAGACCCACTGGAAGCACCGCTCCACCTGTAAATAAGAATCCTAACAGCTCCACACTTTGGCAAATGGAGCTCTGACTCTCAGGATCATCCACTGGTGACTTCCACTGTGGGCAGGAAAAGAGACTTCACCCAGACGAGGGTGCAGATGGAAGAGGCACTCCACCTCTGCAGACCCAGAAGGAATGATGGAAAAGCACGCAGAGAGCCATATCCACAAAAATACGAGTATCTGCTCTGCCCCTCTAATTATGATCCAGTGTCTCCATGCCCCCTGGAGACTGGGGACTTGTTTGTTCGAGCTGACATGTCTATTATTACTCTTTAGGTAGTTAGCAGCATTACTTGCAGCATTCATTAACAAGTATCACCATATGGATTTCTAAACAGCAGCTCCGCTTTAGCTAATGAGCCCCAATAGTGTAATACTTCACGTATTTTATAGCAAGACAATTAAGCAATGTCTTGCTTTTATAGCAGACCTTAAAATAAAGCATTTAGGATACAAAGAAGAGACAGGAATCATAGTACCTACAGTATATTTGTGGTTAGAATTGGGGAAGTTTAACTCTCCTTCACCCAATCTCCTGTTACACACATGCACACACTCAGTCTACAGAGAAATAAAAGGTTTGCTGTGCTTTCTTGCCCAATTTCCCAGCTTCATAATTAGAGACTACTTAAGTCATCTGCATATGGTTCCCACGCAGACAAGGGAAAAAGAAGAGAAGGGAAAGAGAAGAGAAAAGAAGCAGCAGGCTGGGTTTTGTCTTTATAAACAGGGAGAAATGGAAAATGCTAGTATGTATTGAATGTCTACCTCTGCCGAGCTTTCATCCCCACCCCCCTCATTTAATTTTCATGAAACCCTGCAAATAGGTATTAGTATTCCCATTGTATAGATGAAGAAACTGAGACTTAGGGAGATTGTTGCTTGCTCAAGGCCACCCAACTTGTAAATGGCTGTGCTAGGATTTAAAACTAGATCTGCATGATTCCAAAGACCTGATCTTTCCAGGATTCTGTGTCAAGGGCAGAGGCAGAATCCCCATACCACCGCTTATCTGCTAGTTTTGCAAAATATCCTGGTCTTCCCAGGAACATGGGGGTGAACTCCACAGTATACTTTCCTCCTGCATTGTGCTGACTTGGACAAAAGGACACACAGCCTCCTTCCTGTCCCCCAGATGCCTCTTTGGCAAGACCCCCCTTCCCTGTCCTGGACTCCCATTTGGCCCACCACGCATTAGGCAATCAGAAAGATGTCAGTGACTGCCAATGAGTTTGTGAGTCTGGCTGCCAGATAGGGTCACCTCTGCCCTGCAATACTAGGGGTAAAGAATGAGAGAATCCCAGATCCAGCCTTACATCCAATAAAGAAGAGAATTTAGCAGAGAGGTTTTACCGTAAACCACCACACCACCCACCCAGACCTCAAGTCTACTGCTCTACATTCCTCTCCAAGCAAACACACTTCTTAGGGCTGCAGAGGGACACAGATGTGTGAGCAGCTGCTCCAAGCATGGGCCATTGCCACCTACAAGGCTTAAGGCAGTAGGAATTCAAGACTCAAGAAGGACACGGCTTCCCTCTTCTCTTTTGCCTTTAAAGCGTGAGTCTCCAGCCACCGACGGAGTCTTGTGGCTGCTTCCCTGAATGGGAACATCATTCCCAAGGTGGTCCAGTCCTATTTACCCGAGCCGTTCTCTAGGGGCTTTGAACCTAAAACTGCTCTAAAAAATAAAGTCCTTCTAAAAAAGGGAAAAGCAGACTCAAGGATCTCTCTCCACATCTCTACGGCCTGGGGCCATTTGGCCCTGTGGTCACTGGGTTCATGGTGTTATGGCTCAGAAATTATTTCTGTTCAAAATGAGAACCCCGAGCCTGGAAGCCAAAGACTAACTATGTTCCATGAGTTCTTCTTAATAAGGAAATAATGTGGATGGTGCATTTCAAAATAATTCAACTAAAAGTATATTTTAAGTGTGAAGAGCTTGAAGGAAAACACTTAGCTATCTGGAAAGTTCTCAGCTTGGGACGGCTGAGCACAGTGTCACGTTCACTACTGCACTCCTGGCAAGGGCACAGCATTAACCCCCTGCTCACTGAGGCAGGGGACATTCTCCACTTAGAATGTTTGCTCCAATGTGCTTCGGTCCTGCCATACGCTGCAAGGCTCTGCTCTGACTCCATCTGCTTAATTTCATACCAAAAGGAGCGTTCTTTGGGGGTGGGGGAGGATCCAAGAGGGCAAAGCCCCAGAAAAAAAAAGGTGAAGGGTGTCCTTGCATGAAAATGGTGAAGCCAACATCCCACTGGGGTGGGCCCTGAAAATGAAGTCGGTCAGCTCATGCCCTCACAGGCACCAGCCTGGATGTACATTATGGTGTGGGCATCCCCCAGGGGGCCTGCTGGGAGGATGATGGCAGAGAAGTGAGCACGTCTTCTGTCTGAAAGAACTAGGTCACCTTGCCATGGAAGTGAGACTGAGCAGTGCACTCTGGGACAAAAGAAATCGGGCAGCAAGGAGAAATTAGATGGTGCATATAATATCCACCACTGCCATTCCCTGAGGCCCTACCATGTGCCAGGCACTGTTCTAGGCACCAGAGATACAACAGTGAATGAAACAGGCAAGGCCCTGCTCTCATCTAGCTTATTCTAAAAATGGAAACAAACAACCCACAATGTAGTTATTGTTCATTTTTGTTCATATTGTTCATTATTGTTCACTCATTATTGAGTTTAAATAAATACATTCAAGTGATATGTGCTCTGAAGATCATGAAACAGGATGATGAGAGAGAGATTGGAGGTTTCTTTTAGAGCAGGAACTTAGGGAAGGCCTCTCTGATGAGTGGACTGGACCCTAAGGAAGCCCTGGCCATGCTGAGATCTGAAGGCAGATCATTCCAGAGTAGAAAGCAAAGGAGAAGATTCTAAGACAGGAACAAGCTTATGAAGGTGAGTAACAAAAAGACACCAGTAAGGGTGGAGTTGGGTAAATAGAGGGAGAACCGGTAGAAGTTGAGATCGGAGCTGTCAGCCAGGGTGCCATCACCCTGGTAAGGAGTCTGGATTTATTGCTAAGTGTGATGAGCAAACCATTGAAAGGCTCTAATCAGGAAAGGGATGTGATCCATCTCACAGTATAATGACAGGGGCAGAACCAGAAGTACCAGATAAAAGGCTATTTCAGGAGTCAGGGAGCAATGACGATGACCTGGGGAGGAAGCAACGGAGATGGAAAGAAGGAGGCATATTTGAAGCATAGTTTAGGGCAGATATTTTTAAGTACCTGCTAATGGATTGGATGTGGGAGGAAAGGGGGAAAAAAAGAGTCAAGTGAGACTCAGCATCCAGCACTCTGCATTGCTCGCAAAAGGAACTCACGAATAGATGGATGCTTGGTGTCTGCTGGTAGGTTGGCTGGTTGGTAGGTTATTTGGATGGTTGCTTGATTAGATGGATTGATGGCTGGATGGCTGGATGGATGTGTAGTTGGTTAATAGTTAGGTGGATAGATAGTTGACTGGTTGAGTGGGTGGTTGAATAGTTGGATGGGTGGATGGGTGGATGAGTAGACAGATGGTTGGCTTATGGTTGGGTAGATAGGTAGTGGAGAGGTTGGTTTGTTCACTAACTGGTGTCATATATTTCCTGCTCACCACACAACCTCTCCTTCCCTCCTTCCAGGGCCCTTGGTACCCACCCAACTCCCTTGAACCTAATTCCCTGCCTTGACCAACACCCAGAACTTGCCATTTTATCCCAGTCCTTGCTATTTGCCCCATGATCCTGCATCCTTTGGACCTTCCAGGGCTATTGTGGGACCAATGCTGGGCTCCAGGTCCTGGAAGATTTTCAGTGGATGGGTAGACATAGTGAGCCTTAGACTTAAGCAGAGCCCACCTTTGCCCCTTAGTGGCCGTCTGGCCTGGAGTAAGTCACTCTACCTCAATTCCACTTTGGTAAATGGAGCTAAGAACACCTGGCCCACCTACTCACAAGGTCATGAGAATCAAATGAGAAACTAGGTGTGAGGGTGTGCAACAGATGTCAGGGATTATTCTCATTATCCTGCTGTTGCAGTTAAGGAACAAGAGTTTCCGGTGTGGGGCAGGCATCTCCCAAGTGCTAGACCCTTTTGTTCTCTTCACCCACTGCTGCTCTCACAGTCAGCCTAAATTGAACCTGAAGCTCAGACCTCTGCCCTCGTACTAACCAGTGTTTCCTTGATTTACTCTTCTCAGCCTTGGATGCCCTGCTCTCTACTGTGTCAACATCCACCTTTCACAGGTCCGATCTTGATTGTACTTTAGAGAAAACCCCTGCATGGCCATCTGCCTTCTGATTCTCCATTTGAAAAGTCAAACTTGTTTCCTACCTCAAGATCCCAAGTCCAGCCCATAGCACAATGTCTAGAACATAGTAAGTGCTCAAAAAGCGTATATGCACGAATGATGCCTCTCTGATTTTCCAAACTATCTTTTGCCTGGGTGTATTAGTTAGCTCTTGATGCATAACAAACCACCCTAAAATGTAGTGGCTTAAAACAACAAACATGTACTAGCTATCATGATCCTGTGGGTGGGCTGGCACTTCTTCTGGCCTGGGTGCCTCGCCTGGAGCCAGATGGTCCAGGATATCCTCACTCACATGTCTAAGGCTTCTAGGATGACTGGGGCCTCTCTCTACATGGTCTTTCATCCTCAAGGAGGCTGGCCCAGCTTTTTCACAAATGGCAGACGAGTTCCCAACAGCAAGAGGATGCAAGCCCAATGCACATGCACTTTTTAAGACTCTGCTCACATCACATTTGCTAATGCCTACTGCCCATGGCAAGTCACACAGCCAAGCTCAGAATCATTCTGGGAAAGAGCCACACAAGAAAATTGACACAGAAAGCATTAGATGTATTGGGGGTCATTAGTCCAACAATCTACCACACTGGGTAACTCAAAACAGGCTTGGCTGAGTCCGCATTCCAAAAACTCCTCTGAGAAGCAGAGAATTGAAGCCCACCAGGGGAGCCAGGGAGATCAAGAAGCAGCTAGTTGAGGGCTGTCAGGCTGAGCTGGAATCCTAAGAAAGAAACTGGAACTTCCCATCAACATGACACCTCCCCAACACACACCAGCTTTCCCCTCTGTATTGGTCAGCTATGGACACATAACACTGCATAACAAGCAACCTCAAAATATCAGTGACTAAGAGCAAATACTCATTTTTGTTGTTTGTAGGTCTGTGACTCAACTGTACTTGCTCTCCTCCACATGTCACCTTCTGGGGTTTAGACTGAAAGGGCAGTGGCTGCTCAGGGCACACACACCTCACAGCAATAGCAGAAGCACAGAGAGAGGAAGCCAGTTGAGCAATCACATTTCAAACCTCCCTCACATTACATCTGTGAATATCCCATTGGCCAAAGCAAGTCCCATGACTGAGCCCAAAGTCAAAGGACAGGGAGGTCCCCCCGTCCACCATGAAGATCTGACAAGGGTGTGGATGTAGAATACTCCTAGATAGAAGTGAAGAATTCCTGTCCAATTTTTCAATCAATCACAGCCTCCTCACTTTTCCCTAACCTCATCCCTCCTTATCTTTCCCCTTCCCCCACCCCAGCTCAGTCATTTCAGAACTGCAGGTAAGAAGTGGGTCAGCTTTGCCCTGCCAGGTGATCCACACCTTCCCTGAAGCTTCTCTGTGCCCAAGTCTACAGTAGATGACATGTGAATAAGGTTGACATGGCTAGAAAGATGACATGGGGATAAGGTTCCATCTTCCCACAGAGGAGAAAGCCCTGAGGCCATGGAGCTACCTTTGTCAGAGCAGAGTTGTCTGATTTTGCCTATCGTGACACTTCTCATCATTTCTGGTATCCATAGTCACCAGCATCTTACAGTCAGGTCTGAAAATAGGGCTATTGGCTGGGCTCCATATCTGACAGAAATGCGTGTCCAGGACATATTTTTATCATTAAACTCTTCTAGCAGTTAAAACAGCAGAACACTTTTGAGGAGACTGGGCAAAACTTGCTCAGGAAACGTGCTGATTTCAACCACCTGGACGGAGCAGATGCCCTGATCTTCTTTTTATCTTGATGAACACCTTAGTTGATTTATTACCTTCTCCTAACACATGTAAAGGGAGATCCCATTCATTTGCTCATGGAGCTTCTCCAGGTCCTAGGAATTGAAGTCAAGGGGAGATTAGAAAACAAGATTTTTAGGGTACACCTGCTAAGTGCCAGAGACTGCACCAGAAGAATAAGTGGATATCCAAATAGAAAAAAAAATTAATCTTGACCCAGACTTCACACTATACAAAAAATAAAAATTAAAAAATTAGCTTTAAATGGGTCATGGGCCTGGATAAATGCTAAAGTTATAAAATTTCTAGAAGAAAAGATAGGAGAAGTTTTGTGTCCTTGAGGTAGGCTAAGATTTCTTAGATGGGTCCCAAAAAAAGAACACTAATCATAAAAAGAAAAGATAAAGTGATTTCATCAAAATTAACACTTCTGCTCTTCAAAAGACACTATTAAGAAAAAAAAAAAATAAGCAAGCAACAGATATAAGAAAAGATTCACCAGATAGATGGATGACAGATAGATCACTTGATAGATATATGGATATATATAGATAGATATCTTGCAAATAATATACATCCAGAATATATAAAGAACTTTCACAACTCAATAAGAAGACAACCGGGGCTTCCCTGGTGGCGCAGTGGTTGAGAATCTGCCTGCCGATGCAGGGGACACGGGTTCGAGCCCTGGTCTGGGAAGATCCCACATGCCGCGGAGCAACTGGGCCCGTGAGCCACAATTACTGAGCCTGCGCGTCTGGAGCCTGTGCTCCGCAACAAGAGAGGCCGCGATAGTGGGAGGCCCGCGCACCGCGATGAAGAGTGGCCCCCACTTGCCGCAACTGGAGAAAGCCCTCCCACAGAAACGAAGACCCAACACAGCCATAAATAAATAAATAAATAAATAAATAATTAAAAAAAAAAAAATAAGAAGACAACCCAGTGAAAAAAACACAGACAAAAGTTCTGAACAGGGCTTCCCTGGTGGTGCAATGGTTAAGAATCTGCCTGCCAATGCAGGGGGCACGGGTTCGAGCCCTAGTCCAGAGAGCAACTAAGCCCATGCGCCACAACTACTGAGTCTGCGCTCTACAGCCCGTGAGCCGCAACTACTGAGCCTGCGCACCACAACTACTGAAGCCCGCGTGCCTAGAGCCCGTGCTCCACAACAAGAGAAGCCACCGCAATGAGAAGCCTGCGCACCGCAACAAAGAGTAGCCCCCACTCGCTGCAACTAGAGAAAGCTTGCGCACAGCAACGAAGACCCAACGCAGCCAAAAATAAATAAATAAAATTAAAAAAAAAAAAAGTTCTGAACAGAGAGCTCACAGAAGAAGATGTACACATGGGCAATAAGCACATGAGAAGATGCTCAACATTTTTAATCATAAGGGAAATGCAAATTAAAAGTATAATGAGATTCCACTACACAACCACTGGAATTGCTACCAAAAAAAAAAAAAAAAAGACAATGCAGAATAAGATTTGTTCAAGGTGTTCTGCTCACTAGAAGTTCCCACTTTGGGGACCAGACTGTCAGGAGAGGGATCTGACCAGATTAGCTATTTGGCCAAAATCCTACCTGGAGGTGCCACTAACTTGACACTTCATGATACCAATAAAAGAATTTGTTGAGAAGGAGAAGAATTTGCTGAACCAGTCCACAAAGTGACAATTCTAGACATTTTATGGCTCAGTTCCCTTGAATACAACTGTATCCACAAACTATGAATGATTTGCCGGGGATTCTGATATCACCAATCTCCCCTCTCACTCTGCCCAGGAATAGCTAAGCAAGGGGCACATTGTGGTGGTTAGAGGCAAAGTTATGAGTGATACAGACCTGACCTCCAGCTCCAACTCCACCACTGAGTGGCTGAGACCTAGGGCAAGTTGTTTAATGTCTGAGCCTCAGTTTCCTCATCCATAAAATGGGGATCAGACCCCACCTACTTCACAGGGCTGTCATAAAAGTTTCCGTGAAATCAAGTATCACTTGGCACATGGTGTTATCAATATATGGCTGGCGTTACTATTATTGCTAAATCTATCTGACTTTCTCATAGCCTTGAGATCTTCTCGTAGTCTTTTACCCTCCCATTCTGTGCTAGGATGCTGTGCCAGCCTTGGGCCTTTTTGCTCTCAGGTCCATTCTACATCCTTCCCCTGCTCTGTATCACAGCAGGATGACCCAGCAGGCTGCATTTCCCAGACTCCTGTGTCAGCCAGTGGGAGGCACTGGTAAGAGAGTGGAGGGTCGGGGAAGGGAAGAAGGCAGGTGTTTCTCCTCCTACCTCTCTGCCTGGGGCATCTTCTCTGGCAGCAGCTCCAGGTTTCACTGAACAGTCCTGCCTGATTCCAGATCACACTGAGATCCAGGAGCGCCATCTCTTCCCTTTGTTTCTCCAGCTTCAGGTAGGCATGGCTTCCTCCCCTGACTCATCTTCAAGTACTTCATTGAACCCTGTTTGCCATCTAGGCTCACGCATATCACCTGTGTAGCAGATTCCCTGTATTACACTCCCTCTGTTATAAATACCTGACATGGTTTCTGCTTTCCTGGTCAGCCCCTGATCCTACATATCAGTGGTCACCTGGTATGTAGGGCTCTTGGGATTTGCAGAACATTAATTGCCATTGCCTATGTGCTTGTTCTTGTGCTTGTGCTTGCCTTGTGCTTGTCCTTGCCACTGTAAGTGCCAGGTCTCTAGCAATCGCTTTGCCAGGGAAGCTTGGTATCCTTCTGATCCTTTTAGTAAAATACCTGCTGCTAATTACTTATTACCCAAGGGTCTCTGTTCTCTCTGTTTTCAAGGTTTTATGGCCAGATGCCTGGCTCTGTGTATTTGTTTCTGGGGTTCGGCTCTGGTGTAGGAATGGATGGAATAAATCATCTCTTTCCTTTCATTGAGAAGAGTAACTTCCTGATTGAGATCTCAATTTATAGTGGATTTTTTTTCCCTTGCATCAGGTGGAACCCAGGAAACGAGGTGCCTTCCTACGTAACACATACGTGCATCACCCTGCCCAGGCCACACCCACACAGACCACGCAAAGCGGCTCAGGCCTATTGCTGTTTAACAATTTCACACACAACATGGTTTGGGCTGAATTTGCATGGTGCTGGGCACTACGGAGGACCCAGGGGTTTGTCAGACCAAGGTGCCCCCCTCCAGAATCGGCCACATAATTTGCTGGGCCCAGTACAAAATGAAAATGCAGGGCACCTTATTCAAAGAATGTCAGGAAAACAACAGCAGAGTGGGAAATGCCGGTGTACAAGCTCTCCCCCACTTCCCCCAGTGCAGCCCCATGGGGTTACAGCTTGCTTCAGGGAGACCACATGTGGGTACCAAAAATGGTGCCCAGTGAGATGGGATAAATGGCCTTCTGTGGGCTGTGCAAGGTCCCAGAAGGTGACTGTTCCAGAGACAAAGGACATCTCTTGACCACATGGGCAGCGTGCAGAGAGGACCAGAGGGAGAAGGGAGGGAGATGTGCTTACCCTGAAATTCAACCAGGACAAGTGAACCTATTTTACTGAATAATCAAGCTGTGAGCTCAGTCCCTACGCCACTTCCACCTTGCCCACCCCTCAGCGCTATTTCGGTCCCCCAGGCTTCCACAGCCCAGTCACCTTCTTCATGTGCCTTAGACATGTGACCTTATGTTGTTCAGAAGAAGCCACCCAAGACCTGAGCGAGCTAAGAGGGAGGGGGAATCCGTTAGTCCGAGCCAATAGCTTAATTAATCACAACCTATCTATGCGTAGAGAGAGAGCTCCATAAAGAGACACAGGAATTGCCAAATCTACAGGCCACATAAGGTCATGGAAAAAACCTGGACCTTGGGACAGACCCAGCTCACGCATGTAGTAGGGGAGCCAAAGATATAGTCTGGATAAGGAAGGGGACCTGGATTTGAATTATAGCTCCGCCATCTGCTATGTGATCTTGGGATAAAAGATTTCATGCCCTTAATAGCCAAAACATAGAAACAACCTAAATGTCTATCGACAGATGAATGGATAAAGAAGATGTGGTACATGTGTACAATGGAATACTGCTCAGCCATAAAAAAGAATGAAATGATGCCATTTGCAGCAATATGGATGCAACTAGAGATCATCATACTAAGTGAAGTAAGTCAGAAAGAGAAAGAGAAATACCATATGATATCACTTATATGTGGAATCTAAAATATGGCACAAGCGAACCTATCTACAAAACAGAAACAGACTCATAGACATAGAGAACAGACTTGTGGTTGCCAAGAGGGATGGGGGGAGGCAGGGGGATGGACTGGGAGTTTGGGGTTGGTAGATGCAAACTATTACATTTAGAATGGCTAAACAATAAGGTCCTACTGTATAGCACAGGGAACTATATTCAATATCCTGTGATAAACCATAATGGAAAAGTATATTGAAAAAATGTATATGTGTGTATAACTGAGTCACTTTGCTGTACAGCAGAGACTGGCACAACATTGTAAATCAACTATACTTCAATATTAAAGAAAAGATTTCATGCCCTTGATCCTCAGTTTTATCATCTGTAAAATAGGATAATACCTATCCTATTTGAAATTTAAAGCTAATGTATGTAAAAACGCCTGGCTTAGAGCATGTGCAGTAATGGATTCTCAAAAATGGTAGTTTGTATATATGGATACGTGTCTTATACGTATGGCTATATCTGTATGCACATGTACAGATATAAATCTGTGTTATATATGTATATGTATGTAAATATGTTTTCATATATCTCTGTAAATGTGGTAGTGGAGCCATTGTATTGAACAACTTTCTCCAACCTCCCCTCACCAAGCCCAACTGTCCCTTCAAACCAGCTACGTGGGGTGTTCTTTCCTTGCCCTGGGATAAAATCTCAGTCAACTCCCATCCCTTTTCTGGTCACTCTTCAATAACAAACAGTCTTGCTGTCACTTTTAGTCCCAAGCACAGTCTAATTTCAGTGATTAAAATGTCAAGCCCAGGGTTACAATTCCTCAGCCCCCCACCCTCACTTTAGCCAGGGAGGCCGCCTTGGACCATGATGACAGGGTGGCCTTACGCTTCTCCTCCGCATGTTCCTGAACCGCCCGTGAGCACACAGGTTTGGAGGGGAGGAGGAAGAAGGGGATTGCCTCTTGCAGATGTAATCACATGCTGCTGGGTGCTCAAAGCTCACTCTCTCTCTTGAGGGGGAGGGTGCTTTTTCTGGGTTTGCAGGAGACTTGCCTGCTGGGAGCTTCTCCTTCTCCCACTACTTAAGGCATCCCATCCACTGGCATGCCTTTTAAAGGTCCCCCTATTCAGATGTTCGAAGTTGGGGGTCACATTGCTCCACCAGCCAACAGCAGGTCCCTTTGCCTCATGGGACGGCTCATGGGAATGCTCGTGCACCCAGGCCCCCAGTTCTAGGGGACATATGGCAAGCTTTCTGAGCGGTCCCCCTCGAGCCTGTCTCCTTTGGCTTGAAGTAAGGAGCAAATACCACCGCCAGGGCAGCCACGGGGCAGCGGCAGCTGGCGGGTGACGGGGGAAGCAGAAAAAAGGTTGTGAAAAGGGAAAATGTACCACATTCCAACCAACTACTCCTTTCAAGAAAATCCTCTGTCCTGGCCTCTTTATTTCAATCCTTTTATAATCGCCAGTGAGTAACATTTTAGCATCCTATTACATGTAGATAAACGTCAAGATCTAGAACCTATATGTCGAGTCTTCATAAAGGTCACCTGTGCATTAAAATTTGAAAAACTCGAATTACGAGAAAAATAATCTGAGAAAATAATTTAAAAGTAAATCTGTTGTACATTATGCAGTGCCATTCATTTATTCCATAGTTTTTGAGCACGTGCTGTACTGAGCTAGACTTCAGCCCTCAAGTCCCTCCCACCTGGTCAGGGAGACACCCACGAACAGACAGCCAACGGGAAGGAGCAAGACACAAAACTCAAAAGGGAGGCTCAAGCCAAGTATGTGAGCCTCGACTCCTGGTTAGGAGTTTGCCCTTTCCCCCTAATCACGTGGTTTCCCCATCAGGCATCCCTGACCCCTGAGAGTCTGAGTAGGCAGTTATGGGGAAAGGGTATCTCTGAGCTATTTTTAGGATTTCAAGAAGCTTAGCAGGAACCATACCCTGCTTCCCAAGGTAAATCTGCAAAGGTCAATAACACATCAAGTTTCTTTGCTTTGGGCTGAAATTTTATTAGCACTTCTTATCTCTGGCTAATCAACAGTTCTGATTGGCAGCCTTGTGGCTTTGATTATTTGTAAATGGAGACATGAATTAATTCATAAGTCATGAAGTTTGGACTCCACATGCCCACAGAAGAAATTATCTAAAGAGAGTACCCCAGGGGAGGTTTCAAGCAGGGGAGTGAACATAGCAAACCTGGGTTTTAGAATGCTCTCCACAGGTTCAGAGGGAAAAGGGATTGAGGGGGTGAAGAATGGCAGCGGGAAAGCCTGTCAGGAAAGACTGGTGAGTGACCCAGGCTGATCCTTGCACACCATCCATGCATTCGACAAATTTATTGAGCAGCTACAACGTGCCAAGCACTGCACCATGTGCTGGGGACTCAGCAGGGACGAGCCACAGAGACAGAGCCTGTCCTTACCAAGCATGCTGTCCATGAGGGTGTAGCTGCTAAACCATCGCACAAAAGGATGTGTGGTTAAGGATCAGGATGGGTGCTGGGAAGACAAAGTCCAGGATGCTAGGACAGTAGGACTGGTCCTGATATTGATCATTGCATTGTATTTAAGGTCTGGGCAGAGAGATGGCGTGCTAGAAGAATGAATCAGCCCTAAGCAGGAAATCCAGCACTCCTTACCTCCCACACCACTACCTGGTCCCATACTTATCCTGGTTCCAGCACAGGGTAAGGGTCATTAAGTAGTCATTGAATGCATGAATGAATAGGCACCTATAATCTAAGCTGCATTTTATTTTATCTATTTAACAAACTTCTACATAATACTAATTTACCATGCACCAGCCACTGCCGTAAGTGCTTTACAAACATTAACTCAGCTAATCCTCATCATAACCCTTCAGAGGTAAATATTATGACCAACCCCATATTACAGATGCTGAAACGGAGGCCTACGCAAGTTAAGTCTGGCTCCAAGGTCTGTCTACACCAGTGGCTCTCAGAGTGTCGTACCCACACAAGCAGCATTCCCATCACCCAGGGGCGTGTTGGAGATGCAAATTTTCAGCCCAGATAAGAAGGTTAGCACTGTTTGGGCTGATTCAGACCCTGCTGTCATTTGAGAAGCACTGGGCCACACCTACAGAATATATGGAATATATCTGAATAAATCCGATCACACGTATCCAATCATAAGAATTATGAGTGATCTTGTTAAAACTATAGCTTCTTTGCACCACTCCCCCAGCCTACTAAATCAGATGGTGGGGGGGGAACCTGGGAATCTGTATTTTTAACAAATTCCCCCGCATCAGTCAAGTTTTAGAAACATTCATCCAAGATTTAACACTGCACTGGAAGAAAAAAGATGAGACTTCACACAGAGGGTGTGTCCGGCAGAGGGCAGGTTTATCTTTCCTGGACGCCTAGGCAAGCACTGCAGCTGTCCCATCCTGGAGTTAAGAGGACAGCAGATTGCAAGCCAGGTCACGGGTATAAATCTCCCTGGCCTGCTCCAGTGTGTGCTGTTCATGACTTCCTAACCAGAGGAGCGATTCCACCTCCTGCAGGAATGTTAATGCTGCCTCGCTGGGATACTTGCAGATCAGCCTCAGAAGTCCCATGCTCCGGGCAAAAGTGCCTTTATTGCCGTCTCTTTGAGAACCATAGGTCATCCTTGCCAGGGATTTCCTGTAATAAATACCTTTGTCATCTTGACTATAGAAGCTGTTGACCTGAAACACCTTGGGCTGAAATGTTACCTCTGCCTACCTCTCCATAGTCACCTGAGCTTTGCAGTGTTGGGGTTTGGGAGGGGCTGGGGAGAGAAAGAACCAGCCAGGGAGGGATGGAATCACCTAAGACCAGTGTCATTTCCCCCGCTTCTCCCAAATCTCTGTGCCTACTACTGACAACCAAATGGGCGATGATGGAAAAAATTGGGTATATTTTAAGATTAATATTTCTAAATTAAAAGGTTAAATCCAGGCACATGGTTTTTAATCCAGCTTTCAATTTATGATGCACTCTGAAATATTCGTGATGCTCAATCTGCCCAAAACAGATGAAAATGTACTAGGCTGGGCAGTACGGACCATGGAGTTTAGGTTCTGCTCTGCCACCAGTTACTAGTCGGTGTGGCCTTGAGCAAGTCTACCCTTAGGTGACTTATCTGTCCATTGATGGTAATCACACCCACTTGTGGGGTTGTTGGGAGGGTTATATGAGCAGACGGCTGTGAAAAGTGCTTTGCAAACTGTAACATGCTCTCTAGGTGTGAGGGGTTATCGTGGCATCAGAGAGGGCCCTGTGCAGATCCAGACCTGGAAGCATCAGACACAGAGGAAGGCGAGTGGGCAGAGCAGTGTCCCAGGGTGGGGTTGGGAGATGTCCCCTCCATGGCAACAGCTGACTTTTCACAACGAGATCCATGTCTTCAGCTTGTCAGTATGACACCCACTGAGCCACAGCCAAATGGACCGAGGGAATCATTTCTCTTCCCAGACACTGCAGAAGTTGGACCCTTAGGATCCAGCTCTGGCAATAGAGATGTTCGAGCCCTGAGGGGGACTGGCTGTGGTCCACTGGAGCCAGCTCACACTGAGAGCCAACAGTGCATCGCTCCCCAACTCTGCCTTCGGCGACATCACGTTAGTAGCATGAATTGGCCAAGGTGGAAGTATGTACGCCACAGAATTGGCAAACACTACAAGTCAGAGTGGTTTTCGTTTGCTTTTTTGTTTTTGTTTCTCAGAGAGCAGTTGTTAAACACTTACCAGTACATCACTGAGTGACAGCAGAGACAGGATGTAGCTGTTGGGATCTGGAGGCATCTGCAAAAGTTGAAGAGACTGTACCAGAAAGTTCCTCCTCCACTCAGGAGTGGGGGTACCATTAAACCATTAAACTTCTACTGATGAATATAGGGAGACTTCTCAGAGGAAAAAGCATTTCATAAACCACTTACACAATGAGAGATTGACTTCTCTCTCTGTGACATTGGGGCAAACCCCACTCCCCTAATACACATGCTCCAATATCAGACCCAGTGCCACCACCTCCAGGCAGTCCTCCCTGATACTCCTCACCAGACTATAGGGAACCCCAGCATCCTCTCAGTTCCTACAAAGACAGTTAGGGTGGTTCTTCAGGCTCAGGCTTTGGAGTCAGAATGTTTGAGTTAAAAACCCCAGTTTGACCACTTACCAGCAACAAAGATAAGTCAGTGAATCCATCTGTGAAATGAGGCTAAGAAACTCTCTAGCCATCAAGAATTGTTGAGAGGATGCCTGAGCTAATGCTTATAAAGTACTCAGCATGGTGCCTGGCACATAGTAAGTGCTTAGTAAACACTAGTCATTAAAAAACCAGTTCTTCTGAACTATCATTTCAGTTTGCACAGGCAAAGGCTGTGTCTCTCTGTCGGAATTGAAGTTTTGCAAGAATAGGGACCTTGCCTTATTCATCTCTCATCTTCACCAGGTCTCTAAAAGCCCAACTCACACAAAGCCCTCAGGAAGTCCATGTTGACATAAATGGAATTGCAAGCAGGCAGGTTTCCTTTCTACAACTTCTCTACTCAAAGGTTGGATGAACCAGTGCCAAGAAACTGCCAGGTGAGAACAGGTCGACGTCAGTCAACAGGTGTCTGCTGTGCTGCGCAGCCTGGATCCTTCACAACTGAGTCCTTCTCCAGACCTTGCCCTCCTCTGGAGGGAGCTGCCTAGTCCAAGGTTATACCTCTCCCCGGGGCAGCCAGTGTCCGGTGACTAGTCCATGGGGGAGTACAAAGACCCCACCCCCAGCCTTGATTCAGGACATCTCTGAAGGACCAGCCCATTCCAGAGGTCCCCATGGGATCAGCTGGGGGCTCTTTTACAATTGCCTTGCAGCCCAATCTCCCGCTGCCCAATCCTGCCTCCCTAACTTTTGTGCAGCTTTTGTTCCTAAAAGCACTCCCTAATGTTAGAATCCTGCTGGCTAATCTCTGCCTCAGACCCAAGGCAGTAGCCAGCGTGTCTGTGTCCCTCTCATAGCCAGGGTCCACTCCCCAACCTCCCACCTCTGTCATTCAGAAGAATGGGTGAGATCTCAGCCTTCTAAGATCATGGTTCAGTGTCAAACAGATTCCAGCACATTCTCAAACAACCTCTTCCCCACCTCTGTTCCGGCCACAGCTTCACTAAGGGCTCCCCTCCAAGGTCAGATTTTAGCAAAGGACCTTCCCCTCCCTCCCTGATCCCATCTCTGTTCACAGTCTTGATCCCCAGGCCCTTGTTCAGCACCTGTCTTAGGTTGGGTTCAGAAGCAGATCTTGAGATGACAATTTATTTACAAGTGATTTGGATGTGCTCCCGGGAGAGACGGGAGAGAGGGAGTGGGTGAAGGAGAACAGGGAAGAGAGAGGAAGGAAGCAAGTATGTCATCCCAGGGGATCCCAGCACCAGCCTGATCCCACGGGGAGCTCTGCAGGGCAAATTACACCTGCCTGCAGGCGAGGAAGCTGGTTCCAGTCAATCATGGGCTATGAACCACCCCAGTTAGCTCTCAGGCACTTTCAGCCCTTTGCCTGAGCAAACGGCTCCAATAGCTCAAAGGCAGCCTCCTGAAGAAGGCTGCAAGCGAAAGCCTTCGAGAGCAAAGCACACAGAAGGGGGAGGGTGGTCGTAGGAAGGGGACCCCGGATCTGGGCGGAGCCTCGTCAGCACCCACTACAGCTCCACCACGGATATTTAACTGCAGAATGGAAAACAAAGACTTGGAGGGGGGAACACTGTGGTGTCAGGAAGAGAACACCAGGCTTGGGCCAGGATCCCAGCTCTACCGGTTCTTTGCTGTGTGAGCCAGTCTCAGCACTTCTCTGATCTTCAGTTTTACCGTCTGTAAAATCAAGATAATAAGAGGAAAAAACAATCGCTACCTCTACAGGGTGATTGTGTGGTTTAAATAGAATTATGTGGGGCAGAGTGTTTTGTAAGCCACGGGGGGATTCCTGTCCTGAAAGATGCAGCCTCCTGTCACCGACACAATCAAGCCCTGTGCCAAAACTCAGCTGGGATTTCCTCCTTTCTCCCCATTGCTGACTTCATTTACTCTCTCTCCTTGAAGGCATCTATGTTTGCACTGCAGGCTCTTAAAACTCTTAATTCAAAATAACCCAATAAAATGCTCTGGGGGGCTTGCTGGTTCCAAATAGATATACAAGGAGCAGGTTGGCCCAAAACACAAAACTCAGAGGCCCAACCAGGGCAGAGGTGCTTCTCCCAGGCCTGGGAGAATGGCCCCAGCCGCCTGAGCTCTCCGCAGCCAGCTCATTAAATCCTCATCACCAGGACACTGAGCCAGGTGGTGAGCGCTGTTTGTCCAGCTGGGCTGTGTGAGAGGCCCAGGAGGAAACTACGAACATCTTACCTGGAAGCCAGCCTAAACAGGACCCGCAGCCTGGGGTCGCAGCCCACTGCCCACATAGCCCATCCTGTGGTTAGGGACCCCTTCCCTTTTTCCTGAAGCCCTACTTAAAGCCTGACCCAGATCCCTGGGGTGGAAACCCAATGCGCTCTCAACCCAAAGGGCTGCTTACACCTTGGAAGAGGAAAATGCAACTGATCCCCCTGGGCAGGTGAAGAGAAGGGCTGAGAAACTGCTGACTGGTTTAATTTCATCCAGAAGCACCATAGCAGCACGATGACTGGCCTGGGAGCCCAGAGGTTTGGCCTGAGGCCCTGGCTTTGCTGAGGATGACTTAGACCAGTCACTTCCCCTCTGGGGTTGGGGGGGGGCTCAGTTTCCTCACCTGCCCAATGAGAGTGCATCTCCTGCCTGTCCAAAGGCTTGTGAGGGACACGATGGGGGGAGTTGCGTGTCTGTGCAGATGGAGGTGGGGTGGGCTCAGCATAGATTCCATTGAGAATCGCCTGCCGGGCACCAGATGCACCGCACACATCTTCCCATCAAGTCTGCAGGATAAATAGTACCCCTTTTGGAGATGAAGAAACAGGCCAGCGGGCTCCAAAACTCATGCTCTTTCGGCTTTAGACACGAGCTCCGGGGGGGGCCCAGGTCCCGAGAAATCAACAGGCAAATGTTCCATCATTCGTTCATTCCGTTGGGGTTTCCTGGAGCCCAGCTAAGCACGACAATGACGGTGCTGCTGCCACAGGGAGCATCTTCCCTCCTGTTGAGGCCCCGCCTCCCGGTGGCCTGGTCTCTGGAGGCCTCTACCATTTAGCTCCCGGCCACAGGACAAAGCTGGAGCAGGGCCGCTGCGTGACTTTTGCTGGGCAGCTCACCAAGGCAGAGAAAAGGCCTCTCCATGAACTGACGGGCCACACTGCAAGTCAGGAGGTCTAGGCTTCATGACAGTCACAAGAAGTGCAATGAGCAGAGGGAGTGGAGCCCGCCGTCTGCGCCAGGCTCAGCAATGGTTACTTTACCTGTGTTCCCTCAGTCTCCTCGGTCCTGTAGGATGAGGGCATGTGCTGTCCAAGGTCACACAGCCGGTGAGGGGCAGCGCAAGGCTCAAGCCTCCTCCTTCCGCCTCCCGAGCCCAGGCCCGTCTCTGCCGCCACTCTTCCCCTGACACCCTCGGTGACTTTGAGCAAAATCCCTCCACTCCCTGGGCCTCAGTTTCCCCACATGCAAATGGTCAGGTAGGACTTGCCGAGATCTCTTCCCACCTCAGCAATCAAGGGTCTTGACCTGGGAGATGGAGGGGGAAGGGTGGCCCATGGCTGGCCTCCAGGACCCACGAAGGGCCTCCTCCCTGGAGAAGCAGACACGGAGCCCGGCTGGGCCTCGACTCAGAGGAAGGGGACACCTCGGGACAGGGTTCAGCCCTACCGGACAGCTTCTCCCTGAAAGCCAAATTTCTCACCGACGCCAAAGTGAAAGGCCCTCTGTGACCTCCCCGCAGCAAGCTGCTCGCTGTAAGGGGCTCCCGCGCTAATGAGCTCGGAATGTCAAATTCCATCAGTCTGGCAGCGCAGACACGAAGCGATGAAACGTCCCATTCCAGGAGGAGGTATAGTTCTCTTGCCTTTTTCTATTTCTGTAGTAACATTCGTCACTGCTACACATGAAAATAAAAACCAGATGGAATCCCCAAGATGAGGAGAGGGTCTTCCCCATCCCTGTGCAGTATGGCAAAGCCCACAGTGGGCACTTAGGGTCCCTGGCTACCAGCTTCTCAGCAGAGCAGCCTCCCAGCCAGGGCCACAAGACAGCAGAGCAGGGTAAGACCCCCTGCTCTGCTGGGTCTTACCTGTGTCTTCCCCTCTGGGCCTGAGGTCATAAAACAGGTCATGCAGCAGGTGAAGAGCTGAGGTTTCCCCAGCCCTTCCAATCTCCAGCCTGGCCATGGACCCTTCCTCCCCTTCCTCCTGGGTGCCTTTGTCCAGCCCCGGATACACAGTCAGGGCCACTCATCAAAAGCACATTCTTATGAGGGCTGCAAGCAAGCACAGGGAGCTAAACAGAATGTACTGAACCAGGAGGAGACTAGGACCAGAGTCTGAACCTCACCTCCTCCAGGAAGCCTACCCTGACCACCACGGCCTTCTTCAAAGTCACCTGACTTCTACCTACCATCAACTTGCCTTGCTCACTAAATGTGTCGTGTGTCTTGCTAAAATCCTCCTCTAGACTGTCAGCAGCCCCTAGGGGACAAGAAGCCCTCCATACTTGACCTGAGGACCTCCTTGGTCCCTAGCACAGTACCTGATTCACCGAAGCTGCTCTATAAATGTTCGTGGAAAGAATGTAGTTACAGCATCACTTTGATAGTATTAATAAAGCAATAACAGTCATCTCCCGAGCCCCTACTGCATGCCATGCACTGGGCAAAGTATTTTACCTGCATTAACTCAATCCCACACAACGCTATCAGGTGCTGCTGTTCTCACTTTACAGGTGAGGAGCAGAGAGCTATGACTTGCTCAAGGAATTTGCACTGAAGTCCGCAGGCCCCGAAGCCATGTCCTTCTCCACTCCCTGTGTTGAGACAGGAGGCAGGTCATATCCCTGAGATGCCTGCCGTGAGGACTGCTTCTCTCTGTTCTGATCCGGGCGGGTGAAATGGAGGGTAAAGAGGTGGGCTGACCAATGCTCCCTCCCCAAGCCTCAGCTTTGCCGCCCAGCTTGGTTGGTCCCCTGCACACAGTGGTGCCCACTAACTGCAGCTTGCACCCATCCTGGGCAGGTGGAAGCCCACAAGCCAGGAGAGCCCCGTCCAGCTCAGGGTCAGCTGGGGGCTAGTGGCCTCTTACTAGTTCCACAGCAAACATCCTAGAGGTCCAGGCAGAATCTCCCTGGGCCTCAATCTGCTCATCTGCAAAGTGGGGAGAGTCCCTGCCCACTCAGCGGGCTGAGGAACAAAGAATTAGAAAGGGAGCTGTTCTTAGCTTAGGCACCTGTTGGGGGCGCGTTAGGGTCTGAGCTGGGTCCTTCCGACTCTCCCTTCTTCCCGCCAAGGTAGTGTTTCCCTAAGTCAGTTTCACCCTGGAATAGCAGTATCCCAGCAGCCACCCCCAAAACAACTGGCTGATGGAAAGGTGAGCAGGGTGCTGGTCAGTAAGGGAGGAGGGGGCATCAGCTCTCAGGAGGCAGTGCAGCCAGGCCCCCTCACCCAGCAAAGCCCTAAGCCCTGCGCTGGAACTTTCCCCTTCCCTATGTACCCCCCGTGCCCCCCAACCCTGTTTTCCCTGCATCCTCAGCTCAGTCCAGCCACTTAATTCAGCAGCCGTTTGTCCCAGCGCTCCCGACCTCACACAGGTGTACTGTGTACTCACTTGCTTTCAGGAAAGTAAGTAGTTTTTTGGTGAGCAGCCAGTAAAGGGGACTGGATATGGGCAGAGAGGGGTACACAGACCCCTCCCCAGGGGACTGCCCCAGGCATGTTATCGAGTGTTCCTGAAACCCAATGCCCGGCCCAGTGGGGCAGCCAGGTGTGCCCCAAGACAAGGCTGTTTTTCCTCTTCTGGAAGGGTCACAGGAACTCCTGACTGGAGGGTCCAGAGACTCCAGACAAACATCACAACTGCTCCATCGTCACCTGCATGCGTCCCTCCCCCGACTGGGCCCCTGTCTGGGGCTGTGGGTCTGTCTCTGATGGGCCAGCCTGGAAAGTCATCTGGCCCTGCTCGCCCCAAGGCCTCCAAGGCCCTGAAAGCCCACAGGCCAGCCTGACCCCACCACAGCCCAGAGGTGTCCATTTCTCCCTCCACCTCTTCAGCACAGGTAGTGATGAGGCTCTGGAGGAAACTCGAGAGGTTGGCTCCCTTGAAGTGGAGAAGGAGGTCAAGAGACACATTTCCCAACTTTCAAAAGAAATTGTTTGGGATAATTAATCTACACATCACCAACACCAAGGGATTGTTTTATATCAGAAGACACATAATTAAGAAAACAGTAGCAGGTTTGTTGTGTATTTTTTTCCTAAAGAACGCTAATTATGTTTAGCACCCTGACACATCCAAAGGTTCTCCCCCAATATTTAGAAATCAAACAGAAGTTGGCTGCAAGGTACCTCTTTACCTAGACTCAGAACAAGGAGGGTCATGGAACGAAATGGGCCTCCAACAGGTCTTGGAACGGGCTTTTCAGCCTGTGATTGCTGCCCCAGAGAGGAAAGGCACTTGCAATTGCTAAACCGCACTCACCATTGCTTAATTACATCTTCAGATCAGCACCTAATTTGCTTAGGGTGCAACTGAGCTGGCGTGGGTGTAATTACTTGCCAGGGACACAACTTAGCAACGCAGCCGCAGCCGGGACACATGGGGAGCCACACTCAGCTCCGCTCTGGACTCTCCCTTCAAAGACCAGAGGCTGTGGTCCCACAGCTGTGGCTTCCAGGGCCCCGGACCCCAGCAGGCTGGACGAAGGCAGCCCCGGCCCAGCTGCTCCCTAGAAGCAACCTGGGTGTCAGGAAGCTCAGAAAGGTCCATCTGGAGGTGTTCAGAGAGCAATGAGGAGGACCCTCCTGGGCCGCCCCTCCTCGGGGGTTCCCTCCCCAGCTGAGGAGGTGACTCTAGAGAGTGACAGTAGCTCTGGTCCTGCCCCTTAATCCTGGGAACCCGTGCTGCAGCCTGGTTCCCATGAGTACTCCATGCAAGGGCATGGCAGGGGAAGTAGTGGCCAAAGGGGCTGGCACCCAAGGGGGACAGGTGCATGACCGCAGGCACCTATGCCCCGGGTAAGGAAGCAAAGCCCCCCTCTTGATACTTCCTCGTGTCCTGCTAAGGTCTGCAGTCTGGTCAGACAGGCAACATCAAGGTCCCCACAAAGGAAAGGGAAGGCACTTACATTACCCCCCAAAACACACACACACACACACACACACACACACACACACACACAGACAGACTTTCTTGGAAGGGAAATCCTCCAAATAGGAGGAGGGCACCAGCATTTACAGATGGGCCTGCCCTGTGTCCCAAATAGGCTGTTCCTCACTGTACCCTCAGGCAGTTCACACTCCCAGGCCAGGGGGTACATTCAGGCCCCTGTCTACCCACAAACCAGCCCATCACCTCATGGAGAGGAGAATGATTAAGGAGTCATGGTATTGTGATTAAACTTCTAAAAGAATCCTGTTCATTGTACAGCAGAAACTAACACAACATTGTGAAGCAACTATACTCCAATAAAAAAATAAATAAAAATAAATTAATGAATTGATTAAATGGTCAAAATGGTAAAGTAAATAAATAAATAAAACCAATTATGGTGGGGGAAAAAAAGTCCTGTTTGAGATACATCCTAAAATTGTTACTAGTGAAAGACACCATGTCTGGAATTTGCTTCCAAATAGCCATGGGAGGAGAGTGCCTGGGAAAGACAGATGGAGCCAGAGTGACCTTGATTTCATCATTTGTATGTGTTTTCTAGGCTGTATCACACCCTGGGTGGTTTAAACAACAAAAATTTATTTTCTCACAGTTCTGGAGGCTGGAAGTCCAAGATCAAGGTGTCTGCAGGGATGGTTCCTTCCAAGGGTTTGAAGGAAGGATCTGTTCCAGGCTCTCGCCTTGGCTTGGAGATGGCTGCCTACGTTCTCTGAACGCACATCATCTTCTCTCTGTGCGTCAGTGTCCAAATTTCCTCTTTTTATAAGAACACCAGTCATAATGGATTAGGACCCACCTTAACAACCTCATTTTAACTTGATTGCCTCTATAAAGACCCTGTCTACAAATAAGGTCACATTCTGAGGTACTAGGGCTTAGGACTTCAACATATGAATTTGGGGGACACAATTCAACTCATCACATAATTGTTGTGGAAGATGGGGGATGTATACATTAAACTATTCACTCTACTATTGTATAAGTTTGTATTTTTTCATAATAATTGGAGGGAAGGGGCATGCAGGGAGGCAATGTTTCAAACAATTGTCATGTCACCAGGTAAACTCCAAGGAGATAAGACATTCTCCAGTGCTCAAAGAAAAGCCTAAAACTCAGAGCTGTTTCAAAGGAGACAAGGCAACTTTAGGACATAGTGAGCAACCCAGCTCTGAAAACATCCAAGCCCGGGCTGTATGACCACCAGTGAAGCCTTTCTGTAGGATTCCTTCTCCGAGGGGAAGCTGGCTTGGCCAACATCTATGACTTTGCCCAACTCGTGGTTTCCAAAAAAGCCAAGGCTGTCTTGGGCTGCATTAACAGAAGCACAGTGGCTAGAACAGGGCTGGGAGAGTCCGGTTCTACTTAGAACTGAAGGGACCACCTGGATGCTGGTACTCCAGTCTGGAACCCCATCACAAAAGGGACAGGAAGCATTTCAGAACTACAGGCTTATATCTGGAAGGGAGTGGCCACGTGCTCAGACAAAACCTCCTCAGACAGCTGATGGGTGATGAGCAACTGGGACCTTGGGTCATTGGTCCACACACGCACATTACATGTGTGCGCACTGCTCAAACCACCGCTCTTCCTCGGCCCTCCTGAAGCTGATAGGAGGGTCTGGCCTGTAGCACATTCCAAATAACATCTCCTTTCACCTGCGAAAACTCAAGATTTCCGGGGTGGGGGGAGCAGGGGGTGTGAGCAGAGAAGAGGGGCCATAAAAATGCTCAGACTTTCCATAAACTTCAGCACTGACCCTCTTCCTCCCACCAGGGTCCCTAGAGCTGATTAAGTCCCCTTGCTGCCTGTAGATGACTGAAAGGGAAAGCCACATCGGAATCAACACGGCATCGTTTACTTAACGAAGCAGCAGCCTTCCACTTGAAGTCATCTGCGGTATCAGACATCACTTCTGTTTTTCATGGAAGACATAACTGCAGTCATTTAGAGTGTGGGACAGGAAAGCAGGGAGGGAGGGGCAGGATGAGCCCTTCACGAGGCAGCCGAAAGAGGGCCCTGCAAGGCTGGGGGAGCCAGGGCAGGGAAGCCAGCTGCACCCACAACCCCTTACATGGCTCCCACCAACATGCGCAGCCATGCCCGCCTGCCACGGTCACACTTATGCTCACCCATACACACACACACACACACACTTGCAGCCTTCTCCCACAAACACAAACAAATGTTCACAAACATTCACGCCCACCCATTCATCCACACACGTGCACTCTGCTCCTCAGCCTCACTCACAAGTGCAAAGGCACCTGTGGTTACCAGCCTTTTGCACGACACTTAGGAACTTTGTTTCTGGCTGCTGTACCCAAAACCTCCACACTGGGAAGGGGGCAGGGGGCAGTCCCCAGCCAGCGAAGGAGGGACTGCTCAGCACAAAGCTGACTCTCAACCCTAAAGGCACCTTCAATAATATCACACCCAACACAGAATCCCCACCGGAGCCCAATTGTTTGGAACAGAGACTGTGCATTGCCTAAGAGGTGCGGGGGCAGTGGCAGGGCGGGGAGGCCGTCGCTGAAATCCAGTTCGCTCTTCACTCTTCAAGCCGCAGGGCACCCATCCACCCAGAAGAAGGAATGCCTTTTCCTAAGTTTTGCACACACAGCATGGGTTCCAGCGGTCCCTTCACCCCCAAGGCCACGCGCACGCTTACGTATCTGTGTATGTGTCCACGTGCTCAGGTTACGTGCTGTGCAAGCCACATTCACATACAGCCTCTCACGCATCTGCAGCCGCCAGCGTGCAAGGTGCATGGCCATCCTCAGGCTCGCTCCCAGGGGCCCAGGCACAGATCCTTCTCCTTGTCCTTGGTCTGAGCTGCTGCTGATGCCCTCAAGCCCCATCCCGGGTCCTGCTCCCCATAGACAGGGCCTCAGAAGCTGGGGTGGGGGGCAGGAGTCCTGCCTCAAGGTCCAGGGATCAGGCAAGTGCCCCAAAAGTGACTCCACCTGTCTCCCTTGCCTGGCACCAGGATGAGGCCACTGGTCACACAGTCACAGCTGAGGGGACAGGTCAGGCACTATGGAGGCCTCTGGGTGGCCAAGAACATGGCCCACCTCTAGCGTCAGCAGTGGGTGTATGGGGGCAGGGGTGGAGCTCCGTCTCCAGGAAGCCCTAGCTCCCACCTCCCAGGAACTTGCAGCCTCCTGGAGCTAAATGGGGAGAGGCCAAGTCAGAGCCATGATTTCCAAATAAGCCAGACCCTTTGACAAGACTGCAGGGTCCAACCTTCCATCTCTTAGGTGCACTTTTACCTGCCCAGGAAGCACAAGGAAAAGGATGCCAGGCAGGCCTTGGGACATCTGGCTTTAACGACCTCACCTCTGATGAGGCCTGAAACGTTGTTATCTCCCGCTGGCCTCCCTGCAAGGAACAGGCTCTCCAGACTGAAAAGTCCTGGATGGGGGCCCAGGAGCGCCCACCTCTGCCCAGAGGACGATGCCCCAGCCTACAGCCTCCTTCCATTCTCACCTTTCAACCCGACAGGGCAGGGTCCAGCCCAAGGGGCCCGCTGACGCAGGGCGGAGGTGAGCAGTCCCGGGCGCCTCCCGGCCCCCACCCAGCTCCAGGCCCGCTCCTCTGGTTTCCGGGAGAGGGAGGAGGGGCGTCCACGTTCTCTGGAGAGCAGAGTGAAGCCCCGCGAAGTGACCCCTTTTCTGAATGAAATTGAGCTGCCATTTTCATCTTCTCCCCAAATGTCAGCAGCGTTAGATCAGATTAGGAGTTAATCTCTTGCCAAAATTCATTTCCGAACAAGAGGGGTGTCTGCGGGCAGGTGGAGTTTTGTTGTTTGTTTCAGTATTCCTCCCCACGCACCCTCTTTCTCTCCCTGTCACTGGGGTGGGGATGGGGGTAAAAGTCAGAATAGAGCGCACTGAGGCCCCTGGGGGGCGAAGGATGCCGCAGAACGCAGGCGGGGCGGGTGGGAGGGCGGCCGCCCTGGCCCAGCGCCCGCCGTAGCGCCCAACCCGCGCGTTTGCCCTCCGAACGCTCGGGTGGCTCCTGGGGCGCGCCCGGGTCGTCTTGCCCGGCCGGCCGGAGAGGAACGAACCTGGGGCCAGAGCGTGCAGGGCCCAGGAGACAGGCGCTGCGAGGGCCTGGATGCCTGAGCTGTATCCTCAGCGCAAGACAGACGTCCCTCCCCAAACCCCGCCTACCCGCCCCAAGCCCCCAGCCTCCCTCCCGAGGGCCAGGGCGGTAAAAGGAAAAGGAAAGGCAATTGCAGCCTAAAGAGAAAAGAGGAAAAGGAGGAAATAAACGCCCAAACGAACTGGTCAGTACCTTGCAGGAGGCCTCATTTGACAAGTGACCAGAATACAGCCGCTGGCCTGAATGCATAATTACCCCCAAGTGAAAATTCCCCATCTAATTTGATATTTGGTTCTTTGCAGAAGCTATAGCCTTCGTAAATAATATACAAAGTAAGAAACCTAATCCCGCCTGCTAGAATGTTTAATTCATCATTATGCGAGCTAATTGGAAGGTGATTATATGGTAATTGCTCATTAGTGGTGTATATTTATCGCTGTACCTTATGTCAAGGCCATGGGAATTGTGTAGAGTCTGTTCTCTCATTTCAAGGATCAGTTTCAGAAGCAGGAGCGAAGCAGGCAAGATCAAGTTCTTCCTGACGTCAGGGTCCAGCAGAGGGCTGTGGAGACCCGCGCTATATATAGGACCTGGAGACGGCTGGGGGCAGGCGCGGCCTGGGGCCGGGCTGAGGCGGTGAGCCGGGCAGCCAGACCTCTGCCAGGCAAAGCCGGTCCTCCCGGAGAAAGAGAGGAGAGGCGTGAGGCTGGGGTCCCTGGACCATTTTCCAAACGCGACCCCATCCCCATTCCAGGCACCTCCCTGGCGCATCAGGTGCGTCTCGGCCTCTGCGCTTATGCTGGGAGAGGAGACCTTGCCCCTGCGCTTTCTCTAGGACTCTCTGGCGGTGTGCAGTAGGTGTGGGGTAGAGAGGGGGACCGGCGAGGCTTGATTTGTACTCTGGGTGGGAGACAGGGAGAGGTAAGGTGAGGCTTGATTTGGAGCGCCAGATGGGATTTGGAGTGGTGGAGACCCAGTCTTCCTCCCGGATTTGATCGCCTAACAGTTGGTCAACTCCCACCTCCTTGGCGGGCCAAAAAATTCTCTCAATCCCTTCGCCCAGCGAAGCAGGGTGCAGGCCGGACGAGGGTACCAGGTTGGTGCCTAGGGAGGGGGACCCAGAGTCTCTCTATGGTAGGCGGGTAGAGCAGGGCGAAAGAAGCATGAAGAAAGGCAGGGCGTGAGCCCAAACCAACCCCAAAGCCAGCGCCTGAGCTGGGAATTTGGGAGAGGGAGGAAGGCAGGTCTGAAATCCCCGAGGCGCGGAGGAAAGACGTGGACTCGGTCTGCAGGGGGAGGTGAGGGCAGGGACGAGGCCGTGGGTCTCCAGCAGCTCGGAGGATCCGGCCGGGGCGCTCGGAGACCAGCCGCCAGCCGAGCGCCCTCGCACGTGGGCGTGATCTTTGGCGCGCTCTGGCGCCCCCTCGGAGGAGTGCGACGCTCCTTTGCCCTGCCCGGACCCCAGCCCGGAGCGCCGGGCACCCCTACCTACAGCCCCGGGGCCCTCCCATGTTCCCCCAACCCCCTCGCCCGGCAACAGGCACTGACGAACAAAAGGCCAATTAGACGCTGGGGCGCGGCTGATGAATGGACCTTTCGCTTTCAAGCGTGGCACCGCCTCGGGTTTCCCGGAGTGCTGGGTCGCGCCGGGAGAAGCCACCTGCCCGAGCGGGGTCACGGCGGGGGTCAGCGAGTTCTCAAAACTCCCACTTCCCCCTCGCTGAGGGGCTGGTAGGGGGAAGTAAATGCGGCGGCCGAGCGGCGGGCGCAGGAGCGGAGCTGCGGGCTAGGCGCGCCCGCGGCCCCGCAACTCGGCCTCGAGGCACCGCGGCCGGACGCTGCAGGCCCGCTTCCTCTCCCGCCCGGCCTGCCGCTGCTCTGAGGCGGCACCCAAGTAAACCAAACGCTGATTGCTGGAATAAGAAGGGCCGGCCTGGGAAAATGCGGTTACCAAAAAAAACAGAAACGGCTGCTGTTTGCCAAACTCCGGAGCGAGTGGTGCGCTGCGAAACAATAACCGAACCCGAGCTCTCTCACTAGACACACGCTTCTAGATCCCGAGACACACACGCATATGCTGCCCTGGTGCCGGCATGGACGCCATCACAGGGGACCCCCACCCAAACACGGAGAAATGTTCCCGCGAGTCACACACTCTGAGGCCATTCCCATCCTCTGAGATCCACAACTGCAGCCGGCTCACAGCGACCAGACGCTGGCACACAAATTCTTTACACAATTGCATTTCTACACCTTTATAAGCACTCTAATTACAGCCGCGCAGCTGCACGTTCTTGCCCTAACTCAATACAATCTAGATGCACAAGGAAAGCTGGACACCTTGACACACTCACAATCTACACAAGTAGCACTGGCCTCTCCAGCCTCTAACTCACGCAGTTAGCACAATTAGCACCTACACATCCTGACTTAAATCCTGGCTCAGACACACAAACAACTGTTTCACAGACCTCACTGGTACACTCAACCTCTACAAACCCACAAGCACAGCCTCTCGCCCTAACTCACATCCACACCCTTAGTCCGACTTGCAATTGCCCACATGCGGGGAGCCTAGCCCAGATCCCCCCAGCCGCGGCACGGGGCCCCGGGCGAGGCCTTCGACCCGCCGGAGTCCCTCCCCAATCGGCCTGCGCGTCCGAGACTTTGTTCCCTGCGACTCGAGGCGGGGACGGGGAGGAGCAGAGGTTTCCAAGGCCGCGCGCAGGCCCGAGCCCCCTTTCTGCCGGGCCCGCTTGGTGCGGCTCTCTGCCGGCCACAATCCGCCCCTAGCACAAAAGTGGCCCGGCAGGTTCCGGGCCGCCGCCAAAGCGCCCGCTCGGGCTGCGCTAGGCTGCCAGGAACAGAGTTGGAGCGAGCTGGGGGCACCGGACACTCAGACAAGAGGCAGAAAGAAGTAACTGCCCGGAGGTCCGAAGCTTTTCCCACCTCAGGAGTTCCTGGTGCCTTGAACAGAGCCGCCCTCCCGCCTCACCTCCGCCCACGCCTACCTGGCCCTTTGCTGCGCTGAGGAACTGGACCCCAAATGAGACACGCACGCGGAACCCACGTGTACCTCTCAGGAAGGAGAATGTAGCCCGGGCACACTTGCATTATACATTCCGTTTGACTCTCTCAGGGAAATGCAAACTGAGAACCCAAGCCTCTCGGCTCCCCAAACTCACTTGGCTCAGACGAACGCACAGGGAAGGCCCACAAGTAATCAAGAAGGGAGCAGGTCATGGATCAAACGTGTAACCTACATCCCCATTCGGGGTAACAGGCAGGACACAAGGCAACATGCGTGCGGTTCCATGTGTAGGGAGGAACGCAGAACCTGACCCTCGATGCCCATTGAACCCTGCCAGGGTCATCTAGGCCTGGCACCCGTGTACCACGAGGGAGGACACACACCTGCAGCCCACGGCTCCCACGCTTCGCTGCTCAAGGGGCTCCAGCCCCGCACGCGCGCACTGTGACCGCGACGCAGCCGCAAGGCACACGCGCCCCGCACCCTGCCCCGCGCCCCGCGCCCAGATAGTCATCGTGGGATGGCATCTCGCAAATATTTATATTCCTCAGCGCCACGGCAGCCCGCGTCCACATTAGACGCTCTAATCCTGCCACTTTAAATAGATGAATTAATAAAGCAAACGAGCGGCTAATAAGCTGACTGTCCAGCCTTTTTGAGGCGGGGGAAGGACTCGAAAGTGCGCCAAATTTGTTTGCAGTGGATCAAGGCGAGCCGCCTCTGCTTCACTTTCTTTATCTTAATTCCGACTTGAAAAGATATAATTATCTAGTTTGAACAGAGCTGCTATCAAATCCTTCTTTGGGCCGGGAAGGGGGGCGTTGGAGTGGATTGCGGCTCTCTGAGCCGCTCCGTGCAGCCAGAGATAGCGCGTAATGAAGATGTGGAGGCCCGAGATACAAAGGGCATTAACCTCATTAGCATGAAACCTTTTCTTCTTACCATTGTGGGACCCTTTCAGCCGCCTAATCCCCCCTATTTTCAAAGCTTGGTTTGTAATAAAGCTTTTAGTTTTTTTTTTTCCAAAGCTAATAGTATTCTCTGATGATTTTATTGGTGTTACACTACATAGGACATTTACCACAAAAAAGAAAAAAACCCATCACCCTCTCCCTTTTCTTGTACTTAAAAAAAACAAAAAGTATATGGTTCTTGCAGAAATAAGCCTTTTATCAAGATGGGAAATTTTCTTCAGGAAAGGCTAGTCTGAATTTTAACAGGTCTGTGCTCTGTGTTTGAGGCATTCTGGGTTTGGGGAAGTGGGTAGAAGGAAAAGGTAACTTGCTTAAAAGAAAAAGGTGCAGCAATGCTGTAGCAGGGACTGCAAAGCACTTGGGACAGCTATTGGTCACAGAGGTCCCGCTGTCCAAGTGACTGGAAAGCCCACTTGAGTTTCCAGGATACACAGGACAGCACCTGTCCCTTCGAGAGGCAAGCCTGTGTCTCCTGAGGTGGCCCCCTCTGGCCCCAGCATCCTCGGGTAGTGGACTCTCCCCGACTACACCCAC
>NC_138893.1:35935271-36342570 GCF_965194825.1 Balaenoptera physalus
CGGGGGGACGATGGGGTGCAGAGCCCTGCGGACCAACCCAGCTGTATCTTTTCAGCTAGGATAAGAGGCTCAAAAGTGAAAGCTTCTGAAAGACCGTGAGATAAAGGGGAAGTAAAAGAAAAACTGAGAAAGAGAAGGGAAGAGCCCCTCAGTCCTCCTCTTGACCAGCCCCAGGACAGTCCAGGGCCAAGCTCTCACCCCATCACATCACTTCCCACCAGGGCGGGGCTGGTAGCCTGGTCTCCTCGGAGCGCTGCTAGAAGTCTGGGGAGCAGTGAGGTGGGGCTCAGATGCTATCCCGACCAGTCCCTGGGGAAGCTGGTGATGGGTCCCCATACAGTGACCAGACCAGATAGTAACACTGCCCAAGCTTCTCAGCAGTGAGGTACAGGTGAGGAAAATGGTGATGACTACACCTCCCATGCCACCAGGGCTGTCCCATTCCGCTAGCAGCACCCCAGGCCCCTGAAGTCCGCTCCGCTTTCTCCTTTGAGTCGGCAGGCCCAGGTCCCGGCTTGCTCTCCCCGAATGCCCCCAATCCCCCAAAGTGCCCCCATGAAAAAGCCGAGCTGGAACACGGCTGAGTTTAATTTGCTTTGAGTTTGCTAATTGAGGGGGAGGACGGTTCATTTCTCCCCGGCGCTCGCCCAAGGCGCGCGTCGGTGCGCTCGGGGCTTGACACGCACACAAAGACTCCAGGCAGCGTGGGCAGCGAGGCGGACAAAGACCACCGCCGACTCGGCTATCCAGGAGAAATCAGCCGGGCCGCGCCTTGTGCCGGGCCCCGCACCAACCCGCGAGGCCCTCCTCGGTTTTGTCCGGGGGGGACGTTTTAAAACAAAAGCCTCGACCTCTTTGCGCCTCCCAGGAAAAGTGTTACAACTTAATCTGCCCGAAAATGTTACTGTTTGCGGGGAACTTTGACCCCGCCCTGAGGCTCCGCGTACAGTAGCGCCTACTGTAGCCCTAAGCCCCCTCCCCGCCCCGGGGCAGGCCAGAACCTGGCCGCCTCGGGACCCTGTTGCGCAGGAAGGGTCTGCCCCGTGAGGCAGCCCCTCTCCCGAAGCCTTCTAGCTCTGTTTCTTGGATTTAGGGACGCACCCAGGATGCCCGGCTCGGCGGTCTGACTCTCCGATCCCCTCAAGGGGAGTAACTGGAGCCGTCGGTGTGAGCCTTGAGCCCAAGGTGCACAGAGCTCGCCCTAACCCACTCTCAGCTCTCTCTCCAGCCTAGAGCCCCAAACACCCCAAAACCCCGCGGCACTCTCCTTCCTGGATCCCAGCCGTGTACCCCAGACTCTCACCGAAAGTCTCACCAAAAGTGCAGAGGTATCTTAGCCAAGAGTTGCAAGTCCAGCCCAGCGGCACAGAAGGAGCAACTCAGCCCGTTCCCCCCGCCCCGCCCCAGAGCCTCGGGCGAGTCATCTCCTACAGTCCCGTGCTGGAGCCCAAGGAAGCCAAGAGCACCTCAAAACTTACACATCCTGAGCCCGGGCGTGGAACCAGCTCCCGGCCTGTTTGCCGAAAGCCCTCCACACTTTGCGGGCTGCGTGTGCCCAGAGATTTGGGATGCGGTTGCGGCGCCTGGGCCCGCTCACCTGAGTTTCCGTGAGGCTGAGGCTGTGCGCCAGCTGTTTCCTCTCTGCGCCCACCACGTAGTGGTTCTTCTCGAAGGCGTGTTCCAGCCTCAGAAGCTGGGACGGGGAAAAGGCGGTTCGGATCCGCTTCGGCTTTCGGGCCAGCGCGTTGTGCAAAAGGAAGCTCTCCGGACTTGTGTCGTTCCCTGGGGGGGACACAACAGAAGTCCCGTTAAAAGGGGCCGTCCTGGCCAGGTCCGCGCGCTTCTCCCGAGCCGGGCTGACCCGGCACAGTGCTCAGGGCCTCCGCGTACGTAGTCCGTGCGGCCCTTCACACGCGCGAAGGGAACACCGCTCCAGCTGCCTGGCCCGCTCAGCCGGGACCGTACCTGTGCAGCACCCAGCAGCAGCTGTCCCGGCGGGCCGAGTCCCAAGGCTCCTGACCTCTGCGGGCTTTGCAGCCGCCCGGGCCCCACGAGCCTCGCCACCTCCGCAACCGGCGGAGGAACAGAGGACGGGGCGGCAAGGCAGGGCCCGGGGATTGGCGCCCTGGACCCAGAGAGACGGCTGTCTCTTCTTTCTAACCTCTGGGAGAACTTTGCCCCGGGGGTGAGGGGCGAAGAGGCGACGAACCGCTATCCTAGAGTTTTCTCGGGGACTTATTTTTAAAGTACTTAAGTCTTTCTCCTCCGGAAAAGTGCAGAGGCCGGGCGTGTCGTTGCAGCCCGGCCTAGACCGAAATCTCGCCGGCGGGTGCACAGGGTTTCTGCTGCCGCTGCCTCCCGAGGCCCCGTTCTCCCGCTGCCCTGCTCCAGAGAACTAGGAGACACGAGCGAAGGCATCGAAACCCGGGGAGTACAGAGCTGCGGTCACCCGATGGGACTGTCCGCGGCCCCAAAAGATCCTAGCTACTCCGGGCCTGGCGTGGGGACCAAGAGCGTGGCTGCCAGAGAATGAGGAAAGGGAACCCTAAACTTTTCGAGCAAAGCCAGAGAGTTTCGGATTCACTCATTAGGGTGGGAAATCGATTCACCAAAACCCAAAGAAAGACAAACCGACAGTCCAGGCGGGGATGGAGGCAAATCCGGTCTGGGAAAAAGAGTAAAACGTTGTTTTTGTTTGGTTTGGTTTTTTAAATTATGGAGGAGTGGAATCTACCCCATTCTAGGCTCTGGCAGGAACGCCAAGGGTTAATGAATGGGCAAGCCGCTGGGTATTGATCAGCGGCCTCGGGAGGTAGGTCTTTTCCCCGCTCGAATCGCTAAACTAATTAACTTGCCCCTTTTTCTGGAGTTTTAACTCTCCTTCCACCCCCACCCACACACACACAAAAAATCCAAAAAATAGCAAGAAAGGAAAACACCCAAACAGATCTCCTCCAGCCCGTCTTCCGAGCCGGTTCATTTCTTTTAAAAGAAAAACAAAAACAAAAACCAGACCGAACCTGCCTTCGCCGTGGCCGCTCGGCGCCCGAACTGAGCAGGTCACGGCGAGAGTGCTGAGCCTCAGAGGTTCCTACCCGCGCGGGTTCCCGCCCCGCCTGAGCCTCCAAAATAAGCAGGATAAAACAAACTCCCAGACTTTGCTCTGGGGACGCAAGGGTCTCTTCGCCGCCGGAAGAGGGTCAGAGACCGAGAAGCTGCAGGTCTAGGATGCAGGGGCGCGGAGTGGATGGCAAACTGGGTCGAACGCAGTCGAAGGCAAACCTGGTGGCTGGGCCCTGTCCGCGCCCCTCGGAACCAGGGCGGCATCGCCGGGAAGACAGAGAACCCGGGGACCCCGCGGGCCACGGATTCCTTGGCGGCCGGCACTCGTAGCAGGCTAGGAAAGCCTGCCTCGACCCGAGAGCATTCGGGGACAACTCCTCTGTCTGCGCCCTTCTCTAAAGGGTCAAGCGGCCGCCGGCCAGCCCCCAAACCGGCCGCAGCTCGGAGACTAGGGACCATGCCCGGCTCCTCGCCGCCCAGTTTCCAAACGCGGCGCGCGGGCGGGCGAACCGGAGGAACCTCCATCCTGGCCTTGCCGGGCGCCCACCCAGAGAAGGCCGAGGGCAATGCGGGCTGCAGAGCGCTGCAGCCCCGCGACGTGGCACGTACCTTGGAAGCGGTGGCCCAGATATCGGTAGCGATGGATGAGCCAGGGGTAGAAGGTGGACGGGTCCCGCTGCTGCGAGGCGAAGAGGGGGTGTGGCGAGTGCGAGGAGGGCAGGGGGTGGGCGGCCAGGGCGTGCGGCGGCGGCACCGGGTGCACGGGCACGGCCGGGTTGGGCGGGTGCGAGACCGCCTCGGCGAACACCAAGTCCGGGTTGGAGTAGACGCCCCTGCCGGCGGCGGCGGCGGCGGCCGAGTGGAAGCCGTTGAGGAACGGGTTTATGGGGCTGGAGTTGGCGTAGCTGAGCGCCGCGGGACGGATGGGGTCCTCAGAGCGCGAGGCGGGCAGGGGACTGTCCTTGGCCACCAGCGACTCGATGGTGAAGCAGCGCTTGGGCGCCGGCTGGAACATGCTGCGCCGAGGAGCGGGCGCCCGGGGCTCCCAGCTCCCGGCGACCGCGGCGCGCTGCCTCCGCCGCCCGCTGCCCGCTGCCCGCGGCGAGAACGGACAAGAATTGGGGACTTGTTCGGTGGGGGTGGGGGTGGGGGTGGGGGTGGGGGTGGGGGTGGAAAGGGAGAAAGAAAGGAAAGGAAAGGAAAGGAAGAAGGAAAGAAGGGGGGAGGGGGAGGGAGAGGCAACGCCGAGGATCCCGAGAATCTTGCACCAAACGCGCCCAACCTGGAGAGAGGGGGAAAAATCCTTCCAGAAGAATTTGCAGGCGTGGATTGGGGTAATTTTTTTTCTTTTTCTTTTTTTTTTTTTTTTTTTTTTGCGAGATGGCGTGGGGGGGATCGAAGTTAGAGGCGGGAGGGGGGGAAGTTTCTCGGGGGAGGCAAAAAAAAAAAAGTTTTCTCTCCTCTGCAAAAGGCGGGCAGGGCGCCCTAAGTCCAAGGACAATCCATGGAAGTGTTCGCTTCTTCACAAGTTGTGCAAACGATTTGTTAGTTCATGAGCCTAATTAGTGCGGGGATCACATAAACAGCTTCCTCCGAAGCCTGGTAAATGGCTTGATGATTGGTCGCTATTACTCGCCCTGAGGTGGAAGGGGGGAGACTCTTTAAAGTGCGTCAGAAGGAGGCGAGCGCCTGGGAACCCGGAGGCC
Source organism: Balaenoptera physalus (assembly GCF_965194825.1). Taxonomy (NCBI): domain Eukaryota; kingdom Metazoa; phylum Chordata; class Mammalia; order Artiodactyla; family Balaenopteridae; genus Balaenoptera; species Balaenoptera physalus. Next base: position 35,940,041 of record NC_138893.1, read on the forward strand.
TGGATCCGGGCCGAGAGTGGAACGGAGTCGGCGCCGCTGCCTCGGCCGTGCCTCCTGCGCCCGCCAGGCCGCCCGGCCTTTCGGCGCCGTCGCCCCGCGCTCCTAGCTCACTGGCTCCCGCGGCGCCCGCTGCGGCTTCTCCTCTTTCGCCTCCTCCTCTTCCTTTGGCTTCTCCTCCTCCTCTTCCTCCTTCTCCTCCTCCTCTTCTTCCTCCTCCTCTTTCCCCACCTCCTCCCCCTCAGCCACCGCCTACTTCTCCACCACCACCACTCCCTCCGGGGCACCCCGGTCCCTGCAGAGTCCCCGAGCGGCGCCGCCTTCGCTGCGGCCCCCTGGATCCCGAGCCTGCTGAGCCCGAGCTGGGGGGACAGACGGACACACTGATGCACAGATTCCTCGCGCCTAGTGCTGTGCCGCTGCTGCCCCCCGCGGGCGCGGGTCAGGGGAGCTGGAATCGCCCCGGGAGCACTCGAGGGTAAGCGAGCAGGGGTTGGTTCCCGGCGAGGGCTAACGGAGCCGTTGGCTCAGACCAATTCCCACCCCCATCGAAACTCCCGGAGGTTTCCCAGGTGAGGAGGGAGCCTGGCCGGGGATGGGGGTCCTCCGACCACGCGTAGCCTCGAGGTCCCAGGGTCCCTGAGTTCACGATCCTTGATTCGGCCCGTTCGTTTCCAAGCTGAGACCGGAGTGGACGACCCTGCCCTGGCGGTGGGCTTCCAACTTGCCCACAGGCTCTCAATTTTCCTCTCTGGGAGCGTGCTCATCTCCTTCCCCCAGACAGTTCTTTTGGGAACCGGGGGTCCCAGTATCTGGGAATGGGGGTCCAAGGTCAAGGGAGAGGCTGATGTGATACTACTATTACCGTTACGTTGTCGTTATTATTTTTGTTAGTGTTGTTATCGTTGTTATTATTGCTATTATTATTATTATTATCATCATCATCATCATCACTATTTCTATTATTATTCTGCCATCTGTCGTCCTAGGGGCGGGTTGCTGTGCAAACCCAGGGCTTGCAATTAGGGAGTGAGGATCGCTTCTCCAGTCCCAGGCCTTGTCCGCATTTTCGAGCTTGCCTTCGGTTTTAGGATGATTTTAGGGCCGAGTTCCCTCGTCCCCATTGGCTCACGCTGCGGCATAATTATGATCACATCCCCCAGGCTGCTGGCGCTGCTCTCTGTTTATTGGTGGTTAAAGATCTATTATCTATTCATCAGCCGCCTCTTTTTTCCTCTTTTTTTTTTCTTTTTGCCAATTACATTCTTCTAAAGTGAAGTACCAGCAGGTATTTTGCACGTTTACAATTAATGATTTAAAAAAAAAATCTGGCATCCTTTAAATCTCTTACTTGGAGGCCCATGTCACTTCGCTTAAGGGTGAAGAAATGCCTGTGTTTGGTGATGAGGTTGCCGTGAGACCCAAAAAAAATGTCGATTGGGAGGGGGAGAAGAGGGAAGTCCTGTAAGTCAGGCTTCAGTGCCATCAGATTCATCAGTCAAAGGTCCCCAGGTCTGGGGACATGTTCCCCTGCTTTCCCAGCTACCCTATCCCTGCCCTAGGATCTCCCCCATCCTCTGTGGTTTCATCTGCTGTGTGTTTATGTTTGTGTCAATTTCTTCTTTATTCCAGGCATAGTCTGTGTTGGGGGTGTGGGGGGTGGGGGGTGGGGGGTGGGGGAGGGAGGTTGGATGGCAGGAGGATCCAAAACCCCTTTCGGAAAACACTCCAGGCAAGAGAGGAGTTAGGAGTGTGTTTTCTGGCGTTGTCTGGGCACCTGATCTTAGTGAGGACCCAGCAGAGATCATGTGTGCTGCCTCCCCCAAGCTTCCCAGGGCACACACACATACACACTTCCACACACGAGACAGGCATGGGCCTCAGCTCTGTACTCACGCCCCAAGAAGCCTGCCCCTACCTCAGGCTTCTGCTCTCTGACGCCAGCTCTGGGCAGGGGTCTTGGCTGGGTTTTCACCCTTAGCAGGTTCTCTCGACCTTGCTTTGTGGCATCCCCCCATCCTTTTCCCCAGGCCCAAGGGTAGAGGGTGTTCAATCCAGCCTCTTGGGGTGGGTTGCATTTTGAATAGTATCTCCCTGGGTCCTGAACCATAGACCTCCAAAAATATTGTCCCCGATTCAGAAATCCTTCCCTCAGTTAGGCTGTAGGGACACAAGCCCCACTGTGCCCAGGCCAACAGGGAGCCTGAAGCCACCAGGAAAAGTGGAAGTCTTTGGGCTGCACTAGCCAGCCAGTCTGGGGTGAAGGTAGAGGTCAGCCCTTGGTTCCCGGAAAGAAATACCCAATTTAGGTGGGTTGTAGATCCCCGATCCTGGAGCTGGTGGAGCAGGACCCCTTTCTCCATGGAAGGATCTCCAGGAGGGCTGGAGGTTCAGGCTTGCCCACAGGCCAGGCCTTCCAAACTCGACCTTAGACTACAAGTGGGAAACTGAGGGCACTAAAAGCCCCACCCTGGCTTCAGGGCAGGGAATGGCCATTTATTGCACAGTCAGTATTAGTGATCTTGGCTGGGGGGTATGAGAGTAGACGACTTCGAAGGCAAAGGGGTTCCATTCAGTGTCTGGGAGGTGGGATGAGGCCCGCCATGGTGTGTGATAGTTTCCCCTCTTCTAAACTCTCAGGCTGAGCACTAAAGTGGTATTGGTACCACCTTAAACTCTTTCTCCTGTTTTGGCCAAGATGTGTCCGGAGAGTGCCCTAATGAAGTGAGCAGTCTGGAGCCCAGACCCTCAGCCTCCCTCCCAAGGCAGGGACAGTCGGCTGGGGCAGAGGGCCCAGGCTGCTCCCAGTGTACAAGAAGCAGGCCACCCGCCTCTTGCAAACTGCCATAAGGGGGCCAGCTTTACCCCCAAAGGGCTCTAGTTATTGGCAGGTGGGCGAGGCTGAGAGAGTCTGGTGGCTGCCTTCTTGGCGGCAGTAGGACACGCCTGTTCGCCGCTGGCCCCAAGCCTCTCCCGGGCCCCCACGAGGAAGAAGCGGGTTTTTAGCGAGTCAGGGGCTGCACGCGGAAGCGCTGGAAGCGGAGTAATCTATGCTAATTCATGCGCCGGGACCGAGGAGCTTGGAAGGGTTAGCTCTGCCAGGCCCCGACGTGCAGGGGAATTAACTAGGAGAGTAACTCATTAACCAGGCTGGCGGGCAGAGGCGCACCAAGGCGCTGGGCAACCTAGTCTGGACTCGGACCCTGAGCTGCCTCTAGACTCTGCTCCTTGGACCCAGCGGCTGCCATTCTCTTTACTTGTGGCTTCTTTAGCCTTTCAGAATGCGGCCCCTCTTTGTTCCCTAGCTGCTCTGGAAGGGTGGGTGTTGGGTTAAGTACCGGTGTGAGCAGTGGGAAGTGGGGGGATTTCTGAGGCCCCATCTTAGAGCAACGGCCTCCTGATCTCCACACCCGCACCCGATGAGGGTTGTGCTCTGTAGATTTCGGAATCTACACTCTGCAGGCAGCTGAACTAGCAGACACATGATGAAGGTTCGAGTCTCGGATCTGTCACTTACTGACTGAGGGAACTTGGGCAACACCACAACCTCTCCCAACCTCCATTTTGTCATCTGTAAGATCACGGCCAATGCTGCCTGCGAGGCCGTGGAGGGCAGGAGGCTGGCCTGTTTTAGGGAGTGATAGAACCCTTCTACTTCCTGATTGTGGCGGCAGTTACACATCTGTGTTTTAAAAACTCATAGAGTTGTACACAACAAAGGGTGAGTTTTACTGTATGTAAGTTATACCTTAGTAAACCTGACCCCCGCCCCCAAAGTCAGGCCTGGATGACCTTAGGCAAGTTACCTAACCTCTCTAAGCCTGTTATCTCTTCTGTGAACTCGAGATAAATAATAATATCTTGGCCCTTGAGGTTGTTCAACAAGATAAGCCAAGCAACATGCTTAGTGTCCAGCATATAATGAATGAGCTATCATAAAAGTAATTTCCTGTCCTTGATATTGCTGTTATTATTATTACCTACCCACCTCCAGGGCTTCTTGCTGGGCTTCAAGACTGAACAATAAAGTTGTACAAATATAAGCTGCTGTTCTCACACTCCTGCCACGCTCCCCTCCATGCTCCTCCAAAGGCCAGGGACTTCTCTAGGGGGACCCTGGGGGTGAGAGAGGCTTGGATTCCTGGCTAGCGGGAGACATCAAAGGGCAGAGCTTTCTGGTCGTCTCCCATACCATCTGCTCTGAGTTTCCCACCAGGCCCTCTACCTTTGCAGGAGCAAACAGCAGTGCTTCTCCCTCCCCCAGCTCGTGCTAGGCCTGTTTGATAACGGGGGTGGATGCATACCTTCATGCAACCCAGGAGAGACACCCAGGTGCTGCCTGGGTCACTACCTGTGTGACCTTTACCTTCTTGAGCCTCGGTTTTCTCCTCGCTGAAAAGGAAATACCAATATCTTAACAGCTGTTTGAGGGGAGTAAGTGAGCTAATGCTTGGCACAGTTACCGTTCGTTCATCAAATAGTAATGGCAGCCCATGGCTTTGTACGTCCAGCATACCCGCTGCACTCCGCTAAATCTAGGTGGCGGCGGTTAGGACCCTCCTGGTGAGCCGGTGCCGTGAGGCTGCACTGTGCGCCAGCCAGGCAACGCGAGCAGCGCGGACGTCCGTGGAGGGTAAGCCCTCTTCCCGGGCCCAAGGCATGCGAAAGGTGTCCCGGGATGGGGAGATCCTCGGGACCCGGTTAAGAATTCCTCCAACCCACGGTGATTCCCAGTCACCCGGCCTCTCCGAATGCGTAGGGCGGCGGTAAAACTAAGAGAAAAATTAATATCCTAAAAACATTTTTTTTTTTTTTAATCCTCATGACGGCAAATCCCTTTCTGGTGTCCTCTCTAGAGGCCGCTGGCAGGCGCGGCGACCCGGGACGTGTATCCGCGTGCGCGCAGCGGCGCCTAGTGGCGGGGGCCGGGCGCTGGCCGCATCCCCGCGAGCGGCTGAGCCCGGTGCGCCCGGGAGTGCCGGGGTTGCGCCCCACTGCCAAGACCTTCCCGCGACCGCAGTCTGAGCCGGGAGAGGAAGTCAAAGTAGGCTCACTGACCACAGAGGAAGAGAGGACGACTTGGAAATGCGTCCCTCCTCCCTCCAGCAGCTCTCCGCTTCGGAGTTCACCACCCACGCTAGAATTCCAGCTCCACCCCGAGTCGGGCTTCCTTCGGAAGGGTGCAAGGAAGGGGGGACGGGTTCTGTTCTAAAAAGGACGATGAGGCCGTGATCACCTGTGCCAGGGGGATACCGCGGAAATGAGGCCACAACATCATGCGTCAGGTCCTAGATCCCGCGGCCTGACTACGGGCCCATTCTGGCCTGCGCTGGCTCCAGCTTGGGTAGAGTCCGAAGAGCTGGGGTCTCGGGGTGCAGCTCTCTTAACTTCATGCCCCCTCGTGGCCGGCCGAAGACTCCCTGGTGGTTATTGCTGAGATAGCGATTAATGATCAGCCGGATTGAGGGGCCGCGACCTGGTCAGGGTGACCGGCTCCTTCCTCCTGGAGCGCGCGGACCCTTATCTGTCCCGGCGCAAGTTGGTTCCTCCGGTGAGGTGAGGCCCGTGGAATCCGAGCGGGGTTCGTTGGAAACCCGTGCATAACTGTTCAAGCGTCCACTGGGGGGACTGAGCCCTCTCGGGAGGGTTGGACCCTGGTCCAGGCCTCAGCTGCCCCAGACGACTGCAGGAACCAGGTGCTGTCCTTCTCCGGATGTTATCAGGAGGCTGCCAGCGTGTGGGTCTCCGAGATCCAACCGTTTTGAGAGCCGACGTTTCAGAGCCGGGAACTCCGCACTGAGACGTAAAGCCACGCAGGGCTTGACCATCGAATTTACTTCCTTCACCACGTTGAAACTCGTCAATCTCTCAACACACAGGCTGTCCTGATTCACTAATGAAAGCAAGAAAACAGATAAAAGGAAGTCCCGGTTTCTTTCTCCCTCGGCTGCCTTCAAATGAAAGTCTAAGCCAAGCAAGGACAGGCGTGGGGCAGACTGACTGACACAGGGGCGCAGGAATTAGGGAAGAAGGACACTCTTGCTCAGGTGACTTCCCCGGGCAGGGGTGGAGACAGCTCGGTCTCCCCTGCACCCTTCCCACTGGTGGGCGGGTGGCGTTATCGCTCTCCCCTCCAACAGTCCCGAAAGCTTTGGCTTCATTGGGCCACAAGGTCACCGACTGTTGCCCGGAGCTCCCTGCCGCTGCATAAGATGACCTGCAGCAGGCCACAGGTACTAGCATGGGAGGTGGCGGGGACGCATCTGCCGGCTTTTCTGCCGCCTTCTCCGCCATCTTTTCGTTTCAGACTCTGCTCTTGCCAACGGTCACGGGCCTTGTAACTGGGGGTCCAGTCCTTTAAGGAGCTCCTTGGGGTTGTCAGCGGCAAGCCACCTTTGAACCTAGGGGCAGTTTCTGAGACCCTGGCGTCTCACCAGTCCCTCTCTCAGGAGCTTAATTGTCTTTTATTTTTGTACTTCCCCATTTTCTGGACTCTGGAGGCTGGACTAGGGCTTAGAAAGAAGATCGTGGTCATTTGAGGAAAGAAACTGGAGGCTTTTTCTCTTGGACGATGCAGCTCTCCAAGAAACTTGGGGAGGCTGTCAGGAAGACTGAGAACATTTCCTCTCCCTGTAACGAATTTTCGCTTTTAAAGGCGTGTTTACTCACACCCAGTTCTCAGTGAACCTCATAATCTGGTGTGGAAGGAGTCATGATACCCATTTTCCAGATGAGAAAATCGAGGCTCAGAGAGGTCACTCTGCGAGGAGCCTTGTGACAGCCCCGCCTCCACCCCCAGCTCCCCCTGGTCCAACATCGCCAGACCCCTGCATTCAAGCCAGTGAGAAACGGTGGCGAAGACGCTGCTGGCTGACGGGGTCCAAACCACCGCACGCAGCGAGGCTCGTCCAGGCGCCCCATACCCTGTAACTCCATCACTTGCCTCGAACCCACTTGGCCACCATTGTCCTCCAGGCCACTGTTTCCACCTTAGGCCTCGCCCCATGCCCTTTTACTTCTTCCCGGGTAGCCTTCTGCGGACCCAAGCCCCGGGTTTAGGACCAGAGGGTCGACGGCCTCACTGCGGCCAGGAACCGAGGAGCTGACAGGGCAGTACTCGGAGGTCTTGGCCGGGACTCCGTGCGCTCCGCACCCTCGCGTTGCTCTTCAAAGCGGCCCTGAGACCTCCGGGGATGCCAACAGAGCGGCCCTGCGCCGGCGTCAGGGATCCTGGAGCGCGGCCTGAGCCCCCTCGCAGCCAGCAAGGCGCCCCGAAAGTCCCGGGCCCCGCGATCTCTGCCTCCCTAGCTCTGCCCAGCCTGCGAGGAGCTGGCCAGGGGACAGAAGAGTGGCCAGGGGCTGGGAGCTTCCGAAGAGACACACAGAGAGGGTCTGACCTCCCCCCTTCTGAGAGACCGCCTCCCGCAGCCTCTGCCCTGGCGATCTTTACGTACAGGCGGCCGCAGCGGCGGCCAGGCCCTCCTCCCCCCACCCCAACCCCCGGGACAATCGGGAAGGAACCTTCTGGTTAGGGCCCCGAAGCTGCATGGCCCCTCGCCACAGTCACCTTCAGGGGACCCTAGCGCTCGGAGGTTGGACACACTCCGCTCCCCTATTTGCGTCCCTTCCGTGTCTGGGCGTAGGGACCCAAGGTGCGCCCCCGCTTCCGCCAAGACCCAGCGAAGCCCCTGGCGGCTGGAGGCGAGGCCGAGAGATGGTCCCTCCAGGGGCCTGCAGGCGTCCGAAGCCCGGCTGGGTCCCGCGTGTCCCCCACCCCGCCACACCCCCGCCGGGGTACCGGAGAGGCCCGGCCGCAGCGTCTCTCCGCTTAGCCCGGCCGCCGGCGGCTCGCCGGGGGCTGCGCAACAAAGGGTGGCATCGCGGCGGCGCGGGCAGGGACCTCATTGGTTCAATATTAGCTTTTCATTCCAGTCTATTGTGCCCATCTGAGATAATATTGACTCTGAGGTGAGAGCCCACAGACGACAGGGCTTGTCTAACACTCCGCGGCCGGGCGCTCGAAGGGAAGAGAACCAGAAATGAAAAGTTAAAGAGACTGCAAATAAAAGCTCTGGCGCGGCGGCGCGCCCCGGGGCTGCGCACGGCGCGGCAGCCAAGCGCTCCCCCCGGCGTGCGCCGGGGCCTCCGACCCGGGAACTGGGGGTCGGGAGAGGGTCCTGGGGTCCGGAGGCCGTTCTGAGGAGGGGCACCGCGCGTTCCCATCGAAAACCGCCCTCATTTACCACACAACCCCATCTTCCAGACAATTGATTTTGAGGTTCCGCTCCTGGGTAACTCTGGAGAAAACAAATTCCCGTGCACATTGTTTTAGTTTGCCAGTAAGCCACCTGAGATATTTTCCCCACTTAAACGATGTGATTTCTTTAGGGTAACTTCGCTGTCAGTTTCTTCTATTTTCCCAGCACCAGAAGAGTAAACACGCGGAGCGATGTTCGATGATCGTTAGGCTGCATTACTTGCGAGCGCGCGGTTAATATCAAATTTCTAACTGCATTTTGCTTTGCTTTGAATCGTTTCCCTGCAGCCCATCCTCGGGTTTCTTAATCGCCTTTCTAACCGCAACTTTAAAGGGCCTCCGGAACGTTCAAGTCTTGCTTATAAAGATCCGTTTCAATTTCCAAATTGCCTACGTTGGAAAATGGCACTTTAAGTTGTCTTAGGTGTCTGAGAAAGAACGCTCGCGGGCCCAAACACCAAACGCTGAGGGCTTGCAGTGATCCTGGGAATGGATGCCTTCGGGTCTCCTTTAGGAAATTTGTGTCTCCCCCCCATTGGAGTCTGACCTCCGTAAGAGATGGTCTGTTAACTCCGTTACTCCAATAAGGAGCTGGCCGTTTGGAATCTTTACATCTACCCCAACTCACTTGGATGTGTGGGGAGCTGGGATGCGGCAAGGGCCGGGGTGGCGGCACCAGCATCCGGGGAACCGTTGTGTGCCTCCCTCCTTCCTCTTAGGTGCCCTGTGCTGAGCTGAGGATCAGCGATACCGACCGAGCTCCAGCACCTTGGATATTTCAGAGGAGGACATTCTGGTTAATATATGTGGTCTATAATATATTTTATATATGGCCCGTGTGTTTTATATATTATTTAAAATAGAATCTGTATTATATGGTTTCATCATATTGTGCAACTGTTTAGTATAGATTTAACCTCTAATTCTAATATTACATGATTACATTAGTTACTTAATATATTTTTATACGTTATATAGTATACTGTATGTGTAGATAGTTCTGAATATATATGTACGTATAAATATATTTATTTAATATATATGTGTAAAAGTATTTGAGGGAGCCTTTAATCTCCCTGCAAGTACATATTTGATCGTTTTCATGTAACGTTTTAGAAAAAAATCCTAATCGAAACCACTTTGACACCGGCTATGTCTTTATAACAAATACCCTGAGGTCCAATTTCAGCTCCAGGGACAGGCGGGGCAGGAGCAACTCTGTCATAAGGGACAGCAGGTCCTCTCTGGAAAGTGGTTTTCCAAATGCCCATTCTCTGGGGACAGAGGAGACAACGTTCTGGACCTGGCGGCCGCCTCCTCTCCCCGCTCGCATTGTGGCGGTTGTTTTGGTTTTGAGAGGCTGTTTAGAGGCTCCGATGGTCCCTACACTGACGTCATGAATTAAAAATGAATTTGGGGAGTGCAGCATGTGCTCAGCCGAGGCGTCTGGGAGAGCAGCGAGGGCCTTTCACCCTGGGTTCTGGGCTCCAGACGCCAGTACGGCTCCGGCACAGCGCTCCGGCTCACGCGGGTCCCGGCTCCAGCCTGCGCCCGCCCTCCAACCCCGCGTCAGGAAAAGCTGTCCTAGGCTTGGACCGCTTGCATATCAGGTGGTCCCAACTACAGCCTGCTTCTAACACCGATTAAGAGCCGAAGAAAGCAGGCATTTAGGAGCTCCCGCAGGAGGGCAGGGGCCAGGTGGAACAAAATCGGGATTTCAGAAGTCCGCAGGTTATCGCCCCCCGCACCGGATATCCAGTTTATGGAGGGGGAAAAAAGATAATAGAAGTCAGGTACGGCCGACTAAAGCATCAGAAATGAGAAACGCCCAAACTTTACAGCCTGATGAACAGGAGTCTACTTCTGAGGCCTGGGAGTCAGGAAGAGAAATTGGAGGGGAGGGGAGGGGAGGGGGAGGGGGAGGGGAGAGGAGGGGAGGGGGAGGGGTGGATGGGGAGGAGGGGAGAGGGGATGGGATGGGAGGAGTGGATGGGGGAGGGGAGGGGAGGGGATGGGAGGGGTGGATGGGGGAGGAGGGGAGGGGAGGGGAGGGGAAAGGGGTGGAGGGGGGGAGGGGAAAGGGGTGGAGGGGAGGGGGGAGGGGAAAGGGGTGGAGGGGAGGGGGGAGGGGAAAGGGGTGGAGGGGAGGGGGAGGGGAAAGGGGTGGAGGGGAGGGGGGAGGGGAAAGGGGTGGAGGGGAGGGGGAAGGGGGAGGGGGAAGGGGGAGGGGGAGGGGGAAATGGGGTGTGCGAGGAAGACTTAGAGAAAGGGCAAGAGGGGTCAGAGACCACCGGGATGCAGCCGGCGGTGGGCTGTTTATTTCTTGAAAGCAAACCCCCCAAATGGCTACTTGGTGAACACCTTGTAGAACAAAGCAATGAAACTTGGCTAAAATCTGACCAAGAGGTGGGGTCCCACTTCAGGCAAAACCCCAAGTTCAGTGAGACCCAGAGCCCCGCTCTGATCTGGTCCAGTCCCCAGCCTTGAGAAAAGGTTTTTGCAGATGTGGAAGAGTGCAGGCTATGCCCACGCTGCTCTGTCCCTGGCTGGGCTCTGGGGTATATGCTAAGATGAGCTGGGGACCAGCAAGTGGGAAACCGGCTTCCTGTTGCTAAAAATAAAACAACTGACCCCTCTCCCTCCCCATGGCTGCAGTCTCCGAGCCTGGCTGCCTAGGGAGGCATCTGAACACCCACAGGATGCCAAGGCTTCCAGATGAAGGGTGGATCACAGTGCCAACCATGTGGATATGGATCTCCCCCAGATGGACTTCAGCACACCTGGCCCATCTGTAGTGGTTCCTCCAGCCAGGTGATCCATCTTGCCCCTGCCCAGTGTGGTAGAAAACTTCATTCTAATTGTGTAAGCATCAGAGTTCCATATTTCTTGCCCTTGCTCGGAGCCCCCATGATCCTGGTTAAAGGGTCAGCTGCTCAGGTGTACTGGGAACAAGAGAGGGTCTTTTTCATTGTTCATTTTCCACCAGAGCATCTTACATGAGAGACAGTCCATTTCTATCACCCATGGCACCTGCCTCGGATACTGTGCTAAGCACTTATCACAATATCTCACCCAGTCCTCCGAGCCGAGCCATCTATCAAAATATCTCTTCTCACTTTTCAGATGAGAAAACTGTGGCTCGGAAATGTTAAGGGGTTCACCCAAGGTCACACACACAGCTAGTAATGAAGGGGCCTGGATTCCAATGCAGATCTATCTGATTCCAACGTTTCCTCCCCCCACCAACTCTTATTTCCTATCAAAATGCCCCTTTTTTCCCAGTGAGGGAGTCCCACAGGGTAAGAAAAGAGATAACACTTTGCTCCCGAGTCCTCCCAAAAATCAATGACCAGAGGATACAGAGCCATTCTGTCTCCAGGGCATTTATTCCAGGTCGGGAAGAGAGAATAAGCAGTTGGCACATGGGTAGCATATATGGTTTACAGAGAGCTTGTTCACACACCTCACGTCAATCACCTCTCTCACCAACCCCGTCAGAAGGATACGGCCATTATCACTCCAGTTTAGAGAGGCAGAAACAGACTCAGTGAGGTTGAACTACTTGATCACTGCCCAGTCAGTTCTCGCAGAGCCCTGGCACTGGCCTGGGCCGGCCCATTCCAAGCCTCCCAGCTCTGCAGATACCACATATGGGACCATTTAACCAACGGAGTTAGGCCTTGCATTCTGTTGTGAAATTGCTAGGTTATTTTCTCTCTGTTTTAAATGTTTCTGCAAATGTTATTTCGCGATTCAAAACTTTCTCTTCATTTATGCCTCTCTTATACTCATTCTTTCTCCATGTATGCACCAATCTGTATTGCAGAACCATCAAGGAAACAGAACAAGGAGTTGCCCCTTATCTGAGTTCAAATGTTACTCGGAGACCACAGTGTATATATTTTATCTACAATTTTTGCTCTATTATTATTTGTATATTTTGCTCTGTTACCATTTGCCTTACATGCATCACTCAAATGTGTGATCAAGAGTTTAAAATTGTATATGTGTGTATCTTTTCATGACTTTAATAGTATTTTTAACCCTTGCTTGGACAATGATTTTCTTTGCTAAGATTTAAGGGAAAGAGTTTGCAGTCGGAGGAATCCTTTGATCAAATAATTCCATATCCAAAGGGATAACTGAGACTCCAGATAGGACATGGCTCACGGTGTCTCTGACCTTGAGATGATGTACCAAGTCCCCTGCCACCAGCAAGAACCTTGCTAGGGAAGGGTGTTCTCAGCCTTCAGATGGCCAGGGCTCCATCCCCACACTCATTCGGAACCTCACTTGTTTACTCTCCACAAGAGCCATGGCCACACATCCCATGAAAAAACTTTATTTGTTCTCATTATCATAAAATTATATGTATATCTGTATGCTAGACTAGTAGACTAGAATGTATAAAGAAGATAGTAACAATCATCTAAATTCCCCCTGGCCAAAGGTCACCACTGTCAAACATTTGGGATGTTAACTTTTGACACAAAGGAAGTTTATGTTTACACCTTTTCGTTATTGGCATTCTAGTAAATAAAGGAAAGGAAAGAAATACGCTGTATGATTCTGTTTACATGAAGTTCACAACTGGATCTAGAATTCAGAACCCTCTGGGAGAGGATTCACTGGAAAGGAGCACAGGGGAATTTTCTGGGGTCCTAGAAATGTTCTATATCTTGATTTGGGCCACGGTAACACGGATACATACAACTGCCAAAACTCATCGAACTTAAGACCTGTGTATTTTGCTGTAAAATGTTATACTTCAATAAAGAAGAAGAAAGAAAGGAAAGAATCCTGGACAAATATCGGGTTGGCCAAAAAGTTCGTTCGGTTTTAAGTAAAAAGACACATTTTTCATTTTCACCAAGAATTTTATTGAACAATGTATTCACTAACCAAATGAACTTTTTGGCCAACCCAATACTGTAGCAAAAGACCAAACTGGGGAGGTGGGGAAGCAGGAGGAAAAAAATAAGCCTGAGATGCTGAGCTAAGACAAGCCACACACAATACCTGGAACTTTACAGAGGAAGATACCAGGCTTGGCCCTCAGTACACCAGCCTCTCTCAGCACTGCTCCCCTTTTCAGGGCTGCAGTTAAATCCAAGAGGGCTGGATCTTTAAAAAGGTAATACAATCTTAAGATCCTGCTAGGGCCCACCATCTACCAAACTCTCTCTTCTCTGATGCTATTACTTCCATGTTTGTAGCGAGGCACTGTATTTCCTGATGGGGGCAGGGGAGGGGAGGGGTCCCTTGGAGCCTAACAAGAATCTGTGCTTGACTCAGAAAGGAAGGTTGAAGGTCTTAACTTTCAAATAGATTATATTCCAAAAGTTTCTTTCTTAATCACTATCTAGGACTCAGAATGTTTGTGTCTCATAGAAACAGTGTTATAAATGATGGTCCAAGTTCCAAGTTTCTCCTCCCTAAATATCTATTAAATGCCTACTCATAAGATACAGAATTTTAGGCTTGGTAGGAACATAAGTACAGTGAATTATAGTGGTTGTGTGCCATGTAAAAAATGGGAAGAAAGCAAAATTCTTTTCTTTTTCCAAAAACATACATGCTATCTGCCAGGCACTATGTTGACATTTGGGATTCAAAATTTTTTAAATCTCATGATGTCTTCCCTCAAGCAGCTCATTGTCTAGTGGAAAAAGACTACCTTGTAAATAAATAAATGCAATAAAATCTTATATGCGTTTTGCTAGAGGTTGTCATAATTTTTAAAAAAACAGAAAAATAGAAGTGAATGCTAGCTGGCAAGGGAAAACACATTTTGAAGCAGCAGAGTTGATGGGATAAAGAATTAGATGAAGACCTATAGAGAGATTCTAAGGGGTCATGGGGCACTTTGAAGGTCAATGGCCCTAAATCTGATTCTACTTCAAAACATGTTTTCCCTTTTCACTGCTATCAGAGGATTATAGTTTGACTTCTCAGTCATGATTGGGGTTGGTTGGTTGTCCTTGACTTTCAAATTATTTGGAGGGAGTAGAGAAGGGTAAGACTTACGATTCCAAAGAGAAAAGTAAAGAAAATTTAGAAGGTATGTAAACCTTGGAGGATTGTCAGAGGTAGACATGACCCGGTAGTGATGGAGGAAAAAGCATAACCCCCAACACTGGGGAAGAAAGAAAAGGCCATTGCCCACACCAGCTACCAGATGGTGAAGTTGGCTCAGGGCAGCTTGGTTGCCATCTTGAAAGCAGAGTGGGCCAGGAGGCCCTGTGCCCTCACAAGTATGGGACCACTTAAAATTTATAGTATTTGGGGACCATTTATTCATTCAACCAGTATTGTGCATTTACCATTTATAAGGAAATTTGCAATTGACTTGCAATTAACAGGGTTAAGAAATTTAGTGAATTATGGCCCTTGCCTTCAAGGGCTAGTTGGGGAACTAGAGAACTATTATTTAATGTGCCCAAACATGAAATGTTTTTTCACCCATCAGTAAGTTGGGGGTAATAACAACGCAGGATCTACTGACCTCACACAATTGTTCTGAGACTAGAATATGATTAGGGAGTAAAAATGTCTTTGTAAAGTGCAGGTGTTAGGTATTAATCATGAGAATGGTTTTCAGCTGTGTCCTCCCCTTGCGGTCAATTATTCATTCAACAGATGTTTATTGTGCACTTATGCTGAGCAGGCACTCTTCTGGGTACTGGGAACATAGCAGTGAAGAAAACATAAAATCTCTGCCCTCTTGGAGCTGACATTCCCCAACAGGGTATTCTGCTGACATGAATAAGACTCATCAGTCATGTGAGAGAGGCATAAAGCTTAAGGCTTGGAAAATTGAAGAATTGGAAACAATCTAAGTATCCCTTAATGTGGGACAGGTTTTAAAAAATTATGATGCTTCCATACTGCTGAAAACTGCATAGCTGTTTAAAAAGATGGAAGTAGCTATCTGTATATAGTATTATAGAAAGAATTTCAAGGCCCATTAAAGGGGGGGGAAAGCAAGTTCCAGAATAATACATAATATGATCCTATTAATGTTTCACATAAACACTACCTATTTGTGTTTTACTCACATTCTAATACATAGTTACATGTGAATACTTAGGTGTAATCTCAGAGAAAAGTTCTGGAAAGATACACAGCTGACAATTGTGTTATTTCAGGGGAGGAGAGGTGACCTGATGGGGCATGGTGTGGACTGGGGACTTTTACAACTTACGATGGTAATTCCTGACAATGAGAGTGCATTCACCTATTGCTTATGTAATTAAACAAGGAGACACACGCATGTGGGTACAACTGAGTTATAGCAATATAATTATGGATGACAATTGTTACTCTTTTAATCTCCTATAATGTTGTTTTAATATGTCTATAGAGACATATACACATATAAATGAGATGATGCCAAAACATAAAAGGTGGAATTAAAACATGGTGTCCTGGCTCAGAAATCTTGCCTCTCCCCACCCCACCTGCAGTTTATAGTGAAACCTTTTTTAAGAGCATCATGGGATGTTGGGTAGAAACCCTTGATCTCCCAGTTCTGAGGCACATGTAATTATTTCACAGTTAAGTAGCCTCAAGGATCTTTGCAAAAGATATGATTTCGTTATGAGAGCACCATGCATCTCCCAGCAGCAATTGAGCTTCAGCTGGAGCCAATGCAGGGGTTCTGGTATATGATGGGTGGATCCCAACAGGGTCCCCTGGTTCCCAAACCAAGCCAAGTGAGCTAGCCCTAGCTTCAGCTGATCTCGGAAAATCAGCTCATGCATTCCGGCTGAATCTGTTCCATTGTCTCTCTCTCTCTGTGACTTTAGGCAGGCCTTTTGCTGCTTCTGGGTTCAATGGCGAGAGCTGAACTGTATATCCTATAACCCCATTCCCACTCCTAAACGTCTGATTTCTATTGTGGCAAGTTGTTACAAGAGGAGACTGCATTTGTTCACAGGCACCTGCCATGTGCTGGGACAGAAAAGGCAAGCAAAGCCCTTGGCCTTAAGGAGCATGTTGGGGTCAGATTCTTGGGGATGTTGAAGCTGATGAAACTGCCAGGAAGGTAGACTCAGAACAGAAGCATGGAGATCCTCCTCCACTTCTCTGCAGTCTCTGGCTCTAAATCTCCGGGACAAAGCTGGCCTCTGTTCTTCCAGCCCCTTCATTCAGAAATTAAGCTGGCAGTAGGGCCCCTAGCCATGCTGGGTAGCTTCAGGTCCTAGAGACTAACCACATCCATGTTACACGGGGAAAAAAGAGTCTTGGTGGGGACAGGGATAGCCTGAGGTCAGGGTGATCTCTAGGAGGACTGGAGATGGGACCCGGGTCCTTAACAGCCAATCCTCTGATTCAGCAAACTCTTAGTGAGCATCTACTGTTTGCCAGGCACTTTGCTAGATTGTGGGAGCACAGGTGTGACTCGATCAAACCTAGGGCTTACAGAGCAGGGCTTCAGTGGTTAGAGGCCTCTCCTGGGCAGGACAATACCCTCGGTTAGAAACCCTCAGATCTGTGCCCTTCTCCAGGGCCCCCCAGAGAATCAGCACATACGGTCTTAACGACCAAGGAGCAGAAAGCTGCTGGCGGAGGCCCAGGCACACTAGACACTGAGTCAGGGGATAGGGATCAAAAGTCATCCTAGACTGTGCCCTGGGTCCCAGCCAATCTTGAGCAAAGGTAACTTGCTTCTATGGGCCAAGGGTCGGTGGGTGTTTTCCCAGAAGAGCAGAAGCAGCATGGCCGGAGCAGAGCATCAGCACCAAGCTGACCCAATCTCTCATTCCCTTTCCACACCTCCTAGCTGTGTGACAGGCCAACAGCTCAACCTTCTGAGCCTCAGTTGTTTCTTCTGTAAAATGGGAATAATAACAATCCCGCTGATTCTTCTTCCTTCAGAAGATGAAGATGGAGATCAAATGAGGTAACGGGTGGAAAATAAATTATCAAGCACTTTAAGCTACACATTGATGGTGTTGTACACTTTGAAGCGGTGAGTCTTCCTGCTGTCTCCCCTTTACGTCTCCCACCCCACCGGGAAGAACCCTTTGCCACGCAGCTGTGTGAGGTTTCCCAGTGTAGCGAGCGCGGGAGCTGTTGTAGGGGAGGAGGAAGGAATTCTTGGCCCGCTCACCGCTTGTGGGCTGGAGGGTCGTTCCTGAGCCCGAAGATTCCCTCACAAGGCAAGTGGGCAAGCTGGCACTGGCCCTGGCCGAGCAGCCCCTGGAGACGGATCTGGGGAGGCCCCGTCACTACTGGGGGTTCAGACCGCGCCCTGAAACCCATTAAACTAATGCCTTGTACGCCTGACAGCTGGGGTCAAGAGACGTTTTCAGGGCACGTACGGGCTCCTCTAGGGGAGAGGCTATGCCTGGGTCCGCGGGCTCCTGTGCAGGAAGAAGGGACTCTTGGGGCACAGTACCTCTGGTCCTCATGTGCTGTCAACCTTGGGCAGGTCACCTCCTTTCTCTGGGTTCAGCTGTTAGAGGAGCATTGCTTTTTATTTTAAAAGTGACGCGTGCTCAGAAAACATGTAAATGTGATAGAAGAGGACAAAGTCAGTGACGGTGCCTCCCCCATCCTACGACCATGGACAGTCTGCTATAAAAAATTCTTCTCAATATACAAATAGCTATGCTCACTTCTTCAACAGAATTTGGGATCACACAGATACATTGTTCTCTTGGACTTGCCCTCTGTCAATGTCAATGTTCTCTTGGTCTACCCCTTCCTTCAACCAACTGCAGAGTATTCCAGCATTGGACAATTTTGTGACTATTTCCACAGGGTAAACCCTGAAGTGAAATTACAGGATCAAAAATATTTCTCTATGTCCTCAATATGTTGAATATTATCATTCCTTTTTAAAATTTTGGTAGCAATGAGTGAAAATAAAATTTTGTTCTAATTTTAAGTTGTTTGATTATTCATGAGGCTGAGCATCTTTTTTATTTTTTGCATGTTAAGTGGCTACTTGTATTTCTTCTTCTGTAAAAAGCTTGCTTGTGTGTCCTCCCAAGTTTTTCTATTGGAATGATGGTCTTTTTCTTACCTTAAAACAGCACTTTGTATAGTAAAGCCCTTAATCTATTGCTTGTCATACATTACATTTTCCCCTAGTTTGTCATCTGTTTATAGTGTGTGTTTCCCACACCAAAGATTTAAATATTTATGCAGGTAAAATTGTTAGTTTTTTCCTTTCTGGATTCTGAGGTATATCTCTTTTCAAGAAAGGCCTTTCTCATTCTCAAGATTATAGAGTTCCTATTTTTAAGTTTCTTTTCAAACTTTAATAATTTTTAAATGTATACATCTTTAATACATTTGGATTTTTTTCTGTGACTGTAAGTGGATAACTATTCCAGCATCGTTTATGGAAAAATCTAGTCCTTCTCCACTAACAAGAAATACAATCTTTGTCATATACCAGGTTCCCATATATACATTTTATTTCATTAACCTATTTTATTCTATTCTACATACTATTTTATTCATTTATCTAGTTAATATTCCTACAACATTATCACAGTACTTAATTGCTCTGACTCTGTAATATTTTTTAAAATCCAGTAGAGCAAGTCTCCTCTCATTTTCCTCTTTTACAAAAATTTTCATGTATCTAATCTCCTAGGGAAAATTTAGAATCAATTTTCCATTTCTTTTAATCAGAAATTTTACTGAAATTGCATAAAAATTATAAACTAATTTGGGGGAGAATTGAAACCTTCACAATATTTAGCCATCGCAAGCAGAAATACAGTAATTTACTCCATTTAGATTTTCTTTGATGTACTTCAGTATTTGCTTCTACACAGGTGATAGAGATTTCTTGCATGAATAAGTCATTGTATTTTCAGTTTTGTGGGTGATTTATGCTTTGTTTTTTTTTTGCTGTGGTGAATGGAATAATTTTCATTTTATATTTTTAACTTATTACTATTATATGAGAAAACTGGTTATTGTTTCTATAGTCAGCTGAGTCTCTTGGATTTTCCATTTAATAACTGTTTTCCTTATTACCAAAATAAAGCATGTCTATTGTAGAAAATGAAAACATAAAAGGAAAGAAACCAACAGTACCTGTAAAATCTATTCTTCAGAAGTAGTCATTTTTAAGATTTTGATGAATGTCCTTCAAAAAAATATATGTTTTATATATATATATATACACACACACATATATATTTTACAATAGTATAATATATAACATTATACATATATCTACTGAAGTAGACAGACGTATATGTCTAAGAATTAAGTAGACATATGCATATCTAATTTTACGAATAGCATCATAATTTGTTTTCTAAATCACTTTTCCTACTTAATAAAATATTATAAACCTTTTTTCCATGTTACTATTCTACATTATCATTTTAATGGCTGTATTAAATATATGAATTTATTTAAGCAATCCTCTAACTTTGGACAGTTAGGTTGAGTCCATTTTTTAATATTATAAATCGATAGTGAACATCTTATTACCTCAATCTTTGTGAATAGTCGTGATTATTCCTTTAGAAGAAATTTCTAGGAGTGAACTTTCTGGATCCAAAGGCAGAAATCTAGGGCTTTTGTGATAAACTGGACAAATTGCCCTTCAGAAAGCTTATTCTCCTACCTCCACTTCTTAATACAGATTTCTTCATCATATCTCCCTTTCTTCAATGAACATTATACCATAGGCATTTCTTAAGTACTGAAACTCACTGGCAACATTATTTTAATAGAGTGTTCTGTCAGCCACCAGCCCTCCTTGGATCTCAGTTCCTTCCGTTTCCTGAGATAACCCAGAAGTTCCTGACTTCCAGACCAAGCAGCTTCATTTGATGACTGCGTGCCTCAGCTTGGGGTTCCAGCTTCTAAAGTAGAAATAAAATGATTAACTCAGCTTCAATCTTGTTTGCTCTGTGCAGCAGGAAGGTGGCCAGGAGGCTCCATGAAATGTTAATCATTCTAAGAGTTTGCTACCTACAAGGAGCAGAAGATCCATTTGTGCTTTAAATAAAAACGCACCTTCCCTGTCATTTTTTATCAGTAAAAAAGGTGTCATGTTTCTCCCAATCAGGTGTTCACTTGGCAAGAAACTCCTAATTCAGAAACAGTTCCAGCAAGGGGATAATGTTTTTCTAAGCAGCAAATGACTACAATCACATCTGCATTGACAAGTCACAACTTATATCCTTCTATGGTGTTTCTGCTCTTTTGAAAATGTTAATAAAAACTTAATGTGGAAAAAAAAACAACTTTTTCCATATATGTGTACCAATGAGCCTGAGGCAACTCATACTTTCTTATAAAACAAAGTAGGTCACTCACATCAATCATGTTGTCTTAGCACATTTTTTCCAAATTAGGAATTCTCAATCCATCATACCATGTTATGGCATCCCTTTTCCAAACATTTCCTTTTAATATGCTCTTTAACATGATAAGCAAATCTAATAGAATACATTAGTGTCACTTTTCAGTGATGGAGTGTTTCCTCCTGTTCAATCCACGATGAGTTCAGGGAAAGATTTTTACTGATTCACCCTCTAACAGCAATCGCTTATTGAAAATATGACAATGGCCTCAAAACTGCCAAGGCCACACTTGGGTGTTGGCCTTAGAAAGATCATGGGCCCCCTACCTCACCTCTCCATGTGTCATAGATGTAGAAAACTCAAAAGATGTGTGTGTCCCAAAGCAAAATAATAAATCCAGATTCTGTACGTGAGGAGTGTTTAAATTTAGCCCATTGACTCAGTAGAGTTGCACATGCACACATTCTATCCCATATAGATCAAAAGCTTGTACTGGGCTTCATTTTAAAACCACATTGCTCGCAGAACATTTCCAAATCTCCTGAATCATGCAGAAAGGGAGGATCCTTGGCTTAATGTGTGTGAGATTCTCCAAAACCAGTTACCATCTTCTTGCAAGTGAATTTGGACCCCATGTTAGATGCACGCTCTGTTTACAACCCACTTGAGATATATTTGCGTGTTCTATATTTGACAACATTTACCTGGCAAAAACAGTCTTTGTTTCCACTCGTATCTCTAGTTCTCAGAGTCATGTGTTCAGTGTTAGCACTTGACTTTCTTTGGAGATTTTTTATTTGGACAGAGTTTTGGAATAAAACATTTGTGAAAGTTGGGAAGGGGAGCAGTCTGTAGAGTACCCAGGAATTCGGCTGTTTCGGGCTTTTGGCCACCCAACAGGAAAACATCTGAAGGGAAAAGGGAGAGTCCAGTTTGTGTTCTGGACCTTTCGTTGGGACACGTGGTGTCCTGCAGACACTGGTCTTGATTGCCCGTTCCATAAGTCACACCACTGCTTCCTCAAGTCTTGGGAAAGAGGAAGGTAGCTTTATGGACCCTGATTAACCATAGCTTCCTGACACTGCCCCATTCTTGCCCAGAGCTAGTGACTTGAAGGTGTGTATGTCCAGGAAACATGATTAACTCATTGCAAAAATGACTGTGCTAGGGGCAGTGAAGGACACAAAAACGAGACATAGCTCCTGCCCTTAAGGAGATTGAAGTTGGGCTTGGTATCAAGTAGAACATGATAAGGAAAAGAAAAAAATATCCAGGTTGTTCAGAGGGGAGAGAGGTCACTGCCAGGTAAGGGTGGATGTCATAAAAGATTGAGAAGAAGATGATCTTTGAATCAGGCCCTGATGGTGAGTAGTCTTTGGACCTACACAGATGGGGGAAGGGCATTCTAGGTCGAAGGCACAGAGAGAGTCAAGGGGCAGGCGTGGGAAAGCATGTAGTGAGAGGGGCCATGACAAACAATTCAGGACCCATTGAACACAGGCTGCATAAAGAGAAGAATGAGAAGAAATCCGGGAAGGGAAACTGATGCAAGTGTGTGAGGAGCCTTGAGTGCCAATGTAAGGAGCAAAGTCTCCAGGGAATGCTCCCCCTCCCATGTCCCCAAAATTGTTCTGGTCACATCACCACATTTGCCTGGAATAGGAAGATTATTAGGGTGACCATATTTACATGGGTGCACTTGAACCCCCTCCATCTTCTATCTTTTTCACACTTCTCCTTCTACATGTAGGTAAATGCTATGGCAAATTAAAGTGTTTCCCATTGCTGAGGTTTGGAGCACCATCCTGGAAATTCCTGTTGGCCTCAAAACCATTGCTCACAGAGGTTCAGGATTCTCCCAAGTTTCAGTGTTTTTTATGAGCGGATGAACATTTGTAGAAGCTGCCCCGTTCCTTCTGGTCCATGGACCCAGAGGGGACTGTGCAATACAAAAATTGAGGTGCTTTGGGAAATTCATCAGTTTGTTCAACAAACATTTATTGAGCAGCTGCTATGTGCCTTAACATTGCTCTATGTGCTGGGGACAAAGTGTGTTAACAAGACTGACAGGGTCCCTGTCTTCTTGGGATTTACTTTTTGGTGGGACAGACAAAAAGTTATCAAGATCATTTCAGAAGGGAAGTTAAGATGGGAAACAAGGGAAATAAACAAGTTACGTGATAAAGAGTGACGGAAGCAAGAGAAGAACAACCACGTCAGAGAAGATGGTCAGAGGCGACCTGAAGGATGGGGGCTGAGAAGGAGCCAGCTAGATGAACGGCGGCCAGGAGAGAAACATGGCGAGCAGAGGACACAGCAAGTACAAGTGCATGGTGAGTTGGAAGAAGCTAGTAAGTGAGACGGAGAGGGAGCAGATGGGGCTGGAGCAAGGCAGGAGCCCACTGGGGATTTGAGGTACAATGGGAAGCTCCTGCAGGGTTTTAAGGGAGGAACGACTGAGCTATGAACATTGGGGTCCACTTTAGAGCCGCCATTAGGCACCATCTTCTCCGGCGTCACCCTTGCCGACTTTCCCCACAAAGTGAAAACGAGTGCTGGGAGTACATCAGCTTTTATTTTTACAGCAATCTTTGTACCCAAACCACCATAGCATTTTTAATAACAAACTGGCAGGGAATCAGACATCTGTACTTGAAAAAACAGGCCAAGCCAAGTATTTCTAAATGTTTTATATTTACTTGTAACATTAGAATAACCATGAGGCTGCTTTTTGCATAATCGGAACCATTCTCATTAGGGTTCGACAGATCTCATCCTTCACGGGCTTGGGTGGTGGTTTTCATTATGGCAGTGACATTGATCTGATGAGAGTGAATCTCTTCTTGAACACTTGTGGATAAAAGGGGAAGAAGTTGAGAGAAGCCAGGGCAAGCTAGGAAAATAAGAACTCTGTAAAGATAACCATCAGCTTGGCATTGGGGTGCCATGAAAAAAGCCCAGTTTTCGAAGTTCAGCAGAGCTGGCCCAGAAGTTCAGCTGGGTGACCTTGAGCGAGTCACTTAACCTCTCTGAGCTTCCACCTCTTCATAGGCCAAATGAGGATGATAATAGAAACTACTTCATGGAGTTGTGGTGAGATCTAAATGAAATAACATAGGTAAAGAGACTTGGCACGAGGTTGATTTCTGCTTGTCTTCCTCCAAAATTAGTATTTAACATCCAAGATTGAGATACTACCCCTCATCCTTTCTCTAAAGCAGGCTTGCAAGATTTATCAAACAAAAATACAGCATACCCAGTTAAATTTGAATTTCAGACAAACAACAAATAATTACTTAGTATAGATATGTCCCATGCAATATTTGGGACATACTTAAACAAGGCATCCTGCATTTTATCTGGAAATCCTATTCTAAAGGTTTAATGATCCTAAGAAAGAGGGGTTTTGAGACCCAGCTGGGTCCTGGTAGTCCACCTGGGCACCTGTGCCAGAGGTGGTTTGATATCCTTGTAAAGACTGCCTTACTAGCTCACTGAATCCCCAGTGCCTAGAACAGAACCTGGTATATAGTAGGTGCTCAGCAAAAATGTATTGAATGAGCAGCTAAGACCTCGTTATAAGTCAATCAGATTGGGAGGTATATATATTTTAAACATGCCTTATAAGTCATGCATCTCCTTTACCTGAGGTCGATATGAAGACAGAGACCCGCTGACCACCCCAGCCCTCACTCCCCACCCCCAGAATCAAGCTGGAATCGAAATGGAGCGCGACCATCATGCTCTCACTGTCTCTCAGCCACCTGCAGCCAATGTGGAGCCAGATCTGGGCAGTTTACACCACAGTCCCCGTCCTGAACTCCCCTCAATGGCCCCCCAAAACAACACGGGTTACAAAAATATTTCATGCCAACTCATTTCATACTTCATGTATTTTATTAATAAAGAAGATGAAACTTCCACGTTCAGAGTCCACTTTTTTCTCCCCCTTCCTCTGGCAAACAGGACACATCTGGGCTGGAAGGTGGGGAATGGCGGGGTCTCAGGCTGGGAGAAGCTGCTGGTGGAAGGTAATGAAGTCAGGTGTGGCCCCTTCTGAGCTTCCCAGGCTGGCAAATGTCTACATTTCTCGGGAAGTTGTGAGCACAGAGGATTTCCTCAGGAATCCAGGCTGAGCTTGTAAAGAAATGATCCCAACATCAAGAAAAGAAACCGGCCAGTAAATTCCTATTCAGTTCATTTTCTAAGACTTCTGAATGTGTTTTGAATTTTCTCTAAATTAAGATAATCATAAAAGGTTAAGATATTTAAACAGAGCTCCACCTGATCCCAGGGTTTGATGTGTATGCTTAATTAGTTCCCGAACATATGGTTCAGAGCTTCTTATAAAAACAGGGTAATGACTCGAGGTATATTTGGGTATTAGATTGAACGATGTTATAGGGACATTCAAACCCATCTCAAAGGCCTTAACCTGCCCTTGATCTGTGCTGGAAGCTTTTGCTGACATCTGTTTCAAAGAGATATCAAAAAACTTTCCAGTGGTCCCACAATAAAACAAAAATCCACACGGAGATAGATATCAGGCATTAAAATACTTAGGATTCAACATTGCCTGAGGAATGTGTGGCCCCAGAATATAACATTTGGGGTCAGGGGTAGCTGAGGAGGGGCTCATACAAAGACAGAGAGGGTGGCTCTGAGAACTGCAATGCCCCCATACAGAGTCACCACAGCTGAGTCACAAATGTCCCCAGGGCCCTTTGTTCTTTTGTGTGTTTCAGCCCCCGATAATAAATCAGGTGCTCCTGTGTTGGGGACATAATTCAGGTAGCCAGGAGTCACTTCCCCAGCTCCCTGGCCGCCCCACTCTTCCCCAGCCCCGGCCAGGAAGGCACTTGTAGGGCCGCCCCCAGCAGGAGCAAAGTATTGCTCTGACTCACCCGCACTCCTGAGTCTAGTTGTGTGCGGAGCCCCGCCCCTAACCCCTTCCTGTATGGGCACACTGGGTCCATTCTGTTTGTGAAAATTTGGGCCATAAAACAGGAGGGGTTCCGACTCATCTTTTCGGCTTCAGTGCCCCTCACTCTACCCAAATTCATTCATTCATCCGTCCAGTCACCTATCCTTTTAACAAGTACTCCCCAGGCACCGATTGTGTGGGGATACGAAGTGCTATGGGAAAACTAGAGCTGATTTGAAGTATAGTCCTGCCCTCCAGGGGCTCACAGTCTAAGATGAGGCAGATAACGGGAAGACAAATATTGTAAGGCCATCACGGGTGTTTGAGAGCAAGTAAGCAACATGATACAAGAAACATGAGAGGAAGAGATCATTTCGGGCAGGGTGATGAGGGCAGCTTCACCGAGGACATGGCATTTGCCCTGGGCTCTGAGTGATGCGCCCATCTGGACAAAGGTAACTGAGGGTGACAAGGCACTCCAGGTGGAGGGAACAGCAAGAACAAAGGAAACCACTGTGGTCCAAAAACTGGGAGTCGCTTTCCAGATAGAAACAGCATACCCATCCCCACTCATCTGATCCTCAAACATCCTTGTGAAGTTGATAAGGCAGGGATGATTATTTCCATTTTACAGATAAGAAAACCAAAGTGCACAGAGGTTATATACATTTCCCAGGGTTTCACAGCTCAGATGCAGCAAAGCCTAGATTCAAATTCAGGCTTAAAATTCTTAGATCCACCTAAGGCTGAAAAGTTAAGGTGAGAACAGATTGCCAAGGGTCTTAAATTAAAAACTCAGGAAGTTACCATTTCCTCTGTAGTCTCGGGGAGTCATCGAGGACTTTGAGCGGGGCTGGAAGATCCACTGGGCAGCTGAGAGCAGAAGAAGCCAGAGCAGAAAGAGCCTGGGTGCAGGTGGGTGAAGGAGGAACACATGGCAGTCCCTCAGAGGCAGTTACATCCAACCTGGGCCACAAGCCAGAGGAGAAAAGAGAACACGGGCGCAAGAGAGGGAATTAGACTCCAATCATGCCGAAGGCAGGAAAGAGGCTCCAAGAACCACTGTAGCTGTGCTTCCAAAGAGTTGGCTCTGATTCCTCCCAAAGTCAGCTGAGACTTCAGCATCCGTGACAGCTATGGTTTAGAGTGATTACAGTGAGCCAGGCACTTTCACATATATGTCCTCATTTAATTCTCATAACAACCCTATGAGGTAACTAATCTTATTACCTCCATTTTACAGATGAGCAAACTGAGGCCCACAGTGATTGACGAACTTGGCCAAGGTTACCCAGGTATTACCTGGCTTAGACTGGAATGTGAACACGTCTTCCCACCTGGAGCCTGAACTCCTGACTGCTACCTCCAACCACCCCTCTTAGGTCTTACATACGACTCAGCTGGCCAGGGACGGGGTGGCTCCCATTGCCCACCAAAGTGCATCTGCCTAGCTGCCCTTGGCCGGCAAACCTCTCCCCAGTCTGGCCCAAAGTTACCTTTGTCCTTTGTTACCTGCCCCTGGGTCCTGAGGGATCCTGCTGCCACAGCCCAGCAGGCAGGAGGCCAGATCCAGGCTGTGATACAGAGAGAGAGGGAAAGAGTCCCTGTGAGCTGGAGTCCCAGCCTGAGGCATCACAGCAGGAGACCTCAAAGCCTGGCCAAGCGCAGTGGGGCTGAGATCAAAACCAGCGGGGGGTGGCAGAGCAACGAGGAACAGAAGTGAGCAGGGGTGAGGCTAGTCCCATATCATTCCCGTGGCTGCATCCCAGGGCTGGGGCTTCTTTCAAGGTCTGGGGCCCTGGGTACAAGGCAGAAGACCTCCCCCTGCTGGTTTCCTTCCAGGGGCTGAGGGGTCAATAAGATGGGGGCTGAGAAAGTTGTCTGTGGATAAATGAGAGTTCAATCACCCAGCCCGGCCTTGGTGACCTCTCCTCCTTCAATTCACTGCTGGCTGGCAGCACCTCGGGCTGCTGTGCTCACATCCATGCTCTCTGGCACAGCTGCTTTCACTTTCCTACGTGGCAAATGGATGTGGATCCCTCCTGCTTTGGTCTATTCCACTCTTTGTGGCTCAGGGCATAGCACCACGCACACTGTAGGATTTCCAGAAATCCTTGAGACCTGCCTGATGGAGAGATATATCCTTTGTGTGGCCCTAGGTCCGTAAAGGCACTGGAGAGGAACATTTACTGAGAGAGCCAAAGTGGCACACAGCACTGTCCAGGGAACCCAGCCCCAGGGTCCTATCCTGGCTTTGCCACTGACGTTCAAAGCAAGCCATGTCACCTCAGTTTCCCCATCTGTGGCACTAAAGAAAGGCTAGCTGTCCTAAAGTTTCCATAAAGCTTCCCGTCTTCTCCTATTGGCCACCTCTTGGTCGTTCTTAGTTCTGGGTCACCTCCTCCAAGAGGCCCTCTCTGACCACTCAGGCTGCAGCAACCTCCTTCCCTCCTCCAGGCAGCCTCTACCATGTCACTTTGTCTGTTATCTCCATCTGACCTTTTTCCTGTTTGGGCATTTTTCCACTTGCTTATTAACTGTCCCCCTGAATAGGCTATAAGCTCCAGAACAGCAGAGAACCTGTCTGAGCTTACCTCTGTTGCTCCCTGCTCCGTCTCCAGAGCTCAGGATAGAGCCTGGCATGGAGTAGGTGCTCAGCTAATGTTTGTTGAATGAATGAATGAACTGTGAGCACTTTTCTGTGTCGTAAGATATTCAAAAACCATGTTTATAATGGCTACAAAATAGTCTGAAGTGTGGTTATATTAAAATATATTAAACCAATCCCGTATTGTGGGCTATGTAATTTAGTAACTACCACTTACCAAGTGCCTGAGGAAGGTCACTTTTGTGTCCCTATTTTCCGTCTCCCACTGTAAGCCCATCAGCTCCAAGGGAACAGGTGCCTTCTCATGTTTCACTGTCCACAGCCCCAAGCACGGCCTGGCGCACAGGTGCTCTTCAAAGGTATTTATTAAATAAAGTAAGGACTTTCCTTCTCCCCAGAACACTTTCAATTATTTTACTCTTCCCAATGGTTCTACGTTTTGAAAGTTGTTTGTTTACCAAGCAAATGCGCTTACCATGTACTAATTGCTTTCCTATTTTAATAAGTCAGTTTCAGCTGCAGTCCTGCCCTCCCAGCAGCTTCTGGCCACCACGAGAGAAGAGGCGTCACCATGTGCAGCTGATGTCATTCCAGATCACTGCAGAGGAATGTGAAGTATCAGTCAGCCCAAGTGATCTTTTGACAAGTACCTTCACCATTTCATGAGACTCTTAGAAATTGCAAAAGTGCTCAGGCGTCTACAGAAAAATCTCAGCCAGCCCTAAAGCTCTGGGATCCCTGTACCGTACTGCAGGCCTACAGCAGTAAGAAGCATCCCAACCCCATTCCTCCTGCCCCTAGCTGACCTTTCAGGGCACAGCAAGACAGGATTTCCCAACTTCCCCACAAGTTGTCATGGAGGAAGGTAGGTCTCCTCTCCCACTATGGAAGCCCAAGGGGCCAATTCCTCCCTCTCCACATCCCTGGGGCCTCGGGAGCCAGGCATAGGAACATTCTTGGCCAACTGGATGGCCTCATCAAGTGCCAGAGGTTGAGGAGGAGATGGAGAAATGCGAGGAGAGGTGGGAGGTGCTTGCCTTTATCCTGGCCAAGGTCATCTGATGGCGCAATTGTTGCTGTATTGCTTCCATTCTGTCATCTGGTGTTCAAAGCCCCTCTAGTTCGTGTCTATTCCTGAGCCTGGTCTGAGAGTCTCCTGCAGATTCTGTTAAACCCTAATATTCTTCCAAAAGTTGTCTTTTATGTAAACTAGCCAGGATCCAGTTTCTATTGCTTGCAAACAAGATCTCTAATTAATTGTATTAGTTTAGATTAAGATTAGCTGCATAGGAGAAATAACAATAATAATAGTGGCTTAAACAAGATTGACATAAGTAAATGAAGTGTGGACGAACACAGTCCAGTGCTAATATGACAGCACTGAACTCCTGCCATGTCACCCCTCCACCCTCCTTAGCATGCCAGTCCAAGATACCTGCTCCCACTCCAGTGATCTTGACACATTTCAGGCAGCAGAAAGGAAACAAGGAGTGGAAAAAAGTCATGCTCTCTCCCTTTAAGGACACTTCTAGTAAGTTGCCTACAACCCTTCTACTTGCATCTCATTGGCCAGAACTTAGCTGGATAGCCACACCTAGCTGCAAAGGAAGCTGGGAAATGTAGTTTTTATTCCAGGAGCTCATTGCATCTGCTAACAATGAGAGGCTCTATCAAAGAGGAGGAATGAGGGTTTGGATATTGGGGTATATGAAAGATTCCATGTTTGTCACACAGATGCAAAGCTCAACTTCATGTAATCAAAAGGAACACAAGGAGAATATTTTTGTACCCATCAGATTAACACAAGTCAAGATAATTGATAATATCCACTGTAATGAGGCTGCAGGGAAACACATACTCTCATGCATGATGGTTAAAATATAAATTGTACAGCCTCTTTAAAGGAGAATTTGACAGTATTTATTAAAAAGCACCTATTCTTCCACTCAGTACTTTCACTTCTAGTAATTCACCCCAGAGAAATTGTCACACATGTGCACAAAGGTACATATACAAAATGCTCTCGTAATAATGAAAATTTAGAAATGAGTTTAACATCTAGAAATAGGGCCAAGAGTGTATAAACTGGAGTAGTTGGTCTATGGAATAGGCAGGGGTGAAAAAGACTGGGATAGTGCTATATGCACTGACATAAAGATAATTCAGAGATACATCTAAAAATGACAGTTGAAAAGACAGATTCCTTTTATGTTTAATCTCCTATGAGCACAAACAAAAAAGAGGATTGTATTTCTGATTGTACCCATGCAATCAAACACACAAAGAAATGTCTGAATAGACAGTCTACAAGCTATTGACAGTGGTTGTGGCTAGGAAGAGAAGTGGAATTTTGCTGCATTTATTCAAACGTTCGTAAATGAAACTTCTTCCTATCCTTAAGTCCCTGGATAGTCAAGGGGTTAAGTTCATTGACTCTTAACTCAAGAACTTAATTTCAAGATTTGAACTTGAGTTCAAATCTTGGTCTTGCTGTTTTCTTAACTGCCTGACATGACCTGAGCATTAATTTTCTTTTTTTTTTTTTTTAGCATTAATTTTCTTAACTGAGAAAATCCATATAATATGCTTAGCACAATACCTAGTGTATGGGCATGGCTCTGTAAGTGTTACTTATTATCTTGGTATCTCTGCTCTCTTCTTGCCCCCAATCCTTTCAAAGCCTTAGTAGATGCTAATAAATATTTGATGAATGAATAAGGTTGCTAATAGTAATACTGTCTTTCTGAGTGTAAAGAATATGAAGAGAATAGGCCTAGAGAGGCCAGATCTTACTATTTTCACATTTCCTCCAACTCTGTTTTTCAAACGGTAGGTCACAACCAGTTAGTGAGCTGTAAGTCAGTTTACTGGGTACCAACAAGCATTTTAAAAATATAAATAGAAAATATCAAAGTGTAAGTAAGAACAAGTATTGTTACATGAACTTCATTTTGTGGATGTCTGTACTAGGTTGCAATGTAAGATGTATTTCTTACTGTTAATCACAGTAAAAATAACATGGGGAAACCCTGCTCCAAGTGCAGCCTTACTTCATAGTCTGAATGTGCAGTTCCCAGCCCACTGCTGCCCAATTCCGTGCTAAATGTCATGGGCCAGGGAGAGGCAGAGTCTTATGCAGCAGCCACATGGACCTGTTGGGTAGACAAAGGTGGCAGGTGTCCACATGACAGCATTCTCTCTCCCTGCCTGCTGGGGTCTTCCCTTCATCAGGGTGATCCTGACACTTGTGGAAGCAGAAACCTCCGGCCGTATATTGGTTTCCTAGGGCTGCTATAACAAAGTACCACAAACTGGGTGACTTACAAAATAAATTTATTCTCTCGCTATTTAGGAGGCTAGAAGTCCAAGATCAAGATGTCATCATGGTTGGTTTTTTTCTGGAGCCTCTGAGGAAGAATCTTTTCTATGCCTTTCTCCTAGCTACTTGGTGGTTGTCAGAAATCCTTGGCTATTCCTTGGCTGTGGCAGTATAACTCCAATCTCTGCCTTCTTCATCTTCACCTTGCATTCTCATCCCTATGTCCCTATGTATCTCTGTAACTAAATTTCCTTCTTATAATGACACCAGTCATTGGATTAGGGACACCCTAATCCATTATGACTTAATCTTGATTATGTCTCCAAAGGCTCTATTTCACAGGTTCTGGAGAACGTGAAATTTTTTTAGGGCTGGAGGGGGACATTGGTCAATGCAGTATCTCCAGCCCCAGAGAGAGGAAGGAACCACACTGATACTTAAGTCTGGAGGGGAATCAGGATGGAGGTGACAGTGAGGTCCTTCTCTGGCCTGTGTGCTCTGAGCATCAGTCTGGACATCTAGAACTCAAGACCCTTGGAATAGAAGGGACGAGTTCCAGTCTGTGGAACCTGGGTCCACACCTTTGAAACAGCCAGACTAATTGGCACTAAGATTTGGGCCATGACCATAGACTGAAGTTTTTTGCTGAGGGGACATTAGAGATCACACCCACCATCTTCTCATTTTATAGTTGAAAAAACTGAAGTCCAGGGAAGTTAAATTTTTTCCTTAAGTCACACAGTTGGTGAGTGGCCAAGTCAGGTCAAGAGCCCAGCACTGGATACTGCCCAGGGCCCTTCATACATGGCTTTTTGTCTTAAATACTTAATTCTAATAATAATGGTGGCATTTATAGGTAGCTTGCAGGAATGGGGGAGAATTCAATTCCTCTACAATCTCCAGCCTCCCCTCAAAGGCACCTGAAATTTTAAAAAAATATATTATTTGATATAGATTGTTTTCAACCGTTTAAAGTGTAATTAAAAGCATCTTTAGAAAACTTTGCAAAAATTTTTTTGAAACTTATGACTTAAGCTGATGCAGTGGACTTGATTTGTAACTCCGGCAGCTTCAGTCACCCCCTCCCTTTCCAACCAGACTGTCCCCCACAAGCCCCTCCAGCATGGAATTCTAGAGTCTAATGGAAGAGTGACAAGGCCCACTGCTGTCTCCTGAGTGCCTAGCATATGCCAGACTCTGTGCTAAATCCCTTTGAGCAAGGAGCATCTATCTCTTCTAGCAGATGGGGAAACTGAGGCCAAGTCTGAGCCAAAACAGGCATTTTTTTTTTTTAATCTGAATGTCTCTAGAGGAGACACACACTGTCCAGTGTCACAGGTCCCATCACCCCCTGTTACGGTAACTGCACTCGCTTAAAAAAATAAGATAATATTTTATTTTCTTCTTTAAAAAGCATATTTATTGAGATAATTCACATAGCATACAACTTACCCATTTAAAGCATACAATTCAATGGTCCTCAGTATATTCACAGCTATGCACAACCATCATCACAGTCAATTTTAGAAGTTTTCCATCACCTCATAAAGAGGTGATGGAAATGTACCTGTACCCTTTAGCTATCACCTCTCTATCCCTCTATCCCCCCACCAGCCCTAAGTAATCATTAATCTAACTTTCTCTCTCTATAGATTTACCTGTTCTGAACATTTTGTATAAATGGAACCATACCATATGTGACTTTTTGTGTCTGGCTTCTGTGACTTAGCATAATGTTTTCCAGGTTCATCCACATTGTAGCATGTATCAATATTGCATTTCTTTTTATAGATGAATAATATTCCATTGTATGGATACACCACATTTTGTGTATCCATTCAGCAGTTGATGGACATTTGGAAGATAATGTTTTCTTTTTTTTTTTTTTTAACATCTTTATTAGAGTATAATTGCTTTACAATGGTGTGTCAGTTTCTGTTTTATAACAAAGTGAATCAGTTATACATATACATATGTCCCCATATCTCTTCCCTCTTGCATCTCCCTCCCTCCCACCCTCCCTATCCCACCCCTCTAGGTGGTCACAAAGCACCGAGCTGATCTCCCTGTGCTATGCGGCTGCTTCCCACTAGCTATCTATTTTACATTTGGTAGTGTATATATGTCCATGCCACTCTCTCACTTTGTCCCAGCTTACCCTGCCCCCTCCCCGTATCCTCAAGTCCATTCTCTAGTAGGTCTGCATCTTTATTCCTGTCTTGCCCCTAGGTAGATAATGTTTTCTTAATACTATATGCCAGTCCCTGTTCTAAGTGCTTTATCTCATTTAACCCTCATAACAACCTTATGGGATAGGTGTTAGAGAGATTATCTAACTTGCTCAAAATCACACAGCTAGGAATAGCTGCTTGGCCCCTAAGTTTGTTTGTAATTCCGAGTGGCACGTGATCCCTCTCTTTATTGGGGTCTTCAGGGACAACGCATACATGCCTCAGCCTGTTCGTGTACCCCTACATGGAATCCAAAATGGGGTGCCGAGAGCCTCCCCATCCTCATTGCCCACCTGCCCACTCTTCACCCCTCCCCCACTGCCCAAACTCGGCTCCTTCTCCAGCCTGTTCAATCACCCTCTCAGCCAGGAACATTCCGGAAAACCACTTCCACAGTACAGACAGGCACCTTTATTTAACAATTGATTTTTGGTCAACAAACCCCTTCAAGAGGTGTCATCTGAGCTCTGTAAAATCCTCATTATTCGGGGCCTCGAATAATTCAATATTTGTGATCTTTTTATGATGCTGTGCTGGGGTAGAGTATGATTTGGTTAGCAAACCTTTCTTCACTATGAATTACAAATTCATAGTGTAAACAAGATTGTAGAAAGCATGTTTAAACAAAGTGTTTTCAAGCCTTCTCAAAAATCACAGAACTGCCCGCCCACCGAAGCAACCCAATAGCTGACATGCAAGTTACACACAACTCTTATCCATTCTCCAAGTAGGTCCCCTGAAGACTCGACAGGTAACCTTGCTAAATGTGGTAGTGACAAGATTCATCGCGCCATGGCACCTCCCTTCAAAATATGTGGTATTTCAGACTCATTCTCTGATTCTCCAAACCTGTCCTGGTCCTCAGCTTCATTTCTTCTATGGAAAAGCTTGCTTCTGCC
Source organism: Balaenoptera physalus (assembly GCF_965194825.1). Lineage (NCBI taxonomy): Eukaryota > Metazoa > Chordata > Mammalia > Artiodactyla > Balaenopteridae > Balaenoptera > Balaenoptera physalus. Next base: position 35,974,563 of record NC_138893.1, read on the forward strand.
AATCAGACATTCAGCAGAACTAGGTCGTGAACCCCAAATTCCCTCTTGGGCCACACCAGGCTGAGAAACGTTTAAGTTCAGGTCCTAGGAGGGAACCAGCAGGAAAGGGGCTGTGGGAAGGGGGGACTTCTGAGCTTGAAGACCCCCTCCTTCCATTCACAAAACCGTTATTTTCCCCAGAGAAAAATTCTGCCTGGCTGAAAAGTCTGAGGATGCGGGTGACAGCCTGCAGCCAGCCCAGACAAGCGCTCAATACCTTCAGCCTACTGCATCCTGGTTGCCTTTGATCTAGGCATTTCCTGTGGTCCAGCAAGTGAGAGAGGGGTGGGAAAGGCTGCAGTGGGGAAAGTCTGCCAACCCTAGCATCTCCAAAGTGAAGCCCTCCAGTTCTTTCCAGAATCTTAAGCCCCGGATTGTAAAATGTAGTGGGTTCAAGCTGCACCAGTCTGTCCCAGTTTAGGGGTTAATTATTTGAAAGTAACAGTGAGATTTCAATCTTCAACACTTTTCCAGGGGATGCCTTTCATCCTGTCTGCAGAGCAGCTTCAGTGACATCCTATGGGGTTTGGGGGCCCAGGAGAGAGCAGAGACCTGGCAAGATGCAGCCCCTTTACAGTCTCTGCCTGTAAAGCAGAAATGATAACAGTGCTCCTCCAAGAGGGGTGGTTGTGACAGTGCAGTGAGATAATGCATACAAAGGCTCAGCACAGAGCCTGGCACCAGTGCTCAATGCCCAATAAAAGTGATCCAGGGTCCACAGTACTATTATTCTCTAGGATCACCCTTTGGTGGCATTGGGCCTAAGGATACAAAATCTATTCTGAAACTGGCCCTCCCATCGGCAGGGCGAGAGCCTGCGATCTCACCACTGGGGCCCCGCGTTGGCCAGTTCCAATAACATGATTAGTCATTTTTCATTCCTGAGATGTCTACCCATGGGTGGGTGCATGTGTGCATGTGTGAGTGCGTATGTGCCTTTCAGAGCAGGGGAAAATCCATATTCTCTCTTCTGACCGAATTAATCAAATAAATCTTCCGTAAGGAGCTGCTAAATGAATCACAGATGGTTCTGCCCTTTTACAGGTTGCAGAAAGCACCCGTTACAGTTCTTTTAATTTATCAGAGGAAAAAAGATGCCCTTGTGTGCCCCTTCCCGCTTGCAATAATAATCAGAACCAGTCTATTTTCCAAGGGTCCGAGACGCATTTTCAAAAAATGTGTACCAATAGATGTAACAGCAGGAAGATTATTTTGCCAAGTTCCAGCCTCCAGCACCGCAAAGGTGCCCTGGCTAGGGAGAGCGTTTATAAAACCACATTTAATAAAAGAGAGTGTTACATTAAGTATGTTTGCTAGTGTATTTAAGCATATGGTTTCCATATCAGGCGTAAAGATGGCAAACACATGCTTTACCTTCTTTCTAACCTTTCCTAGAGACGTCCTTTCTAGGGGGTGGTGGGATGGGAGGATTTGGGGTGGATGTGAGTGAGTGTATGTTGCTTTGTTTTGCTTTTTATAACTCTGACTCACGTGGTAAAGCACCGAGGAACGTTCAAGAAAACATGGGAAGACTCTCTGCCTTTTCTATTTATGTAATTAGCCCGAGAAACTTGCTTTGCTTACTTTCTTCAACTGTCCCAACATTCTCCCAGCTCTCCCTTGCCTCCTCCAAGGCGCTAGGGGCTGGTTGACTTTAAAGTGTGAATCAATCTCAGCTGCAAAGAACTTGAGCTCCTGGATTTTAAACATGTACCCTTTGGTAAAGCAAGAGCTCTGAGGATGGCTGCCTGGCCTTGTGTCCATGAGTTCTCGTTAACCAGCGAACTATCCAACTCCAGGATTCGTCTGCCTAGAGATCTCCTTTTGGTACTTGGGTTGGGTATTGAGGCTTTTATGTTTTTCCTTCAGGTCAGAGGCAACGGGCTGTGGTCCTGCAAGCCTGGGGTCCCCAGAAAGTTAGCCAGGAAAGGTCTCCACAGCCCACCCCCCAAAACAGTTTGAACAATCCCTCCATTCTGAGACAATCCCAGAAGCCAAAATGCCAGACTAGGAAGGGGATTGGGCGGGGGTGTCTGCAGTGAGGTCACCCTGCCCACCTCCACCAGCCCAAACAGATTTGCCTGAGCAAGTTATAAATCTACTGGTACCATTGCTTTTTCGTCACTTGCCTAATCCTGTGCCCTTCGTTTCATGTGCTGTAATTATTAACATCTGCTTTCTGAGCCTGGCCCTCATGGAGTTTGCAAAGGCAGTTTTCAGTCCAGAACAATGGTGACAGCTGTTTCATTTAGCCTAGGGCCAGCACTTCCTGTTCAGTCTGCATCTGCCCTCCTGTGTCCAATTTCTGATTCAGGGTTTTCTGTTTTGTTTTCTGGGTGTTTTTTTTTTTTTTTTTCCTTCATCTAACCTTACTATATGTTTAAGAAGAATTTCTAACTTAGCACTCCAGCTAGTATTTCTAGCACATATGCTTATTAGATTGGCGACAGCCAGAGAGAGATAGGAGAAAGCCAGGCTTGTCTTCAGCAGCTAACACGGTGGAGGGCAGAGGCACAAAGGAGGCCTGACCAGGAATCCGGGGGGCCAGGCACTAAGGGAATTCCTAGGCCTAGAAGTTGAGGAACAGGCTGACCTCTCTGGAAGCCAGACACAGGAAAAATGGGTTTAGCTCATCTGTCCCCTGGCCTGGTGTCATCTCCACAGCTTATTTGGTAAGAGGTCACCCAAACATACCACTGAGGGAACCGTGTGTCTGGGTGGCCACCAACACACAGGGGCCCTCCTTCTTTGGGAACCAAGGAAGGTCGTCAGGTGGGGCAAGATTCAGAGGTCCCAGATTCACTTTTTCCCACTGAGTCTCCAGCAGTGCAATACAAATCCTTTCTAATCTGTACTGGGAGGTGCATGGCGTGGGGAAAGGTCGTGCTGTGATCAGGCAGTGCTGCATATTTATTGCCAAACAGGGCAAAACCCAGTCTCCGCTTGGATAAGAACTGCAGGGTTGTGGAAGCGTCCTGTAGGTGCACACGGCAGAGCGTGCGAGGCGCGAACCATCTGCGACCGCCCGCCGAGACCTCCGGAGTCGGTGTCTCTGCGTTTCCCGGGATCTCGAGCGTGCGTCTGCTCCTCTCGCGGGATCTCAGGGCACCAGGATTGGAGATGCCCTGGAGAGCCGATGCCCATCCCCCCACCCCTTGCGTTTTTTAACAGAAGAAGAAGTTGAGAGCTACGGAGAGGAAGTGCCTGTTCCGAGGTTGTAGCTTGGTCAAGCTTGATGCTATCGACAGAGAAGCAAATGAAGGTAAATCTGTGTTGCTTCTAGGAGCTTGAGGCATTTTCACCATTTCCACATGAAATGTCTTTCAATCCCAGACCCTCTCCACCCTTCTCAGTGGCTCACACGAAAACAGCTTGGGACCCCCTCCCGGGTGGGAACAGTGAGGCGAGTTTGGGACACCCCAGCTTGGGAGACCCCAGCTTGACCCCAGACCAGTCCAGGACCGATTCTTCTGGCTGCCAGGGGAGAGCTGGACCCAGCAGTCTGGAGAAAAGAGTTCGTGCCGACTGGACACCTGGGGGTCATGGAGGTTCCTGGCAGGTGGCCGAGGCCCCGTGTCTTTGCAGGAGTCAGCGTGCAGAAGGTAGAGCTCAGGTGTGAAAGAGATGCAGCAGAGGAGAGGGCCCTTCTCCCCCAGCATCCCTGCCAGGTGTCAGGTGTGCTGAGTCAGGAAGGCCCCTGACCCGAGGAGACCCAGCACTCCCAACGCTTGGCTTGAGCCTGGAGCGGCAGCAAGGCCGACCCAGCAGGCATGGGGGTCACAGGTGACTGTCCCTAGAATCTGGACTCGAAGGAGCTGATGGTCCAAACGAGGCTGGGTCCTGCGCCACTTCGCCCCGCGGGAGAGCCGGGTCTCCCCCCTTCCCCCCACCCCTGGCCCTTCCTGGCCTGCCAGCCCCGCCCCTTTCCCTGCCCCCACTCACCGTCTCCCGCCCCTCCCCCCTGCCTTCTCTCTACCACTCACTCCTTTTCTTCCTAAAGTTAATTGCAACTTTTTTCTCAGCGCCCTGATCTGGATAAGCCACATCTCATTAGAAAAAGATTTAGCTGCAGCCAAAGCAGGCTGGAGAAGGAATACCTAATCAACAGAGAAAAGATTTGGGTGTAATTGCTCTCTCCCGCCATTCTCCACCCCCTCCCTCCTCCAATCTTTCTCTGCTCATTAATCTGAAAAGAAAGTCGCAGTTGAACGTCTTGGTGTTCAAGTACCCGCTGCTGCGGCAGACAAATCGAAGTGCTTTGGGGTTTTCTTTTGCGCGGGTGTCTCTATGGAGAGCTTTGGCTGTTGCGCGTAGGAGTAAAGCATTTTGCTGCTGTGGGGTGTGCATGAAGCACCTTGGGTGGGAGAGTAAAACTCTTTCGGGGGGTGTGTGTGTAAAGTGCTTGGTCGTGGGGGAGGTGTGAGTGGGTGTGTGAACCTTTTGGTTGTTGGAGTGTGTATGTGTGTGAAGCTCTTTGGTTATTGGTGTGTGTAAATGAGGTGCTTTGATCATTGAAAGGGTGTGTGAAGCTCTTTGATTATTGAGGGGGGTGTGTGCGTGTGAAGCCCTTTGGTTGGATGGGGGTGGGTAAAAACTCTTGGTGTATGTGTGAAGCACGTTGCTTGTTGGTTACATGTGCGTAAAGAGCTTTGGTGGTTGGGATACGTGTGTTTGTGGGTGTGGAATATGGCTGGGGTGTCTGGGAGGCAACTCTTCAGCTGTTGGTATGTGGGGATGCAGTGTAACCCTTCGGTTGTTTGTGTTTGCTGGGGTGCGTGTGTGTGTCATTGTGTCATGCTTTGATTGTTGAGCGCATGTAAGTTCATTCATATACGCTAGTAGCCCCTTTGGTGTTTTCCTTTTGCCCCAACTAAATCCTAACCGATACTTAAATGGTGACACATAGAAGATGAATTTAGGAGCAAATCATCTCTCCAGGTATAGGGACCCCGGGTCTTCAAACATCCAGCAATGAAACGACACAGTATTTTCATGCCTTCCTTCAAAATTTGGAAATTTTCTACAATGACCATGCATGCCTTTGTAATTGGTGGGGAGAGGGGAGGATATTTTAATTAGTTTTTTTTTATTAAAAAAGTACTGCATGCTCAAAAAGAAGAGAAGCCATAATACACACTCCTGGTATAATGTGAATATTACAAGGGGCCAGGTAGTGAAAAGCACCTCTCTCACACCCCTCATTTACTCCTCAGCCCAATTTAGGAAGGAGCTATTATCGCCCTCACAGATGAGGACGTTGATGCTAAGAGAGGTTGGGTAACTTGCTGAAATCACACAGCAGATGGCAGAGTCAGAGTCTGAACCCAGGCCAAGTGAAGGCAGAGCCCTGGCCCTCAACCACTGCCTTCCAGAAGAAAGTAAGGAACTATCTGGGAGCTGGGGGTGAAGAGAGAGTAGGTGGGTCCCTACTACCCTCAGAGCCTCTGGAGAGCCCAGGCCCCTGTGTCTAAGCTACCCCACCAACATTCCCCACTCTGTCTCAGCCCGGCTCACGGGTCCCTCCTTGTCCTCATCGGCCATCCTGCCCCGGCCCTCTCCCTGAACCCCAGTGGCCACCGCTGTCAGGGAAACACAGGCAGATGAGGGCTCCTATCCCCCCTCCCAGCCCCCTGAGGGTGAAGCCCGGCTTGAGCCACTCTGTGTTTCTCTGAACACAGCCCTTGCGCAATCGCTGCCCTGACACCGGGGAATCAGCAAATCTAAGTCCTGGACACAGAGGTGGAGCGTCCTGGTACCGAGGGGGTTTCAGGGCAGGCCACGGAGTTGAACTGGGTGCGGCCAGGTGAGGTTCTGAGCTGGAGAGCAGGGACCGCGTCCAGGTGACCAGAGTCCTAGGCCCCAGGATCCCACCAGGCAGAGAGGACACAGTTCCTCCAGCTGTCCTGTCACTTCACCGTCCTCTCCACTCTTCGTCCTCATTGGAGCTCAGTCTGTTGTGCAGTCGTTACGAACACTCCCGCCAAACCAAGGATGAAATAGACAAGGATTTTTGCAGAGAACACAAAAGCGCTGCTTGTGACACTGAAGGAAATGGATCTGTGAAAGGAAGGTTTTCAAAGGTACCCAGTGACCTGAGCAGGGAGGGGCTGGGGATTTATCACCTCCCACTGCTGAGCCTAAAGACAGACCCTCCAGACCTGTCAGGGTCCCAGCACATCCTCTTCAGGTGAAGATGCTCTGCAGCAGACAAGGTATGAATAGAGACTCTGCAAACATGGAGTCTTGTGCTGAGAACATCCATCAAGGCGGAGAGCGCCGCTGTTCAACGCGGCAGCCACTTGCCACATATGGTCGGTGAGCATTTGAAATGTGGCTAGTCCAAGTTGAGGTGGGCCGTAAGCACCAAATACACACCAGATTTTTGAAGGCTTGGTATGAAATCAAACATGAAGAAAAAAAAAAACAAAACATGAAGTATCTCCTTGTAATCCACTGTATACAATTATGTACATTACAAAATAAATTGCATATTGATTAGATATTGAAATGATAATATTTTGAATATATTGGGTTAAATGAAACAAATTATGAAAAGTAATAGTGATGTGTGTGTGTCAAGTGCTTTGGCTCTCCTGTTTTCTTTACCTTTGTTTAATGTGACTACTGGAAAATTTTAAATTACACCGTGGCTTGCACTTGTGGCTCACATTATATTTGCGTTGGACAACACTGGCCTAGAATATAACATACCCTTTCATGAATACTGCTAGCCCCCTTTTACCGATGAACAAACCAGATCAGGTGAGTGGCTTGGCCAAGGACACCAGCTGCAGAAGCCAGAATTTACATTCTGAGAGTGATCCTGGCTGGAGAGTCTACCACTTGATGAAACTCCTAAAACAAGAGATGCATTGTTGTTGTGACATGATCTTACACAGAAGTGTTTAGTGCCAGCAGGACTGAAGCACATTTGGAGTCTGGGGGACATTAAATAAAAGCCTGTGACTCAGGGATGAGGATGACCTCCTGACACTAGCCAAGAATGTTAAGGTACAGGATAGTTCTTAGTGGTGCTTGGGCAGGCTTCTGGGTTCCCTGAGTGAACCTGGACCAGTTCCTTCCCCACTCTGGTCCTCACTTTCTCCATCTGAAGAGAAGGGGCTGGATTAAATGTTCTTTGAGGTCCATCAGGGTCCGTGGTGCATCTCAGCAGATTCCTCCCTCCCAGGGGTTGAGAGCTTGAGAGCAACTTGCTGGGTCCTGGGGCGAAGTAACACGACTCTTGTGTCCTCTGTGAGATGGGGATGAGAACAGTGTGGACTTGGGAGAGTTGCTCTGAGGATTACTGAGAGAATGCAGGTGATGCACTCAGCACATGCCTGGCACACAGGAAGCAACCAATAAATGCTAGCTCTGGTTGTCAGTGTAGTAGTGAGCAGGTTGACCAGCTGGCTTGGATAGTTCTGGGTCAGCAGACTCAGATTCGCAAGCAGTATCTGCCTTGGAGCCTCCTAACCTGACACACTCTAACAGCCGAATTTGATCCAAGGCAGGGTCACCTTGAACTTGGCTTTTGAAGGGTTTGTTACCACTGCAACTCAATTCCCTGATTGCATGGGTAATAGAAGTGCCCAGGAAGAGCACAGCTTGGCAGGGGCCCAGAGGACAGTATTGCAGTGGGAGACTCAAGGTTCTTGTAACAGAGCATCTTCTGGCATGTTCAGAGGAAGAAGTGTTAGTTCTTAGTGTTATTTCTGTCCTTTGGTGGTATAGTGGTCAAGTGTCACTTTTCTGTCCTTTGATGGTATAGTGGTCAAGTGTCACTTTTCCATCCTTTGGAGGATTGATGCAGATCCATGACCACAGGCTTTCTTCCCTGCTTTTTTCCCACCGTGGGAGGACTCTGACCTCAGTTCTTCTCAACAGCTGTTTTCATTTTTTTATCCCTCAATTGTGGGTAAACAACCTCCGATAATAGATAAAGGCTTTCTGAACTCAGCAGTTCACCTCCTACATACAACATCTTTCTCATGAATACAAGTCTGTGTTAGGAGTAAGTTGGACTTGATTTTGTCTGCTGGGTCATTATCTTGAACTTAATTGGGAGGAACCTTGAGTTCAGAGTGTAGGCTCCCAGCTGTCTCTAGCATTCATCGGCTGCCATCTGCTGGGCAATCCTAGTATGACATGATCTCCTTGGCTGGCAGGGCTAAAGAGTGAAGTGTATTTCATTCAATCAAAAAATATTTATCAAGCAGGAACTGTGTGCCAGGCATAGTTCTAGGCACTTGGGATTCATCAGTGAACACAGAGACAAATAGTTCTTTTTCACACCGAAAATATTCCATTGTCTGGAATATTATTTATTCATTTACCTGCTGAAGGATATCTTGGTTGTTCCCAAGTTTTGGCAATCATGAATAAAGCTGCTATAAACATCTGTGTTCAAGTTCTTTTGTGTACATTGTCAGTGCTTTGGATTTTGGCCATTTCAATAGGCATGTAGTGGTATCTCATTGTTTTAATTTGCATTTCTATGATGACATATGATGTGGAGCATAGTTTCATACATTTTTTGTCATCTGTATATCTTCTTTGGTGAGGTCTGTTTAGATCTTTTGCCAACTTTTAAATTAGATTGTTTTCTTATTGTTGAGTGTTAAGAGTTCTTTGTATATTTCAGATAACAGTCCTTTATCAAATGTGTCTTTTGCAAATATTTTCTCCTCATTCTCTTGACATTGCCTTCCATCGAGCAGAAGTTTTTAATTTTACTGAAGTCAAGTTTATCAATTATTACTTCATGGATGGTGCCTTCGGTATTGTATCTAAAAAGTCATTGCCATACCCAAGCTCATCTGGGTTTTCTCCTATGTTAATTTGCTCTTCTTTTTCTAGTTTTCTAATGTGGAAGCTAAAATTATTGATTTTAGATATTTCTTTTCTAATACACGTATTCAGTGTTATAAATTTCCCTCTAAGCACTGCTGTCACTGCATCCCACAGATTTTGATAAATTGCATTTTCATTTTCATTTACTTAAAATATATTTTAAAATTTCTCTTAAGATTTCTTACTTGACCCATGTGTTATTTACAAATGTACTGTTTAACCTCCAAGTGTTTGGGGATTTTCCAGCTATCTGTCTGTTGTTAATTTCTAGTTTAATTCCACGGTGGTCTGAAAGCTGACATTATATGATTTCCATTTCTTTTAAATTTGTTCAAGTGTGTTTTATGGCCCAGAATATGGTCTGTCTTGGTGAATGTTCCATGTGAGCTTGAGAAGAATGTGTATTCTGCTGTTATCGGATGAACTAGTCTATAAATGTCAATTATATCCAATTGACTGAAGGTGCTGTTGACTTCAACTATGCCCTTACTGCTTTTCTGCCTGCTGGATCTATTTCTGATAGAGAGGTGTTAAAGTCTCCAACTAGGGCTTCCCTGGTGGTGCAGTGGTTAAGAACCTGCCTGCCAACGCAGGGGACACGGGTTCTAGCCCTGGTCCGGGAAGATCCCACATGCTGCGGAGCAACTAAGCCCGCGCGCCACAACTACTGAGCCTGCGCTCTGGAGCCCACAAGCCGCAACTACTGAAGGCCGCGCGCCTAAAGCCCGTGCTCCGCAACAAGAGAAGCCATCACAATGAGAAGCCCGCGCACCGCAACCAAGAGTAGCCCCCGCTCGTCGCAACTAGAGAAAGCCTGCACACAGCAATGAAGACCCAATGCAGCCAAAAAAAAAAAAAAAGTCTCCAGCTATAGTATTGGATTCTTCTTTTTCTCCTTACAGTTCTGTTTTTGCCTCTTATATTTTGATGCTCTGTTATTAAGCATATACACATTTAAAATTTGTTATATCTTCTTGAAATATTGACCCTTTTATCATTATGTGATGCCCATCTTTATCCCTGATAACTTTCCCTGCTCTGAAGTCTACTCTGTCTGAAATTAACATAGGTATTCTTCCCTTCCTTTGATTGATGTTAGCATGGTATATCTTTCTCCATCCCTTTACTCTTAATCCATATGTAATCTTTATATTTAAAGTGAGTTTCTTGCAGACAACATGCAGTTTGGTCCTTTTTTTTTTCCCAATCCATTCTGACAATCTCTGTCTTTTAACTTGGATATTTAGACCATTGACGTTTAAGGAGATTATTGATATAATTAAATTAATATCAGTATATACCATATATGTTACTGTTTTCCATTTGTTGTCCTTGTTCTTTGTTTCTGTTTTTGTCTTCCACAATTTTTCTGCCTTTTGTGGCTTTAATTGAACATTTTATATGATTTCACTTTCTCCTTTCTTAGCATATCAATTATACTTTTTTAAAAAAAACTCTTCTTAGTGGTTGCTCTTGAGTTTGCAATATACATTTACAACTACTTCAAGTTCTCTACTTTCAAACACTATACCACTTCACAGGGAGTTGCAGGTACCTTATAATAACAACAAAAATAACATATAATAATAAAACAACAAAAAAAATCCTAGTTCTTCCCTCCCATTCCTTATATCATCACCATCATTCAATTTGCTTATATATAAGCATACTTAAGTGTATGAGTGTGTGTATTAGTTATATATCCTTAGATATATAATCTAATACATTCTTACTAGTATTTTGAACAAACTATATCTGTTCCATAGACCAATTAAGAATAAGGAAAATTAAGTTTTTATTTTACCTTCACTTATTCCTTCTCCAGTGGTCTTCCTTTCTTCATATAGATCTGAGTTTCTGATCGATATAATTTTTCTTCTCTCCTGAAGAACTTTTGACATTTCTTGAAAGGCAGGTCTACTGGTAACAAATTCCCTCAATTTTTGTTTATCTGAGAAAGTTTTTATTTCTCCCTCAGTTTTGAAGTATAATCCCCAGAGTATATGATTCTAGATTGGTGGGGGGGTTTTGTCTCAACACTTTAAAATACTTTGCTCCATCCTCTTCTTCCTTGCATGTTCTCTGAGGAGAAGCTGGATATAATTCTTACCTTTGCTTCTCTATAAATAAAGTGTCCCCCCGCCCTTGCCTCTTTCAAGATTTTTTTCTTTGTCTTTGATTTTCTGGTGTTTTAATATGATATGCCTGGGTGTAGTTTTTTGGTTTTGTTTGTTTGTTTGTTTGTTTGTTTTGGCATTTACCCTGCTTGATGTTCTCTGAGCTTCCTGGATCTGTGGTTTGGTGTCTGACATTAATTTGGAGAAATTCCTAGTCATTGTTACTTCAAATATTGTTTCTGTTTCTTTCTCCCTTTCTTCTCCTTCTGGTATTTCCATTACATATATGTTATACCTTTCCTAGTTGTCCCACAGTTCTTGGATATTCTGTTCCACTTTTCCAGTCTTCATTTTTCTTTACTTTTCAGTTTTAGAAGTTTCTGTTGAGATATTCTCAAGTTCAAAGATTCTCTCCTCAGCCATGTCCAGCCTATTAATGAGCCCATCAAAGGCATTCTTCATTTCTGTTACAGTGTTTTTGATCTCCAGCATTTCTTTTTGACTCGTTCTTAGAATTTCCATCTCTCCACTTGTATGATCCATCTGTTCTTACATGTTGTTTACTTTTTCTACTAAAGCCCTTAGCATATTAATCATAGTTTTTAAAAAATTCCTGGTCTGATAATTTAAACATTCCTGCCATATCTGACTCGGGTTCTGAGGCTTGTTCGGTTTCTTCAAACTGTGCATTTTGCTTTTTAGTATACCTTGTAATTTTTTTTGAAAGCCAGACATGATATACTAGGTAGAAGAAACTTCCTTAAAGAGGCATTTAGCAATGTAGTAGGAAGACGTGGGGGGAGGGGAAGCATTCTTTAGTCCTATGATCGGGTCTCAGTTTTTTGGTGAGTCCATGCCCCTGGTCTGTGAACTTCACCAATGCATCTGTTCCTCTCCCCCAACTTTGGTGGGACAGGATGGCTAAAGGGGGCTGAAGTTGGTATTTTCCTTCCTCCACATGGAAGGCTAAAGCAAGCTGGAGCTGAGTATTTCTCTCCACCTGGCTCAGTTAGGCTCTGATAAAACCCCATAGTTTAGTCTCTAGTAAATAGTTTTGCTTGAGGGCGGGCTTGCTCAGAACAGAATTCTCTGGCATATTTCAAAATGGTTCCTTTTTCTATCCCCCTGCTGGAAGCACAAGGGGATTTTTCTCCATTATTCACTGGTGGATCCCCTGGAGATAAAACTCAGAAAAAATGTAAGGACCCCCTATGACTGTGAATTAAACTGGTGGAGAGTTTAATTCACAGACTTGTCCACGCTGAGCGTCCAAATATTTGTCAATTACAGTTCCAGTTTTCCTACCCCTGCACTTGTTTCCACAGAGGTTTCTGCTCTGTTAAGTTGTGACTTTCTGTATCCTCCTGTTTGTTTCTGCAATTTTTGGAGCAGAAATTTGCCCTATGACCTCACTTCTCTGGTGAATATAAGAAGAGTTATTGATATTTCAGTTTATTCAGATCTATACATGCCAGGGTGCAGTGTTATTTTATTTGTTAGGATGCAGTGGCGACTTCTAAGCTCTACACATGCCAGACCAGAAACTTAAAGTCGCCTGGTTTTCTTTTCTTGTACTGTCTTTGTCTGGTTTTGGTATAACAGGGTAATACAACTTCATAAAATGAGTTGGAAAGTATTCTCTCTTCTGTTTTCTGGAAAAGATGCTGTAAATTTTATGCTACTTCTTTAAATGTTTGGAAGAATTCTCCAGTGTAGAACTGAAGATTTCTCTTTCAGAAGCTTTTAAAATTACAAACTCAATTTCTTTAATGGTTATAGGGCTATTCCAATTATTAATTTTACCTTGGTTGAGCTTTGGTAATTTGTGGTATTTGAGGAATTGATACACTTCTTTTAAGTTGTCAAATTTATGAACATAAATTTGTTCAATGTATTTGCTTAATACCTTTTTAATGGCTGCAGTTTCTGTAGTGACCCTTGTCTTATTTCTGGTATTGATCTGGTGTCTTCTTTTTATCTTTGTCAGTCTTGCCAGATGTTTATGAATTTTATTGATGTCTTTAAAGAACCAACTTTTTGTCTCATTGATTTTTCTCTATTGTTTTCCTTTTAATTTCAATGATTTCTGTTCCAACCTTTAATATTTCCTTCTGTTTACTTTGGGTCTAATTTTGTTCTTCTTTTCCTAGCTTCTTGAAGTAAGAACATAGATTTTTTGTTTGAGACGTTTCTTCTTTTCTAAAGTAGTAAGCATTTAGTGTTATACATTTCGCTCCCAGTTCTGCTTTAGCTGCACATCACATATTTTGATGTTATATCTTAATTTTCATCTAAGTTCTATGTATTTTTTTATTTCCTTTGAGATTTCCTCTTTAAATCATGAATTGTTTAGAAGTGTGCCACTTAATTTCCAAGTGTTTGGAGATTTTCCTGTTGTCTTTCTGCTCCTTAGATTTTAATAATTGTCTCTGATAATATTTTATCTCCATGAGAACAGACTTTTTTCCATTGATCCTACCATTATTTCGCTAATGCTGAGAACAGGACAATAGTTTGTGCTCAGAAAATAAGGATGAATGAATGATGGAAATATTTAACTTAAAAATCAATAAAGAGAATGCTGAAAGTTAAAAAAGGGGGAGAGAGGCATCAGAACGTTGATGATGATTATCGCTGAGTGGGGAAATACGGGTGCCCTTTTTGTTGTTTGTTTTTCATATTTTCCAAATTCTCTGCAATGAGCACGTACTACTTTTATAATCAGGTAAAGGAATTATAAAAGTGGGAGCTACACTTTCTGATCATTCTCACTACCTCTCTGGCAGGTCACATCAGAATCTGAATTGCTGAAAAAGCTGAAGATGAGAGGCCACAAAAAGACCCTGTAGAAGGTCCCAGAGCTGAACTGACCCCAACCCCCCAGGGAGACAGGTAAGGACCCTGCTCGCCATCCACTTTTGTAAGCTTCTGAGGTTGCTGCCACAGTAACTTTATCGCGAAGACCATGACCACTTTGAGTCACAAGGGTCAATTTCACGCTTCTTTTCTCACCCCTCCCCCCAAGAGGCCCCTAGAGGTCTTGTGAATTAATATTCATCCCAAAAGATCTAGTTTGCCATTAGAAATTAAACATTCATCTACCTAAATCCAGCCTTTAAAATTCCTTTGACAGTTTACTTTGAGGAAGCAGTATTGGCGTTTGCTTTCAAGATTCATGGTGTGCAAAAGATTGCAAAAGCAATAAGAGGGAATGGAGAGGAGATACTGTCTTTTTAAAATATAATTATCTTTTACACCTTTAGTCACAGTCTCTTCATGTTTTTTGAAGGCAATTTCTTTGAGAAGCTGAGTAGACAAGACAATTTGATGGTAACCTCAGGTGGCCAGGGTCACCACACAAACAGTTCTTAAGTGTGGACAATTTCTGAAGATGAGTGAATATGCTTTTCTACTTATGAAAACAATACTGAGAACTTGGTTTAAATTTTTTTAAATATTTTCATTCAACAAAGAAATTGCCAAGACCTGGAAATTTTTTTCACCCTTTCCTACTTTTGAAGTGAAGTGACTTGCTATAAGGTCCAGGGATTTCCTGGAGGCCCAGGATTGGGCAAGTGTGTAACCTGATGCTTGGGGATGGCACAGGGTATCTACCATTCCTGAGGGACACCCCACACACAGTGGGAGACGAGTGTGGCAGCAGTTACATTCTCCTTGGAGCTGAGCCAAAGAAGGCATCAGGATCAGCAAGCATATCTATATCGACTTGTCAGAGTCTTAAAAGGATAGCCAAGGACATGAGAATCTAGAAAATAATGGCATAACCTGATGGGGGGCGGGAAACAAGAATCCATATCCCAGCAACAATTCACAGCAAACAAAACAGCTTATGTTGAAACCAGCCAGAAACAGAATGTTGTGATGTAAACCAGTCTGTCCATTTAATTTCCATAATTCCTGAGCACCTGATTTCTGACTTTTTGTTGCTGTGGCTGACTTGACTGATTTGAACTGAATATGTCAAAAGGCATAGATTTATTTAGTCATTTAATTTTTTTTTTTTAATTTTATTTATTTATTTGTTTATTTTTGGCTGTGTTGGGTCTTCGTTTCTGTGCGAGGGCTTTCTCTAGTTGCGGCGAGCGGGGGCCACTCTTCATCGCGGTGCGGGGGCCTCTCACCATCGCGGCCTCTCTTGTTGCGGAGCACAGGCTCCAGACACGCAGGCTCAGTAGTTGTGGCTCACGGGCCTAGTCGCTCCGCGGCATGTGGGATCTTCCCAGACCAGGGCTTGAACCCGTGTCCCCTGCATTGGCAGGCAGATTCTCAACCACTGCGCCACCAGGGAAGCCCAGTCATTTAATTTTTATTGACACCGTTCGGTTAAATTCAACAGCATCACTTGCTCCTCCAGAGCTCCCCAGTGGAGACCACCCTGGCCCACTGTGGAGACGGTTCACAAAGTAATTCTGCCTCTCTGCTTTCTGAGCACATTGGGCTTCTGCTTCCCCACTTGCAAAGTTAGGTATGGCTATGAGTCTTGCTTTGGCCAATGAAATGTGTGCAAAAGTGACACTTCAGGCAGAAAGCCCAGGCCAGTGTGTAATTCATTCCATCTTCTTCCCTCTTCTGTCATGGTTGTGGATGTGTGTGTCAAGATGAAGCCATTCTGGGTCCCAAAGTAACTGTGACATGCATAGCACCCCTTGCTGACCTGTAATGGACGGGTAGCGTGAATAGAAAGCATTCACTGTGTACAGCTGCTAACATCTGGTGGTTGTTACGGCCACATAACCTAGCCTATCCTGGCTGATGTGCACGTAGGCACATAGGCACGTGAACACACACCCACGCACTTACTGAGTACCTATGCGTGCAGGAGGGACCCAGGGCCATGGGCGGCAAGGGGGTGTGAGGTAAGATGCAGTCTCTGTGCCCAGTTTACAAGCTGGTTTAGCAGATTAGATAACTAGCCAGCGTAGGATGATGACAGCACAAGAATGCCTCCTGTGCTGGGTAGCGCCTCTTGGCAACTCCACGATCTCCCTCTACCCTTCTCGCCCCGCTCTCGGCCTGGCGAGACCCCCCCCCCCCCCACCGTCTGTACTCCCTGACTAGGCTCCTTCCGCTCTGGCTCCTGGTCAGGTTGCGTCAGCAGGGGGGCAGGGTGAGGGCTCAGCAGAAGACTGAAGGCAAGGAGGACAGTGCAGCTGGAATAGCTCTGCCTCTGGCTACCTTCTCGCAGATTTGCTCCGACCGGCTGCACCCCTGGGTGAAGGCCGTAGCTCCTCTCAGCGACCCTCCGCACTTGACGGTCTCCTTGTTTCCACAATGCACCCTTTCCTCGCCCCTTCAGGCCGGGGGAGGGGGTGGGAGTCCAGTCAGTGACCAGCCTCAGCACCCGCCACTGTCCCCATTGGTTTCCCTATACCCTGCCCGCACCTTTGTAAATAGTCTTTTTTTTTTTAAGGAGACCTTAAATTGTCCTATTTGAGCATGCCCTCCGTCTCCTGATAGACCCTGAACTAATTGATCCTGCTTTGGGGAGTCAGCAGTGGAACGGAAATGATCATGCTTTGTCTTTTTATAGGGTCAGTTGGTCAAAGAGCAGGGCACTTTAAAAATGATCAATTCTTTTATTTATTTATTTATTTATTTATTTATTTTTGGCTGTGCTGGGTCTTCGTTTCTGTGCGAGGGCTTTCTCTAGTTGCGGCGAGCGGGGGCCACTCATCGCGGTGCGCGGGCCTCTCACCATCGCGGCCTCCCTTGTTGCGGAGCACAGGCTCCAGACGCGCAGGCTCAGTAGTTGTGGCTCACGGGCCTAGTCGCCCCGCGGCATGCGGGATCCTCCCAGACCAGGGCTCGAACCCGCGTCCCCTGCATTGGCAGGCAGATTCTCAACCACTGCGCCACCAGGGAAGCCCAGTTCTTCCTGAAGTTGGGAAATTAGTTCATCCTTCTCTTTCAGCTGCAGCTTCAGCATTGAGCATTCATCTTTCATTATATCCTGACAAATCCTCTACCAGCTGAACGAGGAGCTCCAGCGCCAAGACTGCCTAGGAGAGGAATCCTGTAAAAATGATCAATTCTTCATTTAGAAATGAATTTTTAAATGACTTTCTTTCTCCCACCCAAACTGGAAGCTTCTGCTCCTAAGTAGAAAAGGTTTGGAGGCAAAGCACTGGCCTCTTTGCACCTAAGAGGAGGGAGTGGGCCCCGCAGAGCCTTTGTCTCATGAAGCCCTTTGCAAATGCTGGAGCCACAGGAGCCAAGGAGGATGTGGTGTCCCCTCCAAGGAGCCTCCCCATTCCCCCTTGTTTGGTAAAGTCGACACCAGAATTCCAACCACTATTTTCAACTTGAACCTGAGGACAGAAGCCTAATTTCTAGCTGCTCAAGGAAAATTCTAGGCCTTTCTTTTGGATTCCCATATAGAGCTGCTTAGGAAAGAGATACCACCTCTTTGCCACAAGCTTACCCACCAGGAGTTGTCCTGTGTCCTGCCTTGGGATTCCTGTGTCAGATTCACTGAATTTATTCATTGGTTGGTTGGTTGGTTGGTTTTCCATGTGGAAAGCCGAAGGAGCCTTTGCAAGATTTGGACTTGGGAGAGTTCTGGGTTCCATTTTCTATTCCCCCAACCGCTTTGGCCCCCTCTCCTTAGCTGTACCCAACTCTGGAAGGTGCAGCCAGGAGGAGGCTGGTACCTGGAGCCCCGGCATTTCCCAAAGCAGCTGGAATGAGCAGATGTTTGACTGCAGCTGCTGGAGCTGGACCCGGGAGGGCGGGTCAGCTCAGGCATGCTAGGATATAAAGTTAGAGGAAGTGCAGACAGCAGTTGGGAAGATTTAGGAGCTCTTGGGCTACACTGGATTTTACTGTGTTGTCATTGACATATGTTTGATCTCTCTCCTGAGCAGGTTAGAGGGGGGAGAGTTAAGGGAGGGCGTTCCCGGGTGCCAGGTCTGCACAGCTGGGCGGATGGGGAAAGATGCAGGGAGGGGGAGATTGTCTGGGAGCCTGAACATCCTGTTTACTCCTCAAGTTCCCGAGGGTGCACGCCAGGGCCTGGGGTGGTACCACGGAGGGGTGATAAAACTCACAGCAGTACAGCTTGCATTAACAACTCCCTTGAATTAAAAACACGCTTTTCGGGGAAACAAATACGACTCCATCAGCAAACACATTATAATCATGAGGAAAAGCAGGGCTGTTGAGCAGCATAAGAGTTTCAGAAAAGAAGAGGGGAGATATTCTGGCAGGAAGGAGCAAGCGCAGAGTGCATGACCCGGGCAGCCTCGTCCTTTTGGTCGGACACTGGGAGCCCTTTCTGGAGTGGGGGAGAAATAGCAACTCCTACATGCTGGCCTCTCTTCCAGAAGTGACCGAACTGCAGGTTCTCTGTGGCAGTTGCCCTAAAGCAGTGCTTTCACACTTTAATGTGCACGCACAGCCCCTGTGGATCTTGTTGAAATGCAGGTTCTGATTCCGTAGGTCTGGCCTGAGAGCTTGCACTTCTAACGAGCTCCTAGCTGAGGGTGATTTGCTGGTCCGTGGAACACACTGAGAATAAATAACAAGGCATGGGAGGGCGCTGCCTTGGCTCAGCACCACTTCCGCTTCCCTGCAGACGACTCTAAAGCAAAAGCAGGTGTAGATGACCCAATTCAGCAGCCTGGGAAGTTTGGGGAAATGACCCAAGACTTGGCCTGGTGGCCAAGCGGCTGCATCGGGAGCTCCTCCAAACTCCCCTGCTCTCTCCCCCAAGAGTAAGCAATGTGCGGGAGTAGGTTGGGGTCAGCCGTCCCCAGGTAAAAGAGGCTGGTCACCAAGCACAAGTGTGTAGGGCAACGTTACCTTTGTGACTTTACTACAGCCCTGGACCTATGGGCCGCCAAACTTGACTTGCCACCCACTAACTCACTTATTCATTCATTGCTTCAGTAAACACTGAGTGAGCCTCTATTACCCCAGACCCAGTGGTTAGCACTGAGGGTCCAGAGATGAAGAAGCAGATTGTGTCCTCGTGAAACTTACTGCACAGCTAGCCGCTGGGAATGGATCCATTTCTCAGGGGCACGTGGCCGATGTATAAAAACTAAAAGTGACGTGCTTATTTGTTATAGTATTTGTAATCATGATGATGGTAGCTCACGCTTTTCTAAAAGCCCGGGCTGTACTCGCCGTTGTGCTAAGCGCGTTGCGTGGGCCATCTCATTAATCCTCACAACAGCCCGTGCGGCAGGTACTGTTGTTAAATCCACTTCAGAGATGAGGAAACTGAAGCTCAGAGAGGTTAGGTAACTTTCCAGAGGATACCAGCTGGTGAGGAGACGAGCTGGGATTCATGCCTAGGCAGGCTGACCCCAGTCCGGGTTCTTAGCCTTTACCCCCACGGGCTGGGTCCGCACTTCTGCTCATGGGCACATTTCCTCCCTGGGGGGAGAGCTCCTGGGAAGCCAAATGACAGTCAGTGGCTGAGCGAGTTTGGAATCTGATGGTGGGCAGTGGAACATTGGATGATGGGGGTGATATTAATCACAGAGGCATCACACTGTACAACTTGATGCCTGTGATGTACCTATGCCCCTAAATGGACAGACCTTCAGCACCCAGGCACTCGAGTTCCTGGCCCAGGAGCCCTCTTTCCACTGGGGAAAGGCAAGAACACACTGCTTGGCTTTGCTAAGTCTTGCTCTCTCTTCCCTGGGTCTCCCTAGCTGTATACGCATACACACATACACACACACTCTCACACACACATACACATGATCGTGCACAATCACACACATTCATACACCCACACACGTGCTCACACTCACATGCACCCACATACATACAACCACGCACAACACATATATGCACATACATTGACACACACACACAGACACACACACTTCCGATGACCATATTCCCTTTTGGATATGTTAATACTGTGAATCAGGTGAAACAAAATGTTTGCTCCTCTCTGCTTTGAATTAGTATATTTGTTTTATAGGTTAACTCTCAGAAGACTACCTTATTTCTCTGAACCCAGGTTCCATTGGGGCCTCTCACTGCAGCCCAGAATTTCTTTCCAGTTTTAAAGCCCCCAAGTTGTACAGCCACTTCCCTTGACACCCATGTATCAGACACGAGGAGTCTTAAATGGTCTGGAGTGTCAATGGTTTCTTTTTTAAAAAAATACACGCTCGGTGAGAGGTTGGATAACTTTGCACCCAGTCTTCTTTCATCCCTGTTGACCTCAGCTCTCCATCCCCATGTAAATCTGCCGTCTACCGCATGCTGGGCCCAGGCTGCTAGCAAGCCTTCTGAGGGCATTCTTCTCAGATTTTCACTTTATCACCTAACCACCAGTCCTAAGAGCATCAGATAAGAGAGTTTCTGCTGTGCTGTGCTTGTTTTAAAAAATCGCAGATGCTATCCACCTGGAGTTAAGTCCAGCCTTAGAGAGACAGCATATAAACACCCAAGGAGACCAGGCATGCCCCAGCCACTGAGTTCCTCAGACACTCTGTGCTGTAGGAGTTCCAGAGAGGGGAGATTACATGAGCTTGTGTGGGTGCAGAAGGCTTCCTCGAGGAGATGAGATTCCTGATGGACCTTTATTATGGGTTGAATGGTGTCCCCACCCAAAATTCATATGTTGAAGTCCTCAAAATGTCCACCGTCTAATAATATAACCCCAACCAGTAATTCACTGAGTACTTCCAGAAGCTTTGCGTGCTTTGCTTCATTTGTAATCCTCCCCTCCCCTCCTGCAGAAGCTCCTATTATTCCCATTTTACAGACAAGGAACCTGTAGCTCTGAAAGGTGAATGTGGCCAAGGTCTGAATAATTGCCACTCAGTGTCCAAAGTGCTCCAACTAGAGCCTGCCACACTGCCTTGGGAGCTTGGGACTGACTTTTCAAAGTAGCACAGGCAGTGGTAAGGGCAGAACAGTATCTGAGCTGCTTCTTGAAGGACTCAGAGAATCCCCAGCAGGCAAAGCAGAAGGGAAAGGAATTCCTGGAGCCAGGAGCACATGTGCAAAAGCACCTGGGTGAAAAGAGTACAGTTAGGGGCATACGTCCTTTGTTTAATTCTGGAATTTAAGAAGCTTTTGAGGTAGTGATGGGAGATGCAGCTGTGAAGACAGGCGGGGCAAGATTATAAAGACCTTTGAATGGCAACCTAAAAAGCGCAACTTCTGGAAGCAACAGGGAGCCATTGAAGGTTGGTAAGCGGTGAGAGAGCATCTAAAAGATTACGAGGCAGTAGAAGTGAGCCGTATTGTCCCAGGGTGCCCTGGGCGATGGGGGAGAAGAGCCTGGGTGGGGGGATCTGAGAAGGTTCCTAGAGGCAGGAGCCTCTGCCGGAAAGGAGGATCCAGCTAGGCCCAGCGCCCCAGTGAAGGCAGCACGCTGAGAGGGAAAGGCAGGTTGTCGCATTAAGCCCCGAACAGAGACCATCACACTTGGAGCGTTTTAGGCTCAGCTCAGATTTTCCCTACACCCACCTCAGCACGGGAAACTAAAAAAGAAACAGCTAAGAAAGTGTCAGGTTTATTAAAACAGCTCAGTTCCTGTCTCTCTCGGGCTCTCCAGCTCTGACTTTCCCGCTATTTTTAGGTGTTCCAGAATTCTCCACCCAGACATTCCCCATACCCCCTGAAGAGTGAGCATGTTTCCTGCCTCGCCAGCCATGGCCAACCCCACTTAGCTTCCTGTTCGACCCCAAGGCCCAGTTTCTGGTGGGAGTCTGAGGGACTCCAAGTGTCACAGCCCCCTCTTCTCCCTGGGTCTAGATTCCACAGAGAACCACCCAGAACTTGGTGTTATTCTCCTCTTGAAGAAAAGAAAGCCTAAATTATTTCTTTGGCTGAGTTTTTCACTATGACTGGTTTTCATTAGCTTTGCAAGTGGAAAATAAATTCCCCCCCAGTGGAAAGTTGCCACTTGTGTGCAGAGAGTCATTGTTCGTTTAATATTTTTTATGCTGAATGACCCAAGCCCCAGTCTGCTGGAGCTCTGGCCAGGGCCCTGAGAAGTGTGCTTCAGAAACCCTCCTGGCAGGCACTGTTTGTGGAGCTGGTGGCCGTTTGCCTCTTGTTAAAACTTGAGGGTTGGGCTTCCCTGGTGGCGCAGTGGATAAGAATCCGCCTGCCAATGCAGGGGACACGGGTTCGATCCCTGGTCTGGGAAGATCCTACATGCCGCGGAGCAACTAAGCCCGTGCGCCACAACTACTGAGCCTGCGCTCTAGAGCCCACGAGCCACAACTACTGAGCCCACATGCCACAACTACTGAGCCCACGTGCCACAACTACTGAAGCCTGTGTGCCTAGAGCCCGTGCTCCACAACAAGAGAAGCCAGTGCAATGAGAAGCCCACGCACCGCAACGAAGAGTAGCCTCCCCTTGCTGCCACTAGAGAAAGCCCGTGTGCAGCAACGAAGACCCAACACAGCCAAAAATAAATAAATTAAATTAAAATTTAAAAATTTTTTAAAAAAACGAGGGTTGAGGAAACCTGGGGAACTTGAGCGAACTGCTCTCCACTGTCCAGCCCCGTCTGCAGAGCCTGGACACCCCCCTCAGCCTTTTCCTTCCGGTCCAAGTCCTGGTTCACCTGGTGGAGAAGCTTCTCAAAGCCACTTCTGCCTCCTAGCCTTCCTCACCCCGGAGCTGATAAGGGGGGAAAGAGAAAACTGAATCAGGAAAGAAATCCAGCTGATAGAACTCCAGGTCATGCTGCTTTGTGGAACCAGAGGGGGCCTCCCTGGGCACCATTCTCCCTCTAAGGGGCCAACTCTGCAGGGGCTGAGACCAAGAGGGGTCTGGGCGCCCAGGCCAGCCCCAAGGTATTGAGTGGCAGGTTAAGACAGGTGAGAAGAGGAGAGACAGGCAAGAAGTAGAGATGGGAAGTAGAGACTGAGAAAGTGGGGATAGAGGAAATGGAGAGATAGAGCAGAGAGACAGGAAGTGGAGGAGACTTGGCCAGTGGCAGGAGAAATGGCCAGCAGGGGCCCATGTTACTCAGGATTCCTTTGCCAGCTGTATTCCCCATGCAAGAGGATGAGGAAAATTTAAGTCTCTACTGGGAAAATTCAAGCCTGGAGATCATTTAAGCTTTCCTGGGACTCTGCCAGCCGTCTCCAGGGTTTTGTCAAATTTTCCACCTACTCCCCTTTGCATGTGGAAACTCAGCCTGCATCTTAGAAGCCCCATCCTCAACACTGGCTTTTTTCAGCTCTCGGTTATTCAGGAGGGTTTGTGGATGAAGATGTGCGGGGTAAGGGGTTTATAGGGCCTGGCTGCAGCTATCCCCCTCTGCCGCACCTCCACCCATCTACGCACACACACACACACACACACACACACACACACACACACACACACACACACACACACACACACACACTCAGCAATCAGTAGTGCAGGAGGCACTGCTTGGGGGGGACACTTAGAGAATCAGGTATTGGGTTGTCCTGCTTTATCACCCAGGGAAATACCAGGTATCCACAGAACCCCAGGACACGTCCCCCACTGCCTGGAATGACAGCACCTCCTCAGAGTAATTCAGGATTTTTTTCTACTTCATTGTGCAAATATAGAACCAAATCGCACAATATAAAAAGTATTATTTAGGTACATATATGTGTGTGTATATATATATATATATATATATATTTTTTTTTTTTTTTTTTTTTTTTAAGTTCATGGTCTTTCCCTCTTCCCTCTCTCCTTTTAATCCTACCTTTCTGAGGATTACTATTTTGATGTGTACATTTATTTTTTTTAATGCTTATGAAAACACACTGACCTACTGGCTTTTTTCCCCCAGACAAAATGGTGACACGTAGTATTACTAAACTTGCTTTGTTAAAAATATTTAGCAGTATGTCCCAGCTATTGTTCCAAGTCATGAGATATGGATCTGAGTCATTCTTTTTTAACAGCTCTGTTGCATCCCATTGTGTGGATATACCACTGTCTTCTTAGTCCTTTCAGGCCGTCATAACAAAAGTATCACAGACTGGGTGGCTTATAAACAACAGGAATTTATTCCTTACAGTTCTGGAGACCGGGAGGTTCAAGATCAAGGCGCTGGCAGGTTCAGTGACTGGTGAGGGCCTGCTTCCTGTTTCATAGACGACCTTCTCACTGTGTCCTCATGTGGTAGACGGGATGAGGGAGCTCTACAGGGTCTCTTTTTTAAGAGCACCAATCCCATTCATGAGGGTTCCACCCTCATGCCCTAATCACCTCCCAAAAGCCCTAGCTCCAGTTGTCATCATGCTGAAGGTTAGTTTTCAACATATGAATTTGAGGACACAAACATTCAGTCTATGGTAATCATGGTTTTAATAACCAGTCTTCTGTGATGGACGTTCAGGTTATTTCCAGGTTGGGTTTTGTGGTTGTTGTTGTTTGGGGTTTTGTTTTTATTTTGCTATTATTATAAGCAACCCTGTAATAATTACTATGCATCTCTCATGACATACTGGGGTTTTGACGCTATAGGGCAGAGTCCTGGAGTGGGATTGCTGAGTCAGAGGAAATGTGTGTTTAAGCTGTACCAGGCACTGCCTGATAGCTTCTCAAGAAGATCTTGCAATTCACACTCCTTCAGAATAATCTTCAACTCCAAAACCAGAGGGTGATAATTTCTCAGGGAAAGCCTTTTTTAAAAATTTCATGTCACTTTTAGGTATGAATAAGATGTGAAATTACTTTGTAAACTCCGAAGTGTTTATGGATCAGATATCAGCTGGTGATGACTTGCTCCTTAAATTCTAAGTAATAATGCTTCCAATCCCCATTCTCTAGATTTTCCCAAGTCAATGCCCTGCCAAGTTTTCTGGATATTCTCTGAGAGAAGGGGGAGGAGTTTGCAGTTGTAGGGTCGCCTCTGATTCCTCACCCTGGGCAACCCTGAAATCATTCTGTTAGTAATCCCACACATGCTGTTCTGTCCCATGCCACATTTATCCAGATTAAGCCCTTTTCTATAACACACACACGTGCGTGCACACACACACGCACACACCCCTCATACACAGTTATTCATATGCGTACAGAGTACTGAAACTTTAGGGGAACTGGAAGGATTTATATCTTAAGATCCATATAACTTAAAATTCACAGTTCAATATATCTGTTGCTAAAAATTCCCCCAAGCATTTCTGAAATAGGGCTCTGATCTCTAGATTTTTATTTGGTCTTTCCCTTCCTTTCTCCCCATATTTCTATCCTCTCTCAAAAGAACAACTCCAAAAATATAATAAATCCTCCCCCCTCCCTTTTTTTGCCGGGCCACGCAGCTTGAGGGATCTTAGTTCCCCACCAGAGATCAACCCTGTGCCCTCTGCAGTGGAAGCTCAGAGTCCTAACCACTGGACCACCAGGGAAGTGTCTTCCCTTTTCTTAGACACTGAAATTCAGTTCATTCCAGCCTCTGCTCCAAGATTTTGCGACCCTGGACAGAAGGGCCTTTCGTATAATGGGATCCACCCTCCTTAGAAAGGCGCATGGGTTGTAAGTAGCAAAATGTTTTCTCTCCTTTCCATACCAAAATGTTCATTCTTTTAATCCATTCTCCACCCAGAGCAGAGTGTTCTTTAAAAAATGTAAATCAGGGTTTCCCTGGTGGCGCCGTGGTTGAGAATCTGCCTGCCAATGCAGGGTACACGGGTTCGAGCCCTGGTCTGGGAAGATCCCACATGCTGCGGAGCAACTAGGCCCGTGAGCCACAACTACTGAGCCTGCACGTCTGGAGCCTGTGCTCCGCAACAAGAGAGGCCGTGATAGTGAGAGGCCCGCACACCGCGATGAAGAGTGGCCCCCGCTCGCCGCAACTAGAGAAAGCCCTAGCACAGAAACGAAGACCCAACACAGCCAAAAATAAATTAATTAATAAATTTAAAAAAAAAAAGTAACAAATGTTCAAGTACAATTGGTGTCTTTAAAAAAAAAAAAAAATGTAAACCGGGTTACATTACAGCCCTGGTCCATCCCTGGTGGCTTCCCAAAGCCATTAGAGTAGAAGCCAAACCCCTTTCCTGGGCACACACCTGCACCCTTTCCCGCGTCCTTTTCCTGGGCACGCACCCATTTCTGCTCTCAGATCTCCAAACGTATTTTAGGTTCTGTTGTGTCCCCTCCCTGCCCTCTCCCTGCTTACAATGTACATAGGAACTCAGACAGGGAGGAGGAGCCCACCTCAGGCCTCTTGCTCCCCTTTATAACCCCCCACTACCCAGCCTTCATTGGGACTCACTGGATCTCTTCTCCTGGGGGCGGGGGGGAACTGGCTTGGGCTGATCACCCAAGATCTTCCAGATCTTTTATTCCATAGTTGGACCTTGGCTTTCAAAACTCACAAGCCAAAAATTGAACTCTTGTTCTCTTCACTGTGCTACAATGATCCTCTCCTGAGGTGATGGTACGACGGCCCTAGATTGGGGAGGGGCACGGGATGGCAGGAAGAAGTGGGAGCAAACACTTCAGTGGCTGCATCAGCTTGTGTTCTCTTGGCAAAGACACCCTAGCAAGACGGCCGGCTTCTTTCTGTGAATACTTTGATAAGCTCTTGGATGGAGAGGTGGGCAGACACCCCAAGGGGCAACTCGAGGGACAGGGAGCGGCTTCTGTCCAGCTAACCAGCTGGCTTACATCGAGAGGGGGGTGAGTGCTGGCAGTGGACCCAGGAGTGCTCAGGCTAGCGAGGAAGTTTTGAGAGACTGTACATTCATAGTCAGAGGAAACGTGAAGCAGGGAAGAGACATAGCATCTGATTCCACTTAGATGGCATACCTAGAGTAGTCAAATTCATAGAGACAGAAAGTAGAGTGGTGGTTACCAGGGGCTGGGGGGAGGGGAAAATGGGGAGCTATTGTTTAATGGGTATAGGGTTTCAGTTTGAGATGATGAAAAAGTTCTGGAGGTGGAAAGTGGTGAAGGTTGCACAATGATATGAGTGTACTTAATGCCACTAAACTGTACACTTAAAAGTGATTAAAATGTTAAATTTTCTGTTATGTGTATTTTATCACAATTAGAAAAAATTTTTTTAATTGCATAATAAAAATTATAGAGTTCATGGGAAAAATGGAGTTGGGACATAACACTCAAAAATTTTGTCAATTACACATTTTTAAAAATATGTAGGAACCTAACAAAACAGTAGCACAGTTTTACAAGTGTTAAATGGTTAAAGAACACATAAATATGACCATAAACATGGTACTTCACCTTGAAGGAAAAAAAACAAGAAAGATACAGAACAGAGATTCTCAAATTTTTTGGTCTCAAGACCCCTTTACACTCTTAAAGCGTTTTGAAGAACCCCAAAGGGCTTGTGCTTATATGGTTGATATCTATCGATATTTTCCATATTCAAAATTAAAGCTGAGATATGTGTAGCAAACAAGAACACAGAAGCACACGGTCCATCAGGGTGATGACATCATCGCATGTCATGTAGACTCCGGGAAACCCCACCACACACTCATGAGAGAAAGAAAGGGAAAAAGGCAAATAACAGCATAATATTCTCTTATGAGAATAGTTTTGACCTTGTGGGTCTCCTAAAAGGGTTCAGGGGACTCCCAAACATTCCCAGAACACACTTTGAGAATGGCTGGTCTATTCTAGAACTAGGGCAAGGTCTCTAGAGAGGCCTGTAGAGAGGATGGGAAAGGGGGAGGAGAGGGTATCCGAATGGGAAGTCAAGTACAGTCGGGAAAGGCCCCACTAGGAGGAGCTCCAGAAAGGCCGATGGGTGCAGGGAGACTTTCAGAGAGACACGGCTGTGCCCACCTGACCCGGTATAGCGGTCCCTGCAGTGTAGCAAGTGGGCCCAAGGCTGCCCACACGCAGCTGTCCCCCGGGAGTACACCTTCCGGTCCTTCCCCAGGGCCCCCAGCAGCGAGGCTCTCCAGGTTATTCCCAATTTGACACAGGAAAGAGCAGTTGTTTGAAAGTGGTTTTCTGCCGGCCAAGCGAGGGATGGCCAAGCCCTGCCCTGTGATGCTCCCACAGATCCAGCGTGAGTGGCAGCCAGTTTAATAAGGCTTATTTAAAAACAAAAGCAAATCAGCTTATTCTCAGCGTGAAATGAGTTGTGTTCGGCCTTAATCCCCTGTGGTCAGTCAGCGCTCTGCGGCGATGCCAGCCGTCCCCGTCCCCGCAGACCGCCTTAGTCAAGGTTACGTCCCCTTTCCAATGACGAGGAGCAGAAATCCAGCAATGCATTCAGTGCAGTGAAAACTTAATCCCAAATATCATTTTTACTCATCTGAGGAAAGTTAACCCGCTGAAGATTCAATTCAACAAACACTGCCTCTGAATTGAGGTCATCCATTTACTTAATTGTAACGTTGCTGCTTCTTTCACGAGATCCGATCAACACCCAGGTCAAGGCTCTGTGATGGGTTTTATTCATCATGTTTTCTGCTTCCCTCTGGGTAAGTGAAGCCAGGATGGAGTGGGGATTGGCAATGTGCTCGCGCTGATGCCACGTGGAGCTCCCAAAACATGCAGGCATTTATGGGTCAAGAGGGGTCACAGGCACAGGGGTGTCAAATGACATGCCCCTTGGGAGGGCTAGGAAACTGGAGGAGCCTCTTCAGCAGGGGACTCCTGGGCCACATGGGAGAAATGGGGGAAGGGCTATGGAACCTGAAAGGAAGGCCCCTGCTCTACCGGAGTAGGGCACTGTGGTGGTCAGGGTTCTCCAGAAAATAGAACCGCTAAGATGTACATATACATAGGAAAAGCTTTATTCTACAAAACTGGCTTACACAATCATTGAAGCTGACAAATCCCAAGATCTGCAGGGTGTGTCGGCCAAGTGGAGACCAAGGAGAGCCAATGGTGTAGCTCCAGTCTGAGTCTGAAGGCCTGAGAACCAGGAGAACCAGTGGTGTAAGTTCCATTCCAAGAGCTGGCAGGCCAAGGGCCAGGAAGAGCCAATGCTTCAGTTCCAGTTGGAAGGCAGGAATAAGCCAACACCCTAGTCAGAAAGCAGTCAGACAAGGGGAATTCTACCTTACTCAGAGGATGGTCAACCTTTTTGTTCTATTCAGGCCTTCAGCTGATTGGATGTGACCCACCCACAGTAGGGAGGGCAATCTGCTTTACTTAGGCCACTGATTTAAATGTTAATCTCACCCAGAAACAGCCTCACAGAAACACCCATAATAATGTATGACCAAATATCTGGGTACCCTGGGGCCCAGGCAAGTTGACACATAAAATTACTCATCCCAGACACCCAAAGAAAAAGGAAGACAAAGATTATCTCCAAATCAGGAGGGAAAAGGTGGTGCTCATTTAGAAGCAAGAGAAAGCGGAAAAACTGCCTGTTCCAGGTCAGGCTGATGGTTGTGGCTGGGCTAGGGGCTCCCCCTTGTGAGTTCTTCCTGGTCCTGCAGCAGTGGGGAGCAGACTATGGATGTAGGCTAACTTGGAAGGACCTACAGGGCTGGACCATTAGAAACCAGGCTTTTGGGCAATAATCACCACTCCCAACTCTGGGGCCAAGGAGGACCTGCCCCAAGTTTCTGGGCCTTTCAAGACAAGGTGACATCTTAGACCAGGGTGTCTCCCCTCCTAACTGCATTTCTACAGCTTTATTAATTAAGGCTGAATCTCTAACAACCAACAATGAGAGAAAAGGGCCTTCACCAAGGAGAAAAGAAGGAATAAGAATTCAGAGAACCTGCCCGGGACCCTTGCAACACCTGGCAAGTACATCATCTTATTGAGCAATGAAGAAGGTCATGGTGGCCCACCTGTAATTAATCACAATTAATTATGATATAATCAACAGAGTGCCTATGATAAACCTGACCCTGTGATTTATGGTCTTAACTCATTTAATCCATTAATGACATTAACTGGAACAACCCCAGAAGGTGGGAACCATTATCCTTCCCATTTTATAGAGGAAGAAAGTGAGGCATATAGGCAGGCACTGACATGGGGTCATACAGCTACTGAGGGATAGAGCTGGGATCTGAACCCACACGGTCCTTCCAGAATTAACCACTCCACTATGCCACCTCCTCGCATGAGTGGGTTCCCCATGTGGGGTCCCTTGGGTTTGGGTCATGCCCTGGGCACCCCAGAAACTGAATGGAGAAACAGCTGGGCCCAGGCCTGAGGGCACAGCTGAGTGGAGTGAAAAGCAGGCTTGCTGGGGGTGAAGAAAGAGCCGACCGGCTTCCAACCTGGATCCTTCTGTCTCCTGTCTTCCCCTTGCCATGGCCACATGCAGCCCCTGGAAGAGGATTACCAGAAAATTAGGAAAGAAACAGACAGCCACCTGTTAAAGGGAAAAAAACCAAAGGCCCCAAATGGCGTCACCTGTGCTAAAACCCATGCTAACTGACCTAGATATCATACCTGACGTAACTGTAGTTTTGACCTTCCCCAGGAATGTAATGGTAATCGCCCAGTCTGGAATTTTCTGGTCAGCACCAGTGAAGTACTCTATCACAGGGCCCTGTCCATTCCCCCACCAAGGGATGAAGAGGTAACCTGCATGATAGACCCTCATCCTCCCCCCACCCACCCCCGAAAGAAGGTGACCTGGTCTGAAACAATCCTTTCTTCTGCTGACAGCTTCTGTGCGCCGCCCTCCTCCTGCCTATAAAAACCTTCCAGTTCAGACAACCCCTCCGAGCATGCTTCTACTTACTGGGTGGGATTCTAGCTGCTGCATTCTTGAATCACTGAATAAAGCCAATTAGATCTTCAGATTTACTCATTTGAATTTCGTTTTTTAACACACTTAAAGCAAGGCTAAGTGGGAGGTGGCAGCCCCGAGGACAGCAGTATGGGTACCACTGCCTGCAGGGAGGGCTGATGTTCTGGAACAGGGAAGGCAAGAGGCTGTTCCCTGACTGAGGGCCCTTTAGCCTCCTGTGCCCCCTCCGGGCTCCCCTGTTACATCTGTAAACCCCGTGGTGACAGCGACTCTGTCTTCTCTCAACACTCAGCAGACAATCCACCAAACCAGTGGCCCCTCTGCTCCAAACTGCTGTGACAACGCTTCCCAAGCCAGCCTTGGGCCTCTCTTTATCCCTGAGGAAAACAGCTAAGTCTGCCCTTCGAGTCCAGAACAAACTCTGAATTTTAATTCTGGATTTAATTCCATGTGGGTTGAGCCAGGAGCCATTCGGAGACAGATTAGCAGCCCTGACACTCAGCCTCTCGTCTTTGG
Source organism: Balaenoptera physalus (assembly GCF_965194825.1). Taxonomy (NCBI): domain Eukaryota; kingdom Metazoa; phylum Chordata; class Mammalia; order Artiodactyla; family Balaenopteridae; genus Balaenoptera; species Balaenoptera physalus. The sequence continues at coordinate 36,005,748 of NC_138893.1, forward strand.
GAAAAGGGACATGAATCAGCACCCACTAAGCCCACCGCCTGTGGAAGTCTCCCTGCGACTCAGATAGTGCCTTTGGGAATGACCCCTCTGGGCCAGTTCACCATCTTTTCGGGATCACCTTGCCTACCCCAAAGCAGGATTCGGCAACATGACGGGGAGGCAGCCAGAGCGGAAGGACACAGCAGAAATAAGAGGTATAATACCAATGGCCACGGATTCCTGGGGTGGGAGGTTTTCCCCCTCATGGCCCTTGATAGACACCAACACACACCAAAACTAGGAGAATAAAAGAGAGTCTGAGGAATTGGGGCTTGGATCAGTCAGGGTCCTTCAGAAAAACAGAACCAGCAAGAGATATGCATGTATAGTCTGAAGGGGTCTGAGAACCAAGAGAGTTGATGGTGTACATTCCAGTATGAAAGCCAGCAGACTAAACACCCAAGAAGAGTTCATGCTTCAGTTCACGTCTAAAAGCAGGAAAAGACTGATGTCCCAGCTCAACAGTCAGGCAGGAGGAATTCTCTCTTACTTGCAGAAGAGTCAACCTTTTTGTTCTATTCAGGCCTTTGACTATTTAGATGAGGCCCACCCACAGTAGGAGGGCAATCTGCTTTATACCATCTACGGACTCAAATGTTAATCTCATCCAAAACCACCCTCAGAGATGCACCTGAAATAATGTTTGACCAACTATCTGGGCATCCTGTGGCCCAGTCAAGTTGACCCATAAAATTAACCATCACAGGGCTCAAAGTAGAAAAAGAAAGGGTACTTAGCATAAAAACACATAAGTGCTATGCATGAGAAGTCGCCTTTGACCCGGGAAAGGCTTGATTGTGTTGCAGGTTCCCCAGCCTGAGGTCAGAGCAGGTGCAAAGCCAAGTGGGACCGAGTGACTGCAGAAGTGAAGAGGGACCCTGAGCAGGATCCCTGGGAGGGACCCGGGGTAAGGGGATGTGCAAAATATGCACAGCCTGGGCCATATGTAAATCCAAAACAGACTGTTACCTTCTATCTCTAACTTAACAAAATTATTTATGCTGACATTTCATTTTAGGAATAAACGTTGTAACGCAAATCATTTATTCAATCCCTCTAATAATTATCAACTCACTTGTGGAGTGATTTTTTAATTTGTTCTGGCTGCCACTAGCTGGGAGGTCCCTGTCTGAGCCACGGTTCACTATTAGGACTGCATCAAATCCTTCCAAGGTTGTCCCCATCAGATTGATGGTCACTGGGTCCCTGGCACCTGGTGTTCTGTTACAGCTAGTGAAGCATGGCCTTGTGCCCACACGTCATGGCTAAGAACACACACCTACCCCGTGGCCTGGAGGCAAAGAGCCTCTGCGACTGTGGCTGCCTGCCTTGCCACTGGCTCTGTTGTGCCCACCAACGCTGGCTGCTCTGGAGCGGTGGGCAGGCATGGCACTCACCCTCGCTGCCCCCATCCATTTGGTGCCAGCAAGGGCTGCCAGCATCCTCTCCAGCATTTGGCCACCTGGTAACCTCTGGGCTGCCTGGGCCAATGTCATTTGATGGTTTAGAGTCTCATGAACTCATACATTTTACCATCTGGTATGAGAGGATTTCAATATTTTAATCACCATGAGAACTTACCAGTGTGTCCTCAGCAAATAACAACCCTGAGTCAGAAGGACCTAGGAGGCATGAGGAAAGGGGTGGAGATAGAGGGGGACGAATGATGAGGGCTTCCCCTATTGGCTAGACAGGAACAGTTCAGGCAGGCAGCCCAGGAATCTAGGATTAAGACCCCCAGTGTCACTGTGGAGATGGGGAATGAGCTGGAAACAGAAGCTAGAAGTACAGGTCTGCCTTAAACATCTCAACTCTGCACACTTAACCACTCAATGGTAAGAATTAAGGGTGGAGTGCTGGGCATATATTACCATGTACCATGCACCCATACCATGCCAGGCCCCATGGAAGGCATGCCCCAAATAGTTTTCTTTACATTTCTCAAAAAAAAAATCTCTTTAAAGAACACATTATTGGGCTTCCCTGGTGGCGCAGTGGTTAAGAATCCACCTGCCAATGCAGGGGACACGGGTTCGAGCCCTGGTCCAGGAAGATCCCACATGCCACGGAGCAACTAAGCCCGTGTGCCACAACTACTGAGCCTGCACTCTAGAGCCCACAAGCCACGACTACTGAAGCCCGCGCACCTAGAGCCCGTGCTCCGCAATAAGAGAAGCCACCACAGTGAGAAGCCCGCACACCGCAACGAAGAGTAGCCCCCGCTCACCGCAACTAGAGAAAGCCTGCGCACAGCAACAAAGACCCAATGCAACCAAAAATAAATAAATAAATAAATAAATTTTTAAAAATCATATTTAAAAAAGCTATTAATGAGATTTTAAAAAAAAGAACATATTATTATCTCATATTTCACATGAGGAGAGTAAAGCTCAGAGAGTTTGGATTTATTCATTCATCCCACAGATGAACATACCAAGTACTGTGCCAAGCACTAGGTAAGAACTGACCCAATAGACATGGGTCCTGCCTTCACGGAGCTTGCAGTCTGGTGAGCAAGGCCCACATTAAAGAAATGAGCCTACAGATAAATATACAATTATATTATACATCACCATAAAATTCAGTTTAAAAAAAAAAGGCCAAGGGTGCCGTGAGAGTGAACGACATGGGGACCTAGTATAGACAGACCACTCAGGGAGGACTTCCGTCTGCAGGAGCCCACAGTGACTCAGCCAGTGAGCGGCAGGACCAGGATTCTAACCCACAGCCTTGCTCTTCCCACCGGTTTCCCCATCACTAAGCCAATGGGAATGGAGGGGCTGAACAATCTCCCCTTATATTTAGTCTACACATCTTGGATATATCTTAGGCTGCTGAGGCCCAAGGTTCTCACTTCTACATTCCCACCATCTATCCTACCTACCTCCCTCAGTGTATGGGGTTAGGATAAGTCAGACATGGGAGGCTGGTGATGGGACACTTTAAAAAAATGTTGAACAGTAGCAAGATGCTTTGAGGCGCATTCCTGACTTTGCTACTTACCAAGGATGAGACTGAGACACTTTGCTTTACCTAAACTCTAAGGGGTCATGCAATGATCATGGTTACCTTTTACTAAGCACCTACCACGTGTCAGGAGCTGAATAGCGGCTTTGAATGAGCATTGTCATCTGTGGTTGCCTGAATTACCAACCCTGATTCTTCACTCCTCGCTGCACCCATGCCCTTGCCATGGGCCAATTGTGGGCAGATTGTGTTTCCTGATCCCTGTCTCTGGGCTCAGTCACATGATTTATTTTAGACAATGGGATGTTAATAGATAAGATGCAAGCAAGGACTTGAAATATGCTTGAGCAGTCTTTTTCTTGTGTCTCTGCCATTGCTGTGAGAAGAGATTCCCCAGGCAGCTATTGCCACTTCAGCCTGGGCCCACAGTGAGGCCCATGGAGGAGACTGGAGTCATCCAGACATGCAGCTTGAACCAGAGCTGCCCAGCCTAGCCCAGCTACAACAGCTGGTCCCAGCCAATGCTTAGAAACATTAGAAATAAATAGTTTATTGTTGGATGTCACTGAGATGTGGTGGTTGTTACACAGCAGTAGCTAGCTGATACAGTATTTCAACCTCATAACAACTCTGTGAAGTATTTTCTCTACCATTTTATAGATGGATACACTAGAACTGAGGTTTATACATTGGCCTATGTCATAAAATTAGCATGTGGCAGAGTTAGGATTTAAATCTAGGACCTTCTGGGGCTAAAGCCCAAAATGTAGGTGTTGGTGCTGCTTCAGTAAGACCTTTGCATTAATACCGATCCTGTGATGATGTAAATTTGGACATGATGTAATTGACAACTGGCCCCTAGAACCTGGAGCTGCCCAGCTGCACAAGCTCATCCCAGTTGTTTTATAAACGTATCAGTGATGCCACCCTATTTCATGCGTGTAAAATTTTTATCCCCATTTAGTAACATTACAGCAGGTTTTGTTCTATTATAATTCTCTAGAGATCAAGAGGAATTTTTAGAATAAAACTTCAGTGTCTGGGGAAGGGAAAACTAGAAATGAAGGAGATGGATTGTGTTTAAGAAGATAAAAATCCCAGCTAGGGAAGGAAGGGAAAAAATGATTACTATTATTCATTCCAAGGGGCTGGAGTGGAGCTGTCACTCCAACCAGGTGATCAGCGCGGAGGTTCTTGTGGTTATAATCAGGCAAGTGACAATGGTGACTTGATCGAGGGTGAAAGGGTTAAGTGAGCACCTGAAGAATGAAAGCACATGATGTGACCAAGTGCCCTAAAGCCACGCTGTGAAGGAACTGGGCAAGTAAACCCACTTAATCGCAATGACATCCTCCAAGTTCTTTCTCCCCATCCAAAGTCACAAGCCACAGAGCCCAACTCTGGCTCAGAGCCAGTTTCCAGTTAACTGGGCACCTCACCTCTTCTCCAGTCTGAGAAGCGGCCCCTAAATGAGCTGGAGGAAGGGTCCCCAGCAGGGACCTTGTCCTCACAGCAGGAGGGCAGCTGCGCAGTCAGGGCACCTCACTCTCCCCATGGGCGTACCCACCCGGGCCCGAGGTGCATCCCCACTCCATCTGGGAGGACTGCAGACCTGCGTGGAGGCTAGAGAGATTCTGGAGAGGCTTCTGGTTTTCACAGAGGCCAAACTGGGGGTGGGGAGTGGGGGGTAGGGAACATCGTGTAGGAATCCAGGGTTGAACTGCCTTGGGTCAGAGATTGGTCTTCCATCTTCAGTGTGTGAACTGAAAGCCAGGAGGTGGGTTGATTTGTCTGCCAAAGGATGCACCAAACCTCCACTCTTCACGCCTTCAGGCTCAGCTCTCAAGGAAGGCCTGGCAACAGGGGTCAGAAGCCCTCGGCCTGTGTCGGGCTATCCCTGGAGGCAGCAGGCATCTGCTTCCTGCTCCCTTAAAACTCAGTAGTGGAAACTTGGGGAAAATAAAGGACAACCGTGTGGGTCACTGAAATATACCACCACTACAGCCTTGCTGCCTCCAGCGTCCCCAGACTTGGCTCCAGAGGCCAGTTCTGCCGGGGGGTGGGGGAGTACACCTTTCCCTGCTTAAGCATCTGGGTCGTGGCTTTGCTAAGTGTTTGTTTCTGAGTAGACTGACTTAGGCAGCGACAAAGCTTGGAAGTCATAAAACGTGGTACTAAACCTGTCAGTGAGGCTGTCAGCTGGGCCAGGATGCAGACCCTGGGTGTTGTTTGCAGCGAGGAAAGTCCCCTTGCTTCCAGCTCCTCCGAGTGCCCCAGGCCATCCACAGGCTCTCAAGGTGCTTTCTGATGGGCCAGGAGGTCCAGCTGGGATCCACCTCAGATGCAGAGCAGGACTGAGCCGTGGTAGAAAGATGGGCCAAGATCAGTGGGACCAGGTGACCTACGCTGGGTCATTCTCTGAAGCCCTTTCTGAATGTATCGGCAGAGGACCCTGGGATTTGACAGAGGGGGCTGTCTCCCTGGGGGTTTCCAGCTCAGCTCATTGCAACACCATCTGCTTCCTGTGGATGGTTTCACACACAGTGGCTGTGAAACCTGCAGTCTAAAGAGCCTGACCTCAGCTCAGCTCCACCACGTGACTTAGGCAGGAAGCGTCCTCTCTCTAAGCCTCAATTTTTTTCAGCTATAAGATGGGAACAATAGTATCTATCCTGCCTGCCCCACAGGCATTGGGAAAGGCTCAAGAGTAATAATATATTCAGAGGATTTGAAAAAGGGCAAAGTGCCATATAACAGTGAAGAATAACAAGTCTTGAGTCCAACCCAACAGACCTTTACCAAGTGCCACCGTTGTGCCAGACGATGTCTGGGCACCAGAGATGCAGAGATGAGGGAAAGAGATACAGTTCCTGCCCCCATGGGCTCAGCACTCTGCTGGATGCTTGGAGGAGACAAAAATGTATCCTAATAGTAGCACTAACAGTTTTAATAACAGCTCATTCACTGAACGCTTTTATGGCTCAGGCTTGAGCTAAATACTTCACATAAATGTAAATCCTTGAACAACTAGGCAAGGAAGACATTGTTATTTCCATTTTGCAGATGAGGAAACTGAGGCTCAGTAGAGTGTAGTCATTTGTCCAAGCGCACTCAGCTAAGAAGTGATTTCAAAATCTCCCCTTACCAGATGTGCATCTCCTCTCCTGGACTTAGGCAGCATGCACGTGTTTTATATAGTTTCCTCTTACAACCTTTAAAACGGAACTAAAGAGCTTCGTGCTTTATTATATCAGTGTATAAAGGGGTGTGTGTGTAGGGTCTATATAGAGCGCCGGTCTGGAAGCATCTCACCTGTCCTCCTACTTAGGTTGGACCCATCTCCCAGCAGGTGAGCAGCCTCTCTGTCCAGTTGGCCCATGAGTGGTGGTCACATCATACCCTGGCCCAACCTTCTGCTTATTTAAAAACAAGCAGACTGGGGACTTACCTGGCAGTCCAGTGGTTAAGACTCCACGCTTCCAATGCAGGGAACACGGGTCTGATCCCTGGTCGGGGAACTAAGATCCCATATGCTGCACGGCGCAGCCAAAAAGAAAACAGACAAACAAAAACCAAGCAGACTGGCCCAATCTAGGCCTCCTTTTCCTGCTGTGGAACCTTGGGCAAGTTCTCGCACTGAGCTAGTGTTCTCTGTGAAATGGAGAGAAGAGTGACGCCTGCTTTGAGGTGATCTTGTGGAGATGACAGAGAAGATGCCGCTGCAAAGCGTGTGGATCCCAGAAAGGCATCACTGCCTGCTCTTCCCCTTGCCCTGCCCTCCTTCCTGCCTTCTCTCCTCCATGTCTGTTCCCAGGCCCTCAAGGTAGAGGGCCAGCAGGCCAGGCTCCTGCTCTGGAAGCTTCTCCCACTTCTTCGAGGGCTCAGCCCAGCAGAGGCTGGTGGTTTTTCCTTGTTAGAGTTAGAGGATTGTGGTGACTGGCCTGGGCACCCGGGAAGGTGGGGAGACTGTCCTGCAACACAGCATGTCTTAGACGTGGCTCTAAACAGATGTCTGGGCCAAACGCCATTCATTCAGCTGGCAAGCGCTTGAGGGGCTCCAGCTGGTCTAAAGGCTCAGGGAACATGGAGATAAACCCTCCCTCAGGGGCTCTCCAAGGCCAGAGAGCACATGTGCTCACATCCATGCTATAAAGGGCTGCAAATGTTTCCATGAAGTCTTCATGGAGAGCTGCTGGGACCCAAAGGTGAGGGTGGGGATTCCTGCAGGGAGGGGAGAGCTCAGGACTGGCTTCCTGGATGGGCTCCCCCATTGTAAGAACTGAAGAATGAGTCAGAGGAAGCAGGGCTGAAGGAGAAGTCAAAGCAATGGCGTGGAGGCATTTGGGGAGCCACAGGGGATTCCGTGTGGCAGAGCAGAGGGGAGACCCCAGGGGAAGCAGAGGGGCAGGCAGAGGGGTACCAGCTGGGGAGGCAGGGGGAGGGGGCAGATCCAGGAGGACTTGTGGGTGTGTCCTGGGCCAGGGGGAGCCCAGGATTCAAGGGCACGGATGACCAGATTCACCCCTCATGCAGCATGGACTCAGGGGAGACTAGAGACCTTGAAGCTTGAGGGTCCCAGTTAGGGCAGGTCTGACCTGGAAGGTCACTGTGTTCAGCTTCCTGTTTCCATTTCACTTGTTCCGGGATAAGAAGCGGCTTATGAAGGACTAGGGTTCAATGAATATTCTTCATGAGAACCTTAAAGGAACACACACACCTGAGGGTGGCATCCCATGCTGCCTCTTTTCTCAGCACAGAATGGCTTCCCCAGGCGCAGAGCTGGGCCTGTCACTGAGCACACCTCCAGGGCGACTCAGCTGTCCTCAACACGTTCATTTTCAGAGTTGATTCTTTTCAGCCCCATGAGCCAACTTGAAGGCAAGCATTTTCCATCTTCCCAAATCACTGTGACCCAAAAGAAAATAAGAAAGCTAATATTCAAGCGCCTTCCTCCTGGAGAAATAGAAAACTTGACCACTTCTTCTTTGTTTCTGCTACATCTTATTCAGTTGTTTGTTCTTAAGCTTGAGAGTGAATAGGAACTCACTCGTGGTGTCCATTAAAATGCCAGTCCTCGGGTCCCACCTTGAGATACTCTAGTTCCACAGGTCTGGAGTGGAGCCCAGGAATCTGCAGTTTAAGTTGCCCTGGTGGTCAGAGACCACGTGGAGAAAACTGAAGTTTGGCATCCCCATTACTCACAAAATCTTTGAGCTGATGGAGCCTCCCCCAACCCCGGCCCCGCCATTGTCTCCTTTCCTTGTATGACCTCAGCTTGGGATTGCATCACTGAAGGCATCTGATGAGTCAGGAAAGAAGAAATTTCCTAGCCGTGCGGTAACTCTGCCAGAATCCTGGCCTCCACATGCAGGGAGACGTGGGGGGGAGGCAGATGTTGGAGGCTGCCTCCCAGCAGCCCCCGCCCCCGCCCCCATCCACCCTTCCATGTTCTTTCTCACTAAATAGAACCCCAGTCCTGTTCCGGAATCAGGTGACATGTGTTTCATGGCAGGCTGGTCCCCAGCCCCAGCCCCAGGGAGGAATCTTGATTGGTCTAAATGAGGGGTTTTCAATCCTGGCTGTACCTTAGAGCATCAGGGGAAATTTTAAAGATAGCCATGAATGTATCCCATCTGAGATCAGTTAAAGCAGACTCTCTAGGACTGGGACTTTGGCATAGATACATTTTTTGTTTTGTTTTTTAATTCTGCAGGTGATTCTAGTGTACAGCCATGGTTAAGAACCAAACCAATCGTAATAGTAATTCCATTCTCCTTGCCAATTGTTGACTTAAGAATGAATGCATGGCATGTTTATGGCATAAAAGGAGATATAAATGGAAGGATCCATATTCTTCAAAAGGGGCATGAGGAAAAGTTATGTCTTCTTCTGACCTTCTGGCCTTTGGACATTGTGTGAGAGTGATGGCAGCCATCTTGTGACCATGAGGGACAAGCTTGCAAAGGTCAATGTGCTGATGATGGCTGAGCAAAACCATGGAAGGAACCTGGGTCTTGCATTTGCTATTGAAGCCTTGCATTCAATATTGAACTGCTAAGCTAACCAACCCTGGAGCCACCATATCTCTGGACTTCTGGTTATGTGAGATAGTAAATGTTTTCCTTATTAGTTAAATCACTGGTTAGGTCTTTTTGTTGTGGTTGTGGTTTTTTTTTTTTTTTTTGGTTGTTTTGTTTTGTTGCTGATTCACCAGCAAAAAGCATCTTAGATGACACAAGAAGACAGAAAATTCTATCAAGGCCGCCTGTTGGTTCCAATTGCCCTTATAATTATGCCCTTCTTATCTTTCTGTAATGAATAACCACACCTCCCTTCCACAGAACCTCAACTGAATCTGGCTCCCTTAGGACTCCAGAGAGGCAGAACACCATACTGACTAAGCCCATGGGTTCTGGCACTGAAGTCAGCCTGCCTGATTCAGATATGCACTCCACTACTAACTAGCTGTGTGATTTCTGGTAGTTATTTAAGCCCTATAAGCCTCAGTTCAGTCATCTGTAACTTAGGGATAAATTTTACCTATTTCCCAAATTTGGGGATTTAACATGTGGATTTCATGAGATAATCCACGCAAAAGTCCATTTCACAACATTCTTGGTGCCTACTACTCAGTATTGAGTTAGACATAGGGAGTCTGAATTTACTAGAACAGTCCCAACTTTTCAGTAAAGGCAATTCAGTAGTAAAACTAAATGCCTTTCTATGACTGTAATTGTAAAAGTCAAGAAAAGCCCTTCGCCAAGCTCTGTCTCAATTCCTGTTTCAAGCAATGAGGTCTCCACGGCTCTTTCAGGGAATGGAGTGAGCATAGTTTTCATATCCTCCGACAAAGCAGAGATGAGCTGAGGTGTCCCATCGTACTGTTACTGGGCACGGCACAGACGTGCGTGTCACCACAAGCTCTTCTTGCCGCTGCAGCCGTAAACCCTCAGAGGCTGAGGATGCCAGTTTCCTGACACATGATTCATCGGGCTCGGGATATCCCACAAAGATGCTGGTCTATCCGTGTGTTTCTGTAATGTCTATCACCACGGTACTCAGGAGCACTTGAAAGGGAATCACAAAGGTGGGAGAAAGCAGCCTCCTGGGTTCTGGGGCCTCTTCTGGTGAGCTATGGCCAAAAGGCTGAGGGCCAATCAAGACAAGAAGTAGGTCTACCTCTTCTGGAATGTTCTGATCCCAGGGGTGAGCCTGGGTTACAAGTTCAAGGAGTTCCTAAGCCTAGCCCCTCAACAGCAGCAGCCCTTTCCCCACCACTGCAGCCTACAGTGTCTGTGGGCAGTATCCAGGCAAAGGACACCAGTGGCTAAAGACGTCTCCCTGGTCTCCCTGGGGCTCCAGCCTTTAACTTGGCTTTGCCAGCAGTCACATGCTTGCTCTGCTGTTCAGCAGGGCTAGCTCTGAAGGGTAGGATTAGATCAGAGGAGGAAACTATGTCCATATTTTACTTTAATCACACCTGGTTGAACTTGTTGCAATGAAAATGTGGGGTTTTAAGTACACTTTTTTTTTACTCCCTTAAAATGACAGTGGGGATTGGTGGAGAGCGGAGGGATGGGGCCGGTGGATGGGGTCAAGAGATCTTTCCATGACTTGTCTGCAATGAGAGCTTCCTGGTGACCCAACCCAGACAGGGTCCGGGCAGCATGGGGGAGGGAGTGTTGCCCAGCCCTTGCCTTCTTCTTCTTCCCTTCTTGCTTCCAAACACAGGTTTGGTACCCACAGACCCCTTCAGGTCTTGCTCACTCTGTCCATGAGGCTTATTCAGAGGCTGCACTCAAACCCTAACATCAAAGACGATCTGGACATGGAGCCAGGGTGAAGCCCCAAACTGCCACCATTTGATTATTTTTCCATGTGTCTCATGGTTTTGCTTTGACACTATTTCTACCAGTACCTTTTTTTTTTAAAGATTTAATATGTGATACTTAGATATACCCAAAAAGTTTAAAATATAATCACCACCTTTATGCCCACCACCCAGTTTAAGAAACAAACTTTTACCAATAGAGTTGAAGCTGATCACACTCTCTCCTCCCCCTCCTCAAAATAACCTGAATTTGGCACCCATCCTATGTATCAGTTGGGATTAAGTTTAGCTACAAATCACATAAAACCCAAAACAGTTGCTCAAGTAAGACAGAAGTTTATTCACTTTCATAAAAAGAGATCTGAAGGAAAGCAGTTCAGGGCTGCTGTGGGAGCTCCATGATACTCAAGGACCAGCTGTCCTGTGTGCCACCATCTACAGTACAGTTTCCACCTCCTGGACTAAGATAGCTGCAAAGATCCAGCCATTTCATCTACTTTCAAGCCAGCAAGAAGGAGAAGAGAAGGAAAGAAGGTGACTTCTTGAAAACTGCATGCTATGGTTACGTCATATCCCACTGCCCAGAACTGAGTCACAAGGCTGCGCCCAGTTGCAAGAGAAGGTGGAAGATGTAGCTTTATTCCACCTGGCTCTGTGCCCAGTTAAAAATCAGGAGTCGCCTTCTAAGGCAGAAATGGAGAGTGAGATTGAGAGACACCTAGTGGTCTCTGCCACATCACAGTCTTTTTTGTTTTCTTTCATAATTGAGATTTTATTGGTTGTTTTGAGGATCAGTACACAGACATTTCAATTTGTACACAATTCTTAACATACTTACCAAAAATCTAAAAAATCATGTACTTGTGATTCTTTTCTGAACAGTTATTCCAGTGACTTTCCAGCTTAAAATTTGGAGGCAAATTTTCCTTGACAGGAAATCAAGTACCAATATCTTCAAATATTGATATGCTGTTACATTGTAAGTCCCCCTAATTCACAATTTAATACCATATACACTACATACTCAAATTGTCAGTCACAGCACATTAACAAAGTTACTAGAAGAACTGGACTACCACGACCAAATATGTTACAGAGTGCACAAAATTCTGCCCAGGAGAGCCAAGATCAAGGGGTGAGTGGTTTGCTTTAGGAAACAATTCTACCAAAAACAACATGGGAAGAGAAGTAATTTAAAGTGTTTAAGACATTAAATGCACAACTGACTTCGGACTGCCATTTAGTATGCTTTGTATTATAGGACATAAAAGCTACCCCTCATCTATAGAATGTTAAGCTTGACACCCAAGACAATCGAAGCCTCCCATATTCAATATCCCACTATTTTCTGGTTGTACCAAAAAATAAGCAACCAGCAAATGATTTCACCTCTTTAAAAAAAGCACTGACACAAAAAATGGAATGAGGTGGGATTCCCTCCTTTTTAAAAATGTTTCTAGAGCTACTAAAACACTTGCATTTACAAAACAGTTGATAAAAATATTCCTCTGGATTGTACAAGAAGGGAGACAGGGGCCACTGACAGGACCAGGTGTGTGATATTAATCAGACTTGGCTTCTTTCTCTCCTGTTTCATCAGAGGCTGGGCTCTCCTCGTTTTTAGTTTCTCCATTTTCTGCAGGGAAGTCTTCTTTAGTCTCTTGGTTAGCCACTTCGGCCTGTTTTCCTTTTGCTCCCCTTCTCCCTTTTGTTTGCACTTTTTTGTCTGAAGATTTATCCTTTCCTGCCACCTTTTTTGGCTTCGTTTCCACTTTTGCAGGAGCCGGTTTAGCTGACAACCTCGCCGATCTCCTCTTGGGCTCTTCCTTCGCCGTCCCCTCGGTGGAGGTGACCTTCCTCTTGGGCATCGTGGTGGTGGGGCCGGCGCGTGCCAGGTGCCTGCGGGCCGAGATGCGCCAAGAGGCTTCGTGAAGCTGGGCTGCCTGACCGCTGCCACACCTCCCGCCGCCGCCGCCGCCGCCGGAGCTGCTGGGACCCGCCCACATCACAGTCTTAACCAGAATGCCAATTTAGGACCTTTTTTTTTTTTAAAGAACATTTCTAAATATTTAGTTTAATTCAAGTATGCAAATAATAAAGCTCAATGAATTTTCACAAATGGATCAAGATATAGAATGTTACCAAAAGCCCAGAAAGCCCTCCTTAAAACAAAAGAATTCAATTAGAAAATAAAATCCCAGGTTAGTACCTAGCTCATTCCGTGTTGGCTTACAAGAATTTATTTTGCATTACTCCTTGGTCTTAACAAGAGTGTATTCCCACTTTCTCTTCGGTAAGTCTTTCTCCTGATGAACAAACTGAAGTTGAACTTCCCTTAAGAGAAATGCTGACCGACAAGGGATATGTCCATGGATTTGATACAGATGACTTTTACCGTGCAACTGTGATGTGCCAGCAGCTATGCTGAGTGAAGATGCCACTTTTGATGCCATCCCCACTCCTGGATCTGCCACTGCCTGGGGTGTGTGATGTCACCTGAAACTGAAGTCACTTGAGCCAGCTCTGCCTTAGGCTTCTCATCTGCAGAATGGGGATAATATTATTGTGATGATTAAAAGAGAAAAATGTTGCCCAAGTGGTCTGTAAACATGAAACTCGACTTAAAGACGTTGCCCATTCCTCTCGGGGGACCAAGTTTCTGAGTTCTACCTGCACCATTAGCGCCCCAGCAAACGGCTCCATTTCTGATGGTGCCTCCTGGCTCTCATGAAGGCAGGAGCCACCCCACCTCCCGTCACAGAGCTGATGGCAGACAGAGCACTGAAGAAGCATCTGCTTGACAGAGCCAAGGGCTTGCTATTTTCTCCTTTTTTTTTTTTTTTAAGTTTTTTTTAAATTAATTAATTTATTTTTTTATGGCTGTGTTGGGTCTTCCTTTCTGTGCAAGGGCTTTCTCTAGTTGTGGCAAGCGGGGGCCACTCTTCATCGCGGTGCGCGGGCCTCTCACTATCGCGGCCTCTCTTGTTGTGGAGCACAGGCTCCAGACGCGCAGGCTCAGTAATTGTGGCTCATGGGCCCAGCTGCTCCGCGGCATGTGGGATCCTCCCAGACCAGGGCTCGAACCCGTGTCCCTTGCATTGGCAGGCACACTCTCAACCACTGCACCACCAGGGAAGCCCTATTTTCTGCTTTTTTAACTGGATCTGAGCCGTGACCCCTTTGCCTCATGCTACTGCAGCCCTCCCCTAGGTTTCTGGAACTCTCGGGCAGTCTACATGCTTGACCTTTGTGTCGCCTTCTTCCCTCCCACCCTTTCATATTGTGCCAGCCCATACAGACTTAGCTCTTTTAATCTTGCTTCATAAATCATTTCTGTAAGTCGAGTCCCTGAAAATGTTTCCCCTGAACTCCCTCCAAACCGTATCTAAAACACTTACCTTCTGGTAAATGCATCATAGTCGATTCAGTCTGCCACCGCTGCTGTCATTACCAGGAGAAAGACAATGTGGAAACTGCAGAGGAGCAGAAAAGGCAGGCCCTGGCACTCTGTAGGTTGCCGTGTGTCTCCCTTTTTTAAAGATGCTGAAACAGCATAGAAAAGCCTTGCATGTAATTTACATTTTGGTCTTTACCATAGCGGTATAACCTGGTGGTTAAGGGTTTACACTCTAGCATGAGTGCTTGGGTTAATGTCCTGGCTTCATCACTTGTTTGCTGTGGGACCTTGGCCAAGTCACTTAACTTCTCGGAGCCTCAACTTCCTCAGCTATAAAATGGGAATGGTGAGTGATTACCTTCCTGGGCAGTTATGAGAATTAAGTGAGATAATGCATGCAAAGTTCTCCACATGGTGCCTGCTACTTAATGAGTGCTCAATAAGTGTTAGCTGTTGTTGGTTTTTCCTGTGGCCTACTTAACATCCATCCTCTTGTCATTATTAGCAAATCCCTGGTTTTATGCTGGATGCCAACACACCTTGGTTTAAAAACAACGATGCTAATGTTTTCTGGCTTCCCTTGCACTCAGAAGTAGTCATGTGACTCAGTTCTTTCCAAGGTGACTTCAGCTGGAACCCTCAGTAATGCACCCGGGAAAGCTTTTTAAAGGGAGCAAACTGAATTGGCATGTGCCTGTCTGCCCTTCTTCCCTTCCTCCTTTTTCTTGTTTAGAATGTGAGTGTGATGTCTGGAGCTTCAGCAGTCATATTCTGACCATGAGCCAGATTTGAGAATGGCAGCCATATGCTCAGAATGATGGAACAGAAGAATCAAATGAGGCTGGGCCTGTTCTCCCAGATGATGCTGTGGGGCTGCCATACTAGCCCTGGAGTGCCTTCCTTCAGACTTCTTGTTACCAAATAAACGAATGAATGAATAACCGCCCACCCCCCCCAATCTGCTTAAACCTTTGTCAGGTTTCTATTACTAGCAACCATGCACAACTCCTACCTGCTACAAGCATTAGGCTTCTTCTGATTAGGAACAACTCCAATTAGAGCTGGATGGGAGCCTGAAGTGGTTTTCAAACAGTGTGCCACAGAAGCTGGGAGGTTCCATGGAGCTCCCCTCTCAGACTGGAGATTGGGAGTTGGGGCATATGGGACCATGCTGCCTCTTCCTACCCCATCTTTTCTTCCCAACTTCGTCTTAACGTGTTGTAGGGGGAGAGGTGGCCCAGTTAGCTTTTGTTTAAAGAACAGATTCCAGGGCAAAAAAAGTAAAAGGTTTGGAAATCAGTGTTCCTGTTCCAACGCCCTCATTTTATAGACGAGTGATCCGAGGCCCCAAAAGTGAGGTCACTTGCCCAGTCAAGCTCAGCCAGGCAGAGCCAAAAGGAGAACCCCAAGTTTTCTGCTCTTTACGGGTGCCCTGCCAAGTGCTGGAACTGCCACAAAAAAAAAAAAAAAGCAGATCCAAAGAGTTTACAATCCCTGACGAAGCCCCAACCCGCCAAGCCCTGATCAGCTGCCCACTCTAGGGAGAATGGACAGACCTCTCCAGTTAGAACTAATGAGGGCTGGGAATGCCCTTTCAAGGCTCTGGGCAGCCAGTCTGCCCTCCTGCTGAGAAAAACTTGGACCTGTTTCCTCTTCTTTCTAAGTAATTCATTAATTGTTTGTTTATTTTTTAAAAACACACACACACACACACACTAGATGCAAAGGAGGTGAATGGATGGTGTGAAATCCTCAGTACATGGGGTTCTTTGTCCCTGTTCCTGTAGTTCTGCTTTTCAAAATGCTGGCTTAATCAATTCAAGATCAATGGCTGCTAAGTTGCAGCTGTAAACACCGCCTCATTCAAGGTCAATTAGAGAGCAACCCAATGTTCTATAGCAGGAAGTTAACCATGGGAGGGCCTTATTCACAGAGCCTTCAAATACTGTTTAGACGCCCTGTCCTTGCAGAGTTGCCCTGTTTGGGCACACTTGGTCTACTCAGTAGAAAACAAATTGCCATTGGGTGGAATAACCAGATGTAATAACAATTCAAAATATCTCATTCTAGGCCTTTAACTAGAAACTCTTTTCCTCATCCCTCCATTCCATCCAACCATCCATCCATCTATCCAATCAGTATTTATTGAGCACCTACTCATGTGTCTGGCACTGGTCCCAGAGAAAATAGGCAAGGTCCTCACTTGGAGCTTATTTGGGGGGAGTGGGGAGAGACTGAAAACCAGCACATAAACAAGCAAACACCAGAGCCTTTGCAAGCCGCCCAGAGGAGGCCACAGGGCACCTCCTCCGGGACAGCCAGGACAATGTAGCCCCACCCCCAGCCCAGCCCCCCAATTTAAAGCTGTGGTTAACTATCTTATAACTATCATATTGTGTACCTCTCTGATAAGTACTCTTATCAGGTGTTTACTAATTATCAAGCACTCAGTGTTAAGTGCTTAACATTGGATTCTTCAGCTTAACTCTTTTAGGAAACAGGCTTTCTTCCCTCCTGCTGCCCCCAGGCAACCAGTGGGAGAGAGGGACCCCCCCCCCAGAGCTCTCAGGGAGACCCAGATATCAGGGCGACCTCCGCAGCATTTCCCTTTGTGAGCAATGGGCAAGGCCTGGGTCTGCTTAAGGACTCTTCTTTATAAACTACAAAGCTTTCAGAACAGCTGTGTGAGCCAAAAGAAAGAAATCAGCATAACGTAATCTTTCATAAATTCATTAGGTAACTATTTGAAAAGGCAGTAGAGGGGAGCCAGAATAGACACCACACTCAGAATTAGAGAGCCAAGTTCAAATCCTCCTTCCACCCCGCCTCCCTCCTTTGGCAAGCCCTTAATTTACTGAGGCTCACTTTCCTAACCTGTAAACCAGTGATAACACTATCCTACTCACGGAACTGTTATGAGGATTTTTTTTAAGTGATGCTGAGCACGTTTCTGGCATAGAGGGGGGCCTTCATAGATGGTGGCCGAAAATGCCTTGAGGCAGGGAGTCTCGCTAAGAGATCAGGAGGGTGGCTCGAGCCAGAGGCACTGAGGGTCTCACCTAAAGAGGGAGCCTTGTGGATGAGAACAACGGCTGGGAAAGATGTTGCAGTACTAAGATCAGTGGGCCTTAGCCACTACCTAGGTAGGAGTGGGGGACAGCAATTCAGGAGGGCAAGGGGCTGGGAGAAGCGTGGGAGACTTACTGGGGGTGGTGCCATTGACAAAGACTGGGGGCACCAGAGATGCTCAGTTCGGGGATGCCGGTGGGTCACCAGGTAGACCTCTGTAGGCACCTGGCCGCTGGGGACTGTGGGAGTTATCCACATGGTGGTAGTCATGGCAGCAGTGGTTGGGGAGCTCTTGAAGGAAACATCCACTGTCCAGCACATGCACACACACCCCTTCGAAGAACTTCTCCCCCTCCACTCCCATTAGGGGCGTCTGGCAGGACCGCCGAGCCCTGCCCCACAAAATACAAGGGTAGACAACAGGCCTAACCCCACTTGATCCCAGCACACAACTCCCTTGGCCACGCGATTGCTCCAGTGGTGAGCTTATGACCTAACACAGGGTGTTCAGAGCCCTTCCTCAGGATTTTTAAGTTGGAGTTGGAGGAGAAGGGCTTGGTCTTTGAGTCCCAGAGTGGGAAGGAGTTGTGAGCTGCCAGGTACCATCCTTTGTGGTATGTGAAAAAGCTAATTTGCAGGAGAGAATAAGCCAAGCAGAGACAAGCAGAGTTGAGAAATTGAGAATCCTGACAGCAACGTGTTCCCAATTCCAGTCCCCCAAACCCCCAAAGCTGTTGTGCTTCGTTGAGTTCTTTGAACTACTCCAGGCATGTAAGTCATTAAATTCCCTTTATGTTCAACTTGGCTTAATTTGGGATTCTGTCACTTGCAACCCAAAGTTTCTTGGCTACCTCAGTTCTCAAAGGCAGAAAGATTACAACACTTTAGTATTCATGGACCCATTTGAGAAGCAGATGAAAGCGTTGGATACATACACAAAATGTTGTCTACAATCTAAGGTTCCACCCATGGGCTTCTAGAACCTCTGGGATACAGGAAACAGCAGAGAGCCTAGGCTGACCATTGCGGGGCAGTTCCTTTCAGAAGACCAGGGGAGACTTGGGCCACAGGAGAAGCAAGAGCATAGAGA
This sequence comes from Balaenoptera physalus, assembly GCF_965194825.1. Lineage (NCBI taxonomy): Eukaryota > Metazoa > Chordata > Mammalia > Artiodactyla > Balaenopteridae > Balaenoptera > Balaenoptera physalus. The sequence goes on from NC_138893.1 coordinate 36,024,141, forward strand.
TGGAAGGAGAACCAAGAAGAGGCATCATGGCAGAAGCCAAGGAGGAAATATTCTAAGAGGGAGGTTGCCACCAGTGACTGACCAAGGGTTGAGAAAGGCCATGAAATTTGGGAACTGCAGAATGGACATCATGGGGAGCTCAGGAAGTAAAGCGTGGGGCAGGTTCACAGAAGCCAGGTTGCAAGGTATATAAGAGTGAATGACCCTTGGAAACACCATGCTTAGGGAAAAAAGCCAGACACAAATGGCCACGTGTTCTATGATAACATTTATATGAAATGTCTGGGCTAGAATAGGCAGATCCCTAGAGACAGAAAGTAGTTTAGTGGTTGCCAGAGACTGAGGGAGGGAGGAATTGGGAGTTACGGCTGATGGGCATGGGTTTTCTTTTTAGGGTGATGAAAACGTTCCAGAATTAGATAGTGGTGATGGTTGCACACCATAGTGAATACACTAAAACCAGTAAATCATACAATTTAAAAGAGTGACTATTATGGCATGTGAATTATATCTCAATTTAAAGAAAAAAAAATGAGTGAGTGGTAAAGGATGGGAAATAGCAAGAATAGACCCTCCTCTGAGGAGCTTAGCATGGGTGGCAGGACCAAAAAAAAATGATTTTTCAGGATGAGAAATCCTTACTTCAGAGAGAAGGTAGATGTGGAGGGCAAAATAATGACGCCCCCGAAATGCCCCTGTCTTAATCCCTGGAAACTAGGAATAAGTTACCTAACATGGCAAAGGGGAATTAAGGCTTCAAATGGAACTAAGGTAGCTAATCAGCTAACCTTAAAATTGACAGATTATCCTGGATTATCTGGATGGGACTAACGTAATCACAAAGGTCCTTAAAAGTACGAGGAGGCAGAACAGTAAGTGTCAGAGTGACTCAATGTGAGAAAGACATATGAGCTCCTGCTAGCTTTGATGATGCAGGAAGAAGGGGCCACAAGCCGAGGAATGTGAGCAGCTTCTAGAAGCCAGAAAAGACAAGGAACTGGATTCTCCCCTAGAGCCTCCAGAAGGAAAAGCAGTCCTGCTGACACCTTGACTTTGGCCCAGTGAGACCTGTGTCAGACTTCTGACCTGCAGAACTCTAAGATAAATTCGTGTTGTTTAAGTTCTGGGTACTTTGTTACAACAGCCACAGGAAACTAATACTGTGGGATATTCCAAAGATAGAGATGATTAAAGTCCAGTGGATATGAGACGGTGGTGATATGGGAAGAACTTTGGCTGAGAGCCAACTGATGTGTGAAACCCCAAACTGCCACTAAATTGACTGAGGAGTCATGGGCAAGTCATCCCTTCCCTCTCTGGGCCTCAGTTTTTCCCATCTGTGAAATGGGAATATTGGAGTGGATGACTTCTAAGAGCCCTTCCAGCTCTGACACTCTGACCTCCATAGGCTGGTCCTCTGGGCGGTGTGGCTACAGTCACTGGGGCAGCTCACACTGCATTTCTCTGTGCCGGGCCTCATGAGGGATGCTGATCTCATCTTTGGTTTTGCACTTTGGTTTGTCAGAGAGGCTGTCCTGCCAGAGGATGATGACAAAGGGAGTTCAGCTGCCTTCCACAGAGGCAAGAAGTTTGAGGGGATTTGGGATAACCCATCACCACCACGACTACCACCAAATGCATCTTTCCAACCCCCTGAAATTCCCCCTTTGTGTGTAGGCATGTGCAAAAGGGGTTCCTGGACCCAATTCCAGTGCATTGGGTTCGTGTGGGGAAGCTTCCCCACACCAACAAGCAATTCTCAGATGCCAGCAGAGTGTCCAGAAATTCAGCTTAATTCTGACACTACCTTCTCAGAGACAGAATCAGATTCCACAGGTAAAGGGCTCAGTCACACAAGACCGCCCTCCACTGCAGACACCAGTCTCAAGGCCAGGTTGTCACCTGACCAACCGGCTCTAAATCAGAGGTTCCCATGACGCCCTCCTTGGGTTTGATCAACTTGCTAGAATGGCTCACAGAACTCAGGAAAACCTGTTTACTCACTAGATTACCAATTTATTGTAAAAGGATATTAAAGGATATGAATCAACAGCCAGATGAAGAGGTACATAGGGCGAGGTCCCAAACAAGGGAGTTTCTGTCCTCATGGAGCTTGGGACCCTGCATGGTGACACATGGAAGTGTTCTGGGTCCCCCAAGTAGAAGCTCTCTGGGAAAGGGAGCCAAAAAGCTGTCCTTTGGGGGTTTTATGGAGGTTTCATTACATAGTCATGATTGACTAAATCATTGGCCAAGGGCTCTTGATTCCACCGCAAGCCCCCTCTTCCCTCCCCAGAAATCGGGATGGGACTGAAGGTTCCAACCCTCTAATCACACAGTTGGTTCTCCCCGCAGCCAGTCCCCACCCTGGGATGGCTCCAAAAGTCACCTCATTTCCCTAACAAAAGACACCTGTATCACTCTCAACAGCTAGGAAATTCCAAAGGTTTGGGGAGCTGTGAGCCAGAACTGCAGACAAAGATCAAATATATGTGAGGAATATATTTTGGTCATCTGAATAACCAAATATATCTTTCTCATAAAGCACAATATCACAGCATGGAAAGCATCTGCATGGTAGGGGCACGGCCACACTTTCCCCTCTCCCTACTGGCAGACATCACTCGTGAGTTTTAGCTTCAGAATCCTCAGCACAGCACCCCATGTAGCCACTGCCAAGTGAGCAGAGCTAGCAGTTGAAGTAATATCTATATGGCATCCTCAAGTTGAGGTATCACTGATGCCAGCATCCTCCTTGAAACCTAAACATCTTTGGGATTAGGTGAGACCTTAAAATGGTTTCAATCACGAACAGCAAACTGCGAGGTAATTAGTTCATCAAGGTTCTGATTGAGGTTCCTGGTTACAAACAATAGAAATCAACTCTGAGGGGAAAGGTGTGGGGAGGGATAAATTAGGAATTTGGGATTAACAGATACACACTACTGTATATAAAACAGATAAACAACAAGGACCTACTATATAGCACAGGGAACTTTATTCAATATCTTGTAATAACCTATAATGGAAAAGACTCTGAAAAAGAATATATATAACTGAGTCACTTTGCAGTACACCTGAAACATTGTAAATCAACTATACTTCAATTTTTTAAAAATCGCTTACAAAAAAAAAAAAAAAACGAAATCAACGCTGGCCAGCTGAAGAGAAAACATCAAATCCTTACTGAAGGTATTGGGTTACTCACAAAATTGAACATGAAGCAGAGAAAGAGGCAAGACCATGGAAGTTAACAGCGATTACAGTCACGTTCATGCCACAGGAAAAGCTTGATTGAGACATCACTGTTGACACCACTGGACACGCCCCACCACGGCCATTGCATTGGCAATTCAGCTGCTGCCACCCTGAACAACCTCTACCTGAGCCCATCTCTTTGGGTCAACTCTCCAGATTCCAGGTCCTAGGGGAGAGAGCCAGTTGCCAGCATAGGTTAGGTGCTGCCCCCTAGGGGACAAGATCAGAGAAACGACCTCTGCCCCATGCCCCCTTCCCCAAGGAGCTGGAGGCTCTGCCCCGTACCTTAACCCACACTGTGGGAGAATGCCCCCTAGTACCAAGTGGTTTCACATGCTAGATCCCCTTTAAAGGGTCTAAGGTCCCTTGTGTTCAGATAATTACCATGGAATGTTCCTTCTGGAAAAGATTGAGATCTATAGTGCAGCACTCCTGCTTCAGAAGCTCGGAGCTCCTTGTTAGCATCAGAGCTGGGACCAGAACACAAGCCTCCCAGCTCCCCTTCCAGCGGTCCTCTGCCCCACTGCACTGTCCTCCAGCCTGCAACTGGCCTGCTGTGGTGTAGGACCGGGACAGAGACGAGGCGAGTGTGGCCATGGCAACCGAAAATCACAGCTTTTCCAAGACTGGATGAATTTCTTGAGCTGTCATACTTTTCTAAGAAGAGATGAGTAGTAGCTCTATGTGATTTAACCCTTATACCTTTGTAAACATAGCTTCCAGATGAATACATTAACAGTACAACAAAACAACCCTTTTCCTGGTTTTGTATGTTCTTTCTGAGAATCTGATTGCCCCAGGGACAGACAGGTTACTGAACACCACAGCAAGGGTCTCTGGGCAGCAGGGGGCCACAGTGTCTGGGGTGAGAGGAGGAAGAGGAAGCAGGAGGGAACGTGGGCAGACAGGGAGGGAACTGGGACTTCTAGTGACTTCATTATTTTTCATCCAGCTGGCACGGCAGCACTGCATCTTGGCTGGACAGGGCAATTAAACAGCTCCCCAAGCTCCTAATGAGTTGTTTTCTCAAGATTTAAGCTGCCCTCGGAGTTTCCCAAGGGAATTTATTCCTGGAAGCTAACTTCTCAAAAGTGGCCTCCCCTGGGTGCACCTGGTCCAAGGCTACTGGTTTGGCCAATTGGTTGGAAACCGGGAATTCTGGGTTCAGAGCCATGGCCTGTAATTTGCGAGGGGGGATCGGTAACACAGCTCAGCCCTAACTCCAGCACTCGTGATCGTAATCGTGCCTGCCAAGGACACTTCACCTTCTGGGGCAGCTTAGGGGTCCTTCTTCCTCACAAGCCTCTTCTGAGACACTCTTCCCACAGAGGGTCCACCGTGCTTTGCACCTACTTCACCTGGAGCTGGACCCAGCCCCCAAAGGCAGGATTTATAGTTGATCAGGAGCCAAAGCTCTGTCTTAGAGCAAAACCTAAACCAACCAGACCAGACTCTCTCCTGGGGAGCTTAAGAGCTGCAGAAAATCTGTTACTGCATGAGCAGTGGAACGATTTGCTGAGAGGAGGTGAGTCTTGGAGGGAGAGAAGGCTCCTGGGGCACGGCTGCTTGAGGATGTGGAGCACCTCACAATGTGCCCTGTAACCTCAAACAACCCGAGTGCAACTCTGATCTCTGTGACCCAAAAGATCATCTGTCACACACCCAAACACACACACACATACACACACACACGGCAAGGTGGACAATAGGACACTTTCTTTTTTTCTGGCCACGCTGGCATGTGGGGTCTTAGTTCCCTGACCAGGGATCGAACCCATGCCCCCTGCATTGGCAGCACAGAGTCTTAACCACTAGACCACCAGGAAGGGACAATGGGAAACTTTCATCCGACTGACTCAAGCCTGAAGGACTCCGCCTTTGCCTAACACTGAGAAGATATGTGGGATCCAGCAAAATTCAAGAAGTGTCCTCAGTTCCTCACTTTAGTTTGTCTGTGAAACATAGGCAGGGTTAAAATCTGGGAGCAATTGATCCCTCAACAAGGAAAAATATTCTCAGTGGAATGTAATCTTCTAAAGTCCCAAACTCTAGCCTTTAATAGTCATTCAAGAACCTTTATCCTGAGAAAATGGGACATGGAGGAGGCCTTTGGTTCAGTGGAAAGCGCTGAGCTTAGGTAAGTTATGGAGGTTTGCAGGGCCACAGTCGCCAGGGCTGCAAACTTGAGTGTGGCTGCAAAGCAAAGGCGGGCCCTTGTGTGCCTCCAGCCCAACGCCCACCTTCGCTAGCCGCCCCAGCCATACGCAATGCTTCCATAGTGCTGTTTCATATCTCTATATCCAAATGCCTTCCCAATAAATTCCTTTCCTATCTTCAATACTGTAGGAACTAGGATTTTTTCCACTGCAAGATATGGAAACTGACACTGAATTATTAGAAGGCTCTGGGATGCCTCACAGATTCAAAAGAAGAGTTTAAGTACCATATCTCAATAACAGCATGGGTAGGACAGCTCATGAACTTGAGGGCCGTCACTCTAGAGAAGTGGTTCTCAACTTGGAGGGTGGTGATTTTGGCAATGTCTGGAGCCATTTCTGATTGTCATGACTAGAGATGAGGTGCTAGAGCCATATGCTGAGTGGAGATCAGAGAGGCTGCTAAACATTCCTCAATGCACAGGACAGCTCTCCCAACCCCAAGAAAAAATTAATCAAGCCCAAAATGTCAATAGTGCCAAGACTGAGAAACCCTGCTCTAGAGGGCTACCATCACCGTGATTTGGCTCCAATGACACCAGCCTCTGAGGCTCTCCATCCCAAATTTCAGTTTACTGGGAGACAGAACTTGATTGGCCCACCTTGAGTATTTGTTCACCCCTGGATCTATCAGCTATAGCCAGGAAAACAGAGTGACCTAATATAAATTGGCCGCTGGGGACCCTTCTCTCGGTATTAGCGGATTCTTAGGAAAAAATGACTTCTTGTGGGCCATGCCTCCCAAGAGCAGTGGCCAGAGCCCAGACAGACATCACTCCTTCAGGAAGCCTTGCCGGCCCCTTTTAATTAGAGTTATCTTGTACATGTTTGGTTTCGCCAAATTATGATTTGTCTGTTCATGTGTTCGTCTCTCCCAAGAGACTACGAGCTCTCTACGGGTTGAAACTGGGTCTTACTCATCTCTGGAAGCCCAGTGTCAATGTTCTGGTTACCTATTGCTACATAACTACCCCAAAACTTACTCACTTAAAATAACAACCCTTTCACGTCATGATTTTGTGAGTCAGGAATTTAGGCAGGACTCGGCTTGGTGATTCTTCTGTTACACACTGTCTCAACTGGGGTGACTCAGTGATATTCAGCTGGCCACTGGGCTGGTCTGGAGAGTCCAAGATGGCTTCTCACATAACTGGAGCCTTAGTGGGGTGGCTGGAAGGCTGGGCTCAGCTGGGAGCCTCTCTCTAGTCTCAGGGCCTCTCAACATGGTGTTTCCAGAAGGGTAGTAACATTTCTTATGTGGCAGATCCAAAAGCAAATGTTTCGGGCTTCCCTGGTGGTACAGTGGTTAAGAATCCGCCTGCCAGTGCAGGGGACATGGGTTCGAGCCCTGCTCCAGGAACATCCCACATGCCGCAACTAAGCCCGTGCGCAACAACTACTGAGCCTGCACTCTAGAGCCTGCGAGCCACAACTACTGAGCCCATGTGCTACAACTACTGAAGCCCACGCGCCTAGAGCCCGTGCTCCGCAACAAGAGAAACCACTGCAATGAGAAGCCCACACACCGCAACCAAGAGTAGCCCCCGCTCACTGCAACTAGAGAAAGCCTGTGTGCAGCAACGAAGACCCAATGCAGCCAAAAATAAATTAATTAATTAAATAAATTTAAAAAAAAAAAAAAAAGCAAATGTTTCAAGAAGATGTATGCTGAAACTGAAAGGCTCTTAAGACCTATCATTAGAAGTCCCAGAACATCATTTCAGCCGCATCTCATTAGTCAAGCAAGTCACTGAGAACAGGCCAGATTCTAGAAGGGAATTAGATTCTACTTCTTGGTGAGGGGCAACATTCATGAACATGAAGGGAAGAAATTGGTGGTAGTCATCCTAGAGATTAGCTACAACAACCTAGTACAGTAATTGCCCAATAAACATTTAATGGATAAATGAATTAATATGAAGACAGATTAGCCCTACTTCACACAGTTGATGGAACGGTTCAATGATAATAAAACACTTGGGGACTTCCCTGGCTGCGCAGTGGTTAAGACTGTGTGCTCCCAATGCGGGGGGCCCGGGTTCAATCTCTGGGCAGGAAACTAGATCCCATATGCATGCCACAACTAAGAGTTCACATGCCACAGCTAAGGAGCCTGCCTGCTGCAACTAAGACCCAGCACAACCAAATAAATAAATAAATATTTTTAAAAATAAAATAAAGTTTAATTTAATTTTATAAAAGGAAATAAAGCACATGAAAATGCTTTCCAAACCATCAAGTGCTACAAAGACGTAAGGGGTTTGTGTTAGGAGAAAACTACCAAGCTTACTCTAGTTTACAAATGAGTGTCTGCAGGGTTCCCTCTGGGCTCCCCCCTCCCACGCTGAGATTCATGACAGACATCACTAATCAATCACAGCTCTTTTCCATTGATGCTGTACATGGTCTCAGAATCCTTCTCAACACAACACTCCACTCACCCACTTCTAATTGATCAAAGTTGTCATGGGACTTGAAACCTGTTTGCTTTTGTTGTTCTTGCCTAAGTTCCTATTGCTAAACCATCCCCTAAAAGCCCGGGCCCTTAGTTTCTTAAAACATACACACAAACCGCTTCCTTTTTTACAGAGAAAAATATGAAGTTTAAGCCCTGAAGAAGATGAAATGGCAGACACCATCACCTTCCAAAACTGGATTCATAATGGAAACAGAAAGTGATTTATGGCAGTGAGCTCTGCCATTACGAATTATTTTAAAAGGAAAATAACTGCATGCAAGAGTAGTCATAAGACATCTCATAAAGGAGAGAATCTGTCTACCTTGACGTATTTTCCCCGTGAAAACTGCCTTTCAAGGTGAGGCAAGCCAAAACTTGTATGTCTGGGTGAATGCCAGCCATGCTGGCTGACCACCACCTGCCTCCACGCTCCCCTCACACCCACCCTGCTGGCTCTTCAGCCTTTCGGAAAATACATTTTGACTGCTCCACTAAAGTCCTCGAGGAAAGACAGAGATAAATCCACACAACAGCCTCTGGCTCTAACGTGGCTTTCTGCCATGTGATTGCTGATATGCTGCAAGGCCAGCAGCGGGTCACGCCTCCCGCGGGGTGAGTGGTCCCGAAAACTGCTTCTCTTCCCTTCTCAGCCTCGAGGGTCCCACCACTGTCCTCAAGCAAGAAAACAAGAGGCTGAAAATGACTGATAGAATTTGGGGAGAACAACTAGATGGCTAGAGGCCACAGGATTTGGAATGAGGAGACTTGGGTTCAGGTCTCACGGAAGTCACTTATTATTAACAGGTCACCTCACATCTCTGAGCCCATCTGCTCGTCTGTGCAATGGGAACAATACTAAGGGTGGCCTCGAGGGAGCTGGACCATTCAAAGGCAGTGATGGATGGGAGCCAGGAGCCCTCTCTACACAACTGTACCAGGAGCCACCAGTAGGATATGGAACCAAACAATCGGACAGTCAGCTTTCCAAATATGTAATATCCAGGTCCGAAAAGCTGCTTTTCCCTCCACGGCAGGAGTCAGGCCCTCGTGACTGGGATAATGCTTCATGGAGATATGTTCCATACTGTCTGCTTAGAAACAACCCAAGTAAAAGAGTAATAGCTAACCCTGCTGGTACTGCCCTACCAGCACCTGCATGAAGTGTTTACAAGCAGTCCTCTAAAGCAGGCGCGAGGTGTTATTGTTCTCACGCTACAGATGAGGAAACTGTGGCACAGAGATGTTAAGGAGCTTACCCAACGTTTCCCAGCTAGCAGCTGGCAGACTTGGGATTCAAACCTACAGAATCTGGTTCCAGTGGCTTTAACCTCTAGGCTACACTACCTCGCCAGAAGATGAGGGTGGCTGGAAAGAAGTTGGGACCAAGCAGCTCAGTCGGAAAGGGTGTCTTTCCCTCCACTTCTTCTTATACTTCGGGAGCAGCATTTTCATCCTTATACTGCAGGGAAAATAAATGAACCAGAGCTGCAGGTAAAAACACAGGCAAATCTCACATTTGACGTCAAGCATTGTGTTGAGTGAAAAAAGCAGAAAGATGATATACTATGATGTCATTTACATAAATGTTTTAAAACATACAGAAGATGATATATTATCTAGAGATTCAAACATATACAGCAGCACCGAGACATTCCTTGGAATAATAAACATCACCTGTAAGATTCACCTTGGGGACAGGTACATATTGGAGCAGGGTACACAAAAGGCTTCAAATATATCTGTAATTTTGAAAATCAATTTCAATGGTGGGAACATGAATGTTCAGTAAATCCCTAGGCCTTTCTGGATGTCTGAAATATTTCCTAATTAAAAAAATAATTTTCCACCTTAGAATGCTGACATCTCAATATTGACATCTGGTTCATTTGTTGTCCCTTAGTTTATATCAGCTTCCATCCTTTTGTCAGCTGATGATCAGGTGGCCTTGAGCATCTGCTAATAATAACATTAATAATAACAATAGCCAACACTTATTGAGAGCTTAGTATGTACCAATACCGTTAAATGCCTTACAAATATCAACTCACTTAGAATTCACAGTGACGCTGTAAGGTAGGGACTGTTATTAGCCCTGCTTCGTAGATGAAGAAACTCAGGGATGTGGAAAGTTTCTGTGGTTCCTCAGATAATATGTGGCAGAGCTGGGACTTGAATCCATGTCTGTCTGACCCCAAAGCCTGATTTCAAGCAAAACTCAGGTGCTAGGGGAGGGGAGAGGCAAGCAGGAAGGATGACATGGCCCCCAATCTCAAAGGGCTTCCCATTCGTAGTAGACACCATGATGCCCTCGTTTCCGCCACCTGCTGGATGTGCTGCTAGCCACAGCTCTCGGCTGAGTCCCTCTCCAGGACTTGCCCTTGGCTGAGGAGAGACAACTCGCCCAAGGTCACGCCTTCTTCCCGGAGCAGCTGCATCCAATGACTGTTGATGTGGGGTATAAAGGTCCAGTCTTTGTCCAACTCTGAGGGCCCTCCCAGGTTCAGAGGTCCTGGAGGTTGGCTGAGACCTTGGCTGCAGCTTTGCCGTTCAGCTTCTCCCTCTGCCCATTCCTGCAGCTGTCACTCCCCCACGAGGCTGGGCACAAGAGCATCCCCAATAAACTTCTTGTGTGCAGAGAGCCTGCTTCCCAGGGAACTGACCTGTGACACCATCTAATGGGGGAAGAAAGGACACAGGAAGGATCCCATGCTACACTGTAAATATCCCAGGGAGAGGTCGGAAGGGCCCGAGGAATTACAGAGGCTTCCTGGAGGAGGTGAAGATTCAGCTGAGTTTTTGTTTTTGTTTTTGTTTTTGTTTTTGTTTTTGTTTTTGTTTTAGCTGTGTTGGGTCTTCGTTTCTGTGCGAGGGCTTTCTCTAGTTGCGGCAAGCGGGGGCCACTCTTCATCGCGGTGCGCGGGCCTCTCACTATCGCGGCCTCTCCCGTTGCGGAGCACAGGCTCCAGACGCGCAGGCTCAGTAGTTGTGGCTCACGGGCCCAGTTGCTCCGCGGCATGTGGGATCTTCCCAGACCAGGGCTCGAACCCGTGTGCCCTGCATTGGCAGGCAGATTCTCAACCACTGCGCCACCAGGGAAGCCCTTCAGCTGAGTTTTGAAAGATAGGGAGAATTAGAATATTACTACTTGGCCATAAAAGGGAATGAAGTACTGACACATGCTACAACACAGATAAACCTTGGAAACATTATGCTAAGTGAAAGAAGCCAGTCACAAAAGACCACATGCACGATTCCATTTATATGAAATGTCCAGAACAGGGGAACTCTATAGAGAAAGAAAGTAGATTACAGGTTGCCTAGGTCCAGTAGCATGGGGCTGAAGGGACTGGGAGGTGATAGCTGAAGTGTGTGGGGTTTCTTTTTAAGGTGATGAAAATGTTCTAAAATTAGCTGTGAAACAATGCTCATACCTGTGAATATACTAAAAACTATTTTATCTTACAACTTTAACTAGATGGATTGTATGGTATGTGAATTATATCTCAATAAAGCTGTTCTTTTTGGGGGGGGTTGGGTTTTTTTTATTATTTATTTTATTGGCTGCGTTGTGTCTTCCGTTGCTGTGCGCTGGCTTTCTCTAGTTGCAGCGAGCGGGGGCTACTCTTCGTTGCGGTGCGAGGGCTTTTCATTGCAGTGGCTTCTCTTGTTGTGGAGCACAGGCTCTAGGCACACAGGCCTCAGTGGTTGTGGCTCACGGGCTTCAGTAGTTGTGGCTCATGGGCTCAAGAGCGCAGGCTCAGTAGTTGTGGCACACGGGCTTAGTTGCTCCGTGGCATGTGGGATCCTCGACCACATGTCCCCTGCATTGGCAGGCAGATTCTCAACCACTGCGCCACCAGGGAAGCCCTAAAGCTGTTTTTTAAAAAAAAAAAAAAAAAAGAATGTGGAGGAGGGTGGGAGAATTGCAGATGGGCAAAAACACAGGCAAATATGTGGAGACTTATGTGAGTGTAAGAGAGAGAAAGAGAGAGTGTGTGTAGGTATGATGGGAAATAGCGAAAAACAAAGGCAGCAGGAGGCTGTGGCCAAGTAAGGAAGGTCAGAAATCCCTGCAGGGAGGAAGTTCTCCCTGGAAGATCTGGGAGTAATGAGATGAACATGGTGCTTTAGGCTGATTAATCTGTGCAGAAAGGACGGCGCAGAGGGGAGGCCGAGAGACCAGTTAGGGGGCTCTTGAAGCAATCCAGGCATGTGGGCTGGGGGACAATGTCCTTGTTACAGCACGATATTACCTGGTTTACAAGAGACACACACGCACACACGCCGTAGTGTTAAATGTCCTTTTATGTCTTTCTCAACTGATTGTGCCCATCATCCCTGCCTCTTTCCCAGTGGTCCATCTGTCCCCCACACTGACCCCTCAGCCACGTCAATATCCACCGTAATTATGTTCCTAGAAAGTCTTCTTCATAAGGTTTTCCCTTAAGATGGGGGTGAATTTACAAGAATGTCCAGCCTTCCTATAAATCTTGTCACTTACCTCAAAGGTGCTTTCTCACCTCCTAAACTAAAACTGTAATTTGGGCAACGATTTTCATTCAGTTAAAGATAAGAGTAATCTTGCCCTTCCCTCAGAACCTGACCCACCTGCGGTCTGGGACTTCATTAAATCACTCTTACCCACTGTCAAGGGTGAGCTGAGAGTTTGCCCACCTCTCTTGTCCTGAATGAGGTCAGCCAAATGCGGCTACGCAGGCCATGCCCCAAGTTCAGCTTCCTTTAGGAACACAGAACAGTAGCGCTGGATGGACGTGAAAGGTCCTCCAGCTCCACTTGGCCATTTGACAGGTGAGGAAACTGGGGCCTTCCACTGATCACTAACTGGGGACCTGTGGGACTTCTCCCTCTGAGTCCCACCACTTGAATCACTCTAGTCTGGCCTTCAACCCAGAAGTCAGTGTGGTTATTCCACTCCGCAGGATGGTGGGCAAGTATTCCTGAAGAGGCTTTTCTCCTGGGTCTTCCTTCTTTCTAAGACCCTAGAGTTTCCTATACAGACACCATGAAAGCCCCCATGCTCACCCAGCAACCATCAGACCTTGGGTCAAATGTCAGCTGAGGACCCCAGCAAATCAGTCCCAACCTAAAACTGAAGGCCAGGGTCTCTGGTTTCTTATGGTTGTAACCTCCATGACCCAGGCCCCACCAGCCTGGGGACACAAAAGTAGTGATGTGAACCTACATACCCAGTGTCGCTGCTCCAAGCTCCGTCCTGCTTCTTGGCTTAAGAAAGTTATGTGCACCAGATATCAACTCCCACAGGCAGGGACCAAGTCTGTTTTCTTCCCTGCTCAAGTCCCAGAACCTAGGTAGTAGTCAAAACATACATTTTTTGACAAAGGAGCAAAAGTGTTTGGAGACAATGGAGAAAAGATAGTCTTTTCAACCGATGATGCTGGAACAACTGGACATCCACATGCAAAAAAATGAATCTAGACACACACCTTACAAAAAAATTAACCCAGAATGGATCACAGATCTAAATGTAAATGCAAAACTGTTAAACTGCTAGAAGATAACATAGGAGAAAATATAGATGCCCTGAGGTTGGTGATGTCTTTTTAGGTACAAAATCAAAGGCACAATCCATCAAATAAAATAATTTGCAAGCTGAACTTCAACAAAATTAAAAACTTCTGCTCTGCAAAGTATGATGTCAAGAGAATGAGAAGACAGGCCATAGACTGGGATAAAATATTTGCAAAAGACTTATCTGGTAAGAGACTATTATCTAAAATATACGAAAAACTCCTAAAACTCAACAGTAAGAAAACAAACAACCTGATTTAAAAATTGCCAAAATATCTAAACAGACCTCACCAAAGAAGATATGCCGGTAGTAAAAAGCTTATGAAACTATGCTTCACATCATATGTCATCAGGAAAAGGCAAATTAAAACAACAGTGAGATACCACTACACACCCATTGGCATGGCCAAAATCCAAAACATTGACCACACCAAGTGCTGGCTAGGATTTGGGGCAATAGGAACTCTCGTGCATTGCTGATGGGAATGCAAAATGGTACAGCCACTTTGGAAGACAGTTTGGAAGTTTCTTACAAAACTAAACATATTCTTATCTGGCCATCACACTCCTTGGTATTTATCCAAATGAGTTGAAAACTTACGTCCGCATAAAAACCTGCACATCTACATTCATAGCAGCTTTATTTATAATTGCCAAAACTTGGAAGCAATCAAGATGTTCTTCAACAGATGAGTGGTGGTACACCCAGACAATGGAATATTATTTAGCACTAAAAGTAAATGAGTTATCAATCCATGGAAAGACATGGAGGAAACTTATACATTAGTATTACTAAGTGAAAAAAGCCAATCTGAACAAGCTACGTCCTGCTTGATTCCAACTCTGTGACATTCTAGAAACCTCAAAACTACTGCTGTTTACTGGAAACAGTAAAAAGATGAGTGGTTACCAGGGGTTAGGCGGGAGGGAGGCATGAATAGGCAGAGCATAGAGGATTTTTACAGCAATCAAACTACTCTGTATGATACCATGATGGTGGCTACACATCATTATACATTTGCCCATAAAATGTACAACACCAAGAGTGACCCCTAATATAAGCCATGGACTTTGGGTGACAGTGATGGGTCAGCGTAGAGCCACTGATTGTAACAAAGGTTGTTAGTTGGGAAGACCATGCGCATGTGGGGACAGGGGAATATGGGAACTCTGCACTTTGGACTCAATTTTGCTGTGAACCTAAAATTGCTCTAAAAAATATCCTATTTAAAATACACTTTGAATAACTATTTCCATTTTCCTCATGTTTCCAAGGTCCACAAAGATGCCTAAATATGTCCATGAACAAGCTCTGATCATCGCCTGCCTCAGAGTCCATGATTACCCAGCCCCAAGACTGACCCATCCCTTGAGGTCCCTCTCTGAGGCTTGAACTGTCTCTGGCACAGGTAGAAATCCACACCACAGACCTAATGAGATAAAGGATAAATACAAATACCCTCTGGGTTATGCTCAGTCTAGAGTTGACCTAGAGCCAAAGTTTCTGGGCCCGAATCATCACATATCCACCTAACCTTTCTCTTAAGTCGTCTCACACTGTACCCTGGGTGGCTAGGTCAGAATGCACTTGGCTGCCAGACGCCATGGTCCATCCTTGATGTCCCTGTTGCTAGGTTTCCATCTATGAGGAGAAGGTCCCTGACAATATGTGCACCAGATTTAGAGGGCTGGAAGGCTGCCTGGAACTAAAAACAGCTCCAGGGCCAGAGGAGGAGGGATGGGAGGAGACAAGGATCACCTGCCAGTTTGGGGATATCAGAATAGGCTGAGGGGTGCAGGCTGCATGAGGAAAGGAAGGGAGGGTCCCAGGAAGTGTGAGTTATCTTTTGGGCTGGTTCAGAGCTGTGCTTGTGTGGGCTGTGAATCTGCCTTCCCACTCCAAAATGGCGCTATGGCCATCCGGGCTACTCCCCAAGACACAGGCTCCTTGGCCTCACTTTCCCCCGCTTCTAACACAGACATCTGGACAAGGCCCAGTGAGACCACGGAAAAAACATTTGAGACAGTCAGGGAACTTTGTCCCTGCCCCACTCCCTAGCCCCAAACATTGTGTGATTTTGGACAAGTCATCTAGACCCTTTGGGTAAAGGTGAAGGAAGGCAACATAACAGAGCAGTGGAGAGATGGGTTCTAGAATCAGGCAGGCCAGAGTTTGAAACCCAGTTCCACCACTGGCTCCTCGGACAAGTTACTTATCTCTCTAAACCCTCATTTCCTCATCCAGCAGTACCTCGTGAGGTTGCTGTAGGGCCCAAAAAGGAGTGAATGATTTCATCCAGGGTCACTGAATCTCTAACACCCGGTGCCTTTGTGGCCAGTCCATGAGTCTATCGTATATTCTTTCCCCTCCTCCCACATTTAGTGGCTGCTTTAATTTTATTTATTTATTTATTTATTTATTTATTTATGGCTGTGTTGGGTCTTCGTTTCTGTGCGAGGGCTTTCTCTAGTTGTAGCAAGTGGGGGCCACTCTTCATCGCGGTGCGCGGGCCTCTCACCATCGCGGCCTCTCTTGTTGCGGAGCACAGGCTCCAGACGCGCATGCTCAGTAATTGTGGCTCACGGGCCTAGTTGCTCCGCGGCATGTGGGAATCTTCCCAGACCAGGGCTCGAACCTGTGTCCCCTGCATTGGCAGGCAGATTCTCAACCACTGCGCCACCAGGGAAGCCCATTAGAGGCTGCTTTATAACACTTTTTTGCTTCTATTTTATTCAAACTGCATATTCACATAATTTTAATTTAAAGAATCACATAGTTCTACAAGGTTCCCCTACCCCCAGTTTCTCCATCTCAAAGGCAACTACTTAAACTCTTTGCTTGATGATACTTTTGATACATCTGAAGTTGTGCCATCCTTGGAAAGGGAATTAACGAGCCAACAGAGATGTCCTAAGTTTTGCTTGGAATTCCGGTTGTTCTCTCTCTCTCGCTAGATCAGGTCCAGAACAGCTAAATCAAACAACTTAGAGGGAAGATCCAAGAATAGCAGCCTTCAGAGATGGGGCCGCAGAAACCCAACTGTTTAACTAAAATACGTATTCACTGTACACTTTGCTTTTAATCAATGTGCCTCTCCTGTTCCATTTTAAATCCCGGTGCTAGGGGCTCTGCCTGGCCTGGGAAGAGGTTCTGCTCTCTGGCATAGATCAGTACTGACATCCAGTGGTCACAGAGGATTCTCTGCCTGAAGCTCTCCATCTCTCTCTTCCCAGAATGCAGTGGATGTTCACCCAGGGAAAGGAGGAGCAATGGAGGCTGACAGCTACGGATGGGTGCTGTTAACCTGGATCTGTGTGATCTGTGTGATCTGCAGCCAGAGGCAAGCAACCCAGACCAAGGCCTTGCCAGCTTACAAGATGCCCAGGGGTTATTTGAATGATGACCCTAGAGTCACAGGGAGAAAAGGGGGCCATCACCGGAAATGTGGCAAGACCATAAAAAATTAAAATGTTAAAGGGCCACAGGGCCTTGGAAGACACACTGGGTTTTAAGTTAGAAAACTTGATTCAAGACTTGCTATTCTGTGTCACCTTGAGCAGTCCCTTAAACTCTCTGTGCTTTAGCTTCCTCACCTTCCTCACCTGCTCAGCCAGCCTCATAGTGTTGTGGTGAACGTCAAATGAGAATGTTTTCAAAGCGTTTTGTAAGCTGCAAAATGCTGTGCAGCTGGGGCTGCTAGGATGGAATGGTGATGGACAGGGCAGGGCAAGCTGGAGCTGGTGAGACTGTGCTAAGTATTGATACTATGACTCTGGAGGCTTGGCCAGCTGACAAATAACACTTCCAGTTTTGGAAACTCAGCCTTGGACTGCCAGGGTGACCTCATCAGAAAAGGGCATTCTGCATTTTTCTCTGGACTCAAGTCTCAAAGATAAACATGGGTAACTTCAAGGGCCATCTAACTTCAAAAATCATATATCAAACAGGTTTTTAAAAATAGAATCATAACCCAAAGGAAAAATATGAGGCACCTTTTATTCTAATATCCAAGGGAGCTATTGTTAATGTCAATTGCACTGGTAGACTACACCCTTGTACATTTCCTTATAATTTTTTTTCTTGTTTTTCCATGTGTATTTGGACTAGGGTTTTGCCTAGGAAGACTGGTCTTGCAAAGTGGCTCTAAATGAAAGTATGAGATGACCAGAGATAGAGAAATGGTGTGTGCATAGGAGAGAAAACGTAGGGAGGTGATTTTGGAGACTCAAAGACCACATTCCTGATTCTTTCTGTTTGTGCCATCAGATTTCATAAATTACCGGAGTGGAATTTTTAAAAGTTTAGTCTAGTCTTTCTACTTGAGCTTAATTTAAAAGAAACAAAAGCCAATCCTCTCGTGTTTCCTAAAGGTATCAGAGGGCTTTGAACCCAAAGAAGTATTATGCTGCTGCTTCCAGATTTCCATACGAGTGTATCTGTCAAGGAAAAAAAAAAAACAACTCTATTCTAGTCCCAGAAGGGGTTTATTACAGTTTATAGATTTATAAGAAGGGCTGAAAGAAACAAGTATAATTTCCAGTCACACAGTGGAATCAGGCCTCAAGGGAGCAGCTGACTCTTGTACTACCAGGAAGCCACCTACTGACCTGGGAAGTGTCCAGCCCTCAGCAGCTCCAATCCAGAGCAGCAGATGTGGGCTGCACCCTGCACACACAGAGCAAGTGATGGGACATGGATACTTTTGCTAACACTGATTCAAAAGAGCCTGATTCCCCCTCAGCTGGCTGAGCTTGTCAGCATAAGCAACAGCTGAGCAGCCTCTATTTCACATCCCCTTCCTAATCTCACCTAAAGGTGTCTCACTGGCTAAATCTAAACTACACCCAGAATCCTAGCTGTAAAGGAGTCTGGGAAATGTAGTTTTTCCGTTTCTGGCTTCCGCACCATGGAAGGGACACCAGAAGGAGAGTGTACCGAACAGTGAGCACCATGCCCCCACAATGGCTTGTTTTTATTTTATTTTAGAGTTATTTTTTTAATTGAAATCTCTTTTAATTACAAAAGTCATACATGGTCACTGTCAAAGACAACAAACAATACAGAAATGAAGTAAAAAATGAATCCGAATGAATGAATGAATCCAGATGAATCCTGTTCCAATCCCATTCTCCAAAGGGAATCACTGTTCAGAATTTGGAGGGTAGCCTGTCAGAGGTTTTTGTGCATTTGCGGAGGTGGGTGGTTGTACTGCATACTGTCCTATAATTTGCTTTGTCACTTGGACGTATATCCTAGTGGTCTTTCCATGAGAAGAGATGTGATTGTAAGTCACATGTTTAAGAAGAGCAGCTGAGTGTCCCATCAGAGGAACCCTACCAGTGGACATTGAGGTTGCCTCTAATTATTCCCTATTATACATAATGCAAAAGGAACAGCTTTTCAGACATTTGGAAAGGTCAGATTTCCAGAAGCAAAAGACCTGAACCATATTTTGAAGCTATATCTTCCCAATCACCACACAGTCAGGGGACTTTGGCCAGAATTTGACTCAAAAAATTTCATCTGAGCCCTAAAGATTTTGACTCAGCAGACATTGATGGAGCCTCAGTTGTCAGCATGAGGGGTTCCTAAGCATGCCCCCCCATTCCTGCCCTCTGCTGAGAACAGATAGGACTATGCACAGCTAACTAGTGCCCAGTTCAGGGAGGTGAAGCACAGAAGGCAAGGAGAGCAGGAGAGAGGACATGGCTTTGACCTCCATGAGCAGTAGAGTTGGGAGTGTCAGAGAGCTAAGGTTAAGAATCCTGCTCTACCACATGGGGATCCAGGGACCAGGAGGAAGGCTGGGTCACATATCATCTGCTAGGTCCCCAGACAGCCACCTAGGACATGTGCCATCTCTTGGCAAAGTGGACACCAGCTGCTGCAGACCACTTCAAAGTGTGTTTCGCCTGCAGTTGTTTTTAAAACCTTCACTGCAGCTTGTCTCTGTGCAAGCTAGGCTGCCCCAGCACCTCAGCCAAGTCTATCCCAAGCCTGGATACACAGTGGCCTGAGCGCTAAGTGTTGCAGTGGACATGTGCTACTCTGTCCGTCACATCCTTTCTCTGCTTCTCTCCCAACGGTGTTCGATTTTCCTTTAGAGAAGTCTCCCTCCTCCATCCTCCACCATGAAATCTGGATGGAATTGCCTCCCACACTCCCTGCAACGTATCCCCCTTCCCAGGCTAGCTAGTGACTGATTCAAGGATAGGCCTCGGATGCAGCCTGAGCCATTAAGGAAAAGTAAATCCCAGCCCTTCTAAAAACTCAATGGTAAAATATCCTCTCTTTTTCTGAAGGCCTGAAATGGATGCATGCTGCTCCTTTAGGGGAATCTTGAAGCCTGAAGCTTCTGGGGGTCGTTCTGTGAACCCTAAGAATGGTAGAGTAGAGAGGTAAAGAAATGACTTCAGGGACATCATTAGAGCCTGGATCAAGCATTACCTGAAAGCATGCTTTCTCTAGACTTCTAAATCACATTAGCTATTAAATCTACTTTATTGCCTAACCCAGTTTATATTGGAGTTTTCTGTCATTTGCATCGTACAGAGACAGATACTTTTTTGCATATCATCCACAGGGATATTTCCCTTAAATGGCCTCTAAAAACAACCTATATGCAACCTCTACCACTGCCCCTTGGCACTACCCCAGAAACAGCTCAAGCTGGCCTCTCAGTGAGAGCTCTTTGAATGTATGGCCTAGAAAGTTAACCCAAACTGGCTTCGACAAAAAAGAGGAAGGACAGGAGGAATCAAAGCAAGGGCTTCCAACACTTCAGGATATTCTCTGTCTCTCCTCAGCCTCTGGCTTCATCCCCCAAACATGCTTTATTCATGAGGCCGGAACACAGCTACCCTCAGCTCTGGGCTCACGTATGCACAATTATTGCTTAAGAGAAAAAGGTTCATTCCTCCAGCTCAAAGTATAAAAATCCCTGAGAACAACTCTGATTAGCCCAGCTTGGGTCACATGTACATCCTTGGGCCAATCACTGCAGCCAGAAGAATGAGCTTCCACAATGAGCTCTGTTGTTTGTTTGTTTGGTTGTCTGGTTGGTTGGTTGGTTGGTGTGGGGCAGGATCTATTGCTATGGCTCCAGACCCAATTTGTTGGAATGAGGAAGGTGCAGTTCCTTGAAAAGGGGGAGCAAAGCTGAGAAAGAGAATAAGGAATGCTGACAAGTCATAATAAAAATGCCCACGACACCTCAGAGCCATTGAGCAGATCAACTGACAATGAGTGCAAAAGAGCTCCCATAAAATGGCTTTGTTTAAAGCCTGCTATGTGATGCTTCCTGTCATTTGTAGACAGAGAGTCACTGGTAAAACTCAGAAGCTAAGTGGCTGGGCGACCAACCCAGGACTTAGAGGCAGGCGTGACTGGTTTATAACTAGCATTGTGACCTAGGGTGAGTCACAAAACCTCTCCAAGTTCAGTCCTATAAGGATTAAATGATATAATGTGCCTGGTACAACGTCTAAGGCTTTAGTGCCTTCCTCCCTACATTTAGAATCATTTTGGAAGAAGGATTTAAAAGCCCAGTTGTGAAAGTCTTCTCTAAGGATGTCAGCAGCTGGACAAACTGAGTGGGACCCAACTGTCCAAGAAAAAAAGTGATGCCAAATCAGCCTTAACCTAGAAAAGTTTCAAGATATCCTCTATAGCAAAGAAATGCCAAAGGAAGGAAGCAAAGGAAATGTGAGTTTGGGTGGGCCTTTTTTCTTTACTCAAGCCATTGTTCAGTTAATATACTTTTTTATTCTTGAAGTTGAGTCTGATATCAGTTCTTTGGGTGGCAGAGTCCAAAACTAGGTAGGCAATGTGCGTGGAGTTCTTCAGCCATTTATCCACATCCTCCAGTGGCCATAGGCCCATCACTGCATGCTGGGTGTATGACCAAACAAGACAGGTTTATTATCATGGTAGCCACATGCCCCAGATCTTCTAGGACTGGCCCAGTTTCAAATAGCCTGCCCTGCTCTCTTCAGGAGCTCACCCACTCACTCTACACCCCATTTTGCTCTCTTCATAGCACTTCTCTTCATTCAAAATTTTCCTATGTGCTCATTTCTTGGTTGGCTTGTTTATTTTCTGCTGTCCCCATTAGGACATCAGCTGCATAGGAACAACCCTCATCTGTCCTGCTCATTACAGGATCATCAGCTCTCAAAACAGAACTGGCGTGTGCGGGCCACTCAGCAATATTTATTGAATGGTGCTGCCCTGAATCAAATGATTGAAGAGTTGTCAGACCATGTGGCCTGTTTTTTTGTTTGTTTGTTTCACAAGAGATAGCCACAGCACTTGAATTTGGAACTTCACTCCCGTTTCGGCCTTACTATAAACTTGTGAGTTAGGCATTATTATTATCTCCATTTTATAGGTGAGGAAACATTCAGAGAGGTAAATGGTTTGTTTGACATCAAATGATAGACAGGAACAGAATCAGGGCTCTCAGTCCAGTGTTCCTTCTACCCTAGCAACACATGGAAAAGTTAGAGGAAGGATAGCAGATCAGAGCAGCAGTGAGGAGGCTTTGAGATCAGAAGTAGTTAGGGTAACACCAGAAGTTGCACTTTGTTTATTTGTTTGCTTCTGAAAGCTCTTTCTGGGAGCCTAATATAATTTCGATACAGACACTTCCAATTTGCTGAACTCTCTCATGACATCATCTCCTACAGATGCCATGGTCTTTCTTAAGATCCAGGTGGGGATTTTAAGGACAAAGAGCTCCGAGCATGTGAAATGCTTGATACAGTTTTGTTCCTGTGAGTCCGGACACTTTGGGCTGCACGTGACAGAAATGCAACCCAAAGTAGCTCAGACAAAAAGGAGGTATCTCATCCAGCCATGGGAAGGAGAGAGCTGCAGCTGGGCCACAAAAACAACTGAAACCAGGAACCCCAACACCACCTTCCCTCTGCCCGTTGAGTTGATTCTCTCTCCCTGTCGCCCAGTTTTCTCCATGTGGCTGAGAACACGCTCACTCACATCTTCCATCTCACATCCCGAGGCTCCCACCTCCAAATGGTTCCAGTATTTTAAATTCACAGGGAAGAACTCTGATTGGTCCAGCTTGAGTCAGGGGCCCGGCACTGAACTAATCAATTGCACGGGTGTGGCACAGGCGCGGGACCACAGAGCCCAGACTTGGTCCTATTTCGGTGAGCCTCCTTTAGGGAAACGGCAATTGTTGTGATCTGGGCCTTCACCTCATAGGGATCTACTACAGTTGGGTGCCTGATAATTTTGACTGCCATGTTGCCTCTTCGGTTACTTTCATAGTGCTAAGAGATTCATGTTCTTCTTGAACTAAAACAAAACAAAACCCTCCAACTTTCTGCATTCTTAAGTGGTTAAGACAGACATGGGCTGACTGACCTCTCAAGGTCAATCCCTACCCATCTGTGGTTTCTGGATGGCAATTTCCCTATAGTCCCAACGTTCTCCTCAGATGTGAGCATCCCTCTGCCCTATCTCATAGAACCAGAAAACCTGGTACCCAGAGACCCTAAGAATAAAGGCTGGAGAATAAACTTGGCTGAAGAGGATGAAACTCTGTTGAACCGTGAGCGGCAGGAAGAAACTCCTGGCCTCCAAGTGCAGCACCGGGCAGAGTCCAGGTCTCCTAGCTCCCGGTCCACCAGACTGCCACCCCTGTGAGCCCGAAGCCTCTGAGGCCTCCCGGCCCTACGTGTGCCCTGCCCATCTCTCCCTACAGAGATGTGGGTGTCCCCCCCTCCAGGGGGAACCCGGGACCTCCTGAAGACACAGATCTCCATGGATTTAGGAGTCAAACATGTAAAAGGCTCCAACACCACAATGGTGCTCTGCCCTTTGCTCTGTGGGAAAGAGACAGTGAAAACCAAGGAAGCAGGCAGTGCTCCTCATCCACAGGGATTAGCACTCCTAGAATTTACTGCTGGGCTTCCCTGGTGGCGCAGTGGTTGAGAATCTGCCTGCCAATGCAGGGGACACGGGTTCGAGCCCTGGTCTGGGAAGATCCCACATGCCACGGAGCAACTGGGCCCGTGAGCCACAACTACTGAGCCTGCGCATCCGAAGTCTGTGCTCCGCAACAAGAGAGGCCGTGACAGTGAGAGGCCTGCGCACCGCGATGAAGAGTGGCCCCCGCTCGCTGCAACTAGAGAAAGCCCTAGCACAGAAACAAAGACCCAACACAGCCAAAAATAAATAAAAATTAATTAAAAAAAAGAATTTACTGCTGAATCTTAAAATGTAAACCTAATGTTTCTCGTGGTGGCTCTCAGGCTCAGGAAGACCTTCCGAATCTCCAAAGAAAATTGGGAGTCTGGTGCCTCTGTAGCAGGATGTCAGGGTTTAGAAATGGATCCAGTGCTTCCACCCCTAAAATGTGCCTGTATGTTACAAAGTCAGGCCTGAGATACCTCTACTGGGTGTATTTCTTTGGTATGTAGCACTGAGATATAGAAGTGTATAGCAGTGAGTGAGTGACATTTACCTGCCATTTAGAGGGCAGACAAGATGTGGGGATTACACACGGGAGGAATAAGGCCTTCTGAGAAACAAGGAGGAGGTGATGCTGGAGCTAGGACTTAAGGGAGGAATAGTAAGTAGCTAAGTAAAGTCATAAAGAGCAAAGAGAGGTTATATGAGCATGGGGCATTCTGGAAAACTCTTGAACGGGGCATAGGGTGTGAGGTCAAGGGTAAGCTCATGAAAGCCCTGAATGTCATCTGACACATTTAGACTATATCTTCTAAGAACGGAGCAAGCACAGATCACTTTCCAGGTGAGCTAAATGTGACCAGAAGGAGAAGGGGGCTTGTGAACCATACATGCCCAAAGCAGAGCACCGCCTGTGTTTCTCCATCACCCCCAGCGGACACCAGCCGGCTCACTGCCCAGCTCCCTTACCACAGTCAGCTGCCTGGAGAAGGTGAAAGAAGACCAGGGAAGGGCAACGCGCAGAAGATCCACCCAAGACCAGCCCAACCCAGGAGATGGCAGACAGCAGTTTGGAGGCTGGCCATGGTCCATCGGCCCCAAGTTAGAGCTGCTGGTGCCAGGCCAATATTAGAAAGGAGGGCCGTTTTGGCCCAGAAGACACTGTGCCTTGCCGGCGAGGCTTGGAGGGCAGGGCTCTGGACCACAGAAGGTTTATCACACCTGGGCAGGAGGAAGCCCCGCGTTCACAGGCAGTGAGACTCCCCATGAGGAAGCGTGGTGGTTTGGTCAGACTTGCAAGCACTCAGGCAGCCCGGGAGCCACCTGACTGCTTCCTCTGCTCCTAGGAGCCAAGGGGTCCTGAGAGAAACAGGCACAGAATCAACAGGGGTTGGTAATAATGGCTGTGCCCTCATGCCTGCTCTCTCCCTCCCCCTCCCTTTAGGAAAAGGCAACTCTTCTGATTAATTTCTGGCTGCCTGTCATTGTTCCTAACTTGTCATCAATCCCAAGGTGTGCCAGGATGCTTTATATTTATCTAGAATTGCTTGCCTAGGCGTGCTGAGTCGGCAATCCTATTAGCAGAATTTTTTTTCATTGTGTTTGTGAAATGAAATAAAATAGAAAGGCCCTGTCTCCAGAGAGCTCTTCCTGTTTCATTTCTCTGAGCACCGTCAGGCTCTGGGGAGATCATGAGGTCTTTTCAGGGGGCCAAGGGTACACCTTTACCTTTGGTGCTGAGAAGGCCTGGGAGGACGTGTTGCTGGCTCCTCCAGCCAGGAGCAGGCAGCGTCGGGGCGAGGAAGGGAGGCCTGGCTGGCTGCAGCGGAGAGGTCATGCAGCTGATACGTGACCAAGAGGCGGCGGTGCAGGACAGGGCGGATTAAGGCAGGGAGATGCGTCCTAGGCCCCGTGCTGCCCTTCCTACCTGGGGGTCTTAAGCATGTAATTCAAGCTCTGAGTGTCACTTTCCTCATCTGCAAAGTGGGGAGAACAATTCCCACCTCACAAGGATGAAATGAAAGCTCATACGCATAATTCCTTGGCACAATGCCTGGTGCAGAGACATTCAGCTAATATTTCAGTCATCCCTTTTGGGGCATTACATTCTATAGTGCTGTATATTAGAGCTTGCCTTCTGATGGTGCAGGGAGAGGAGGGGACCTTTTTCTGGGTCCTTTGGAGGGAATAATAAAGGTTTGGGGAAGGCTTCAAGAGCCTGAAACATACATATGACTAATGAGACTGGTGGGCAGTGAGCCTCCTGAAACTGCTCCAAGGAAGTGATTTATTGCCCAGAAGTAGCGGTGCTGCAGCATCACTAGCCGGGGAAAACTCAAGAGCACTTTCCTGGGTCACAGACCTTAGCCTTGCACTCACCGTGCTCCACGTGAATAGTCTTTGTGTCAGAATTTATAAGAAGTCCATTCTTAGCTGGACTTTGTGGCTGCCTGCCCCATCAGCACAGGCTCTGTGCAAAATTCAGCCCTCTTGTTCATGCTGAAGAGAGAGCGGGGAGCGAGTTCCTGCCTTAGTGCGAGGTTGGGAAACATTTTAAGCAATTTTCATAGAAAAGAAAACCCTCCTGCAAAGCCCCACTTGTATGGAAATCTTGGTCCAATACTGCAGTGGGGTATTACACAGTCAGTAAAAGCTGTGTGGAAAAAGGCCTGTGAAAAAAAACAGAGTACAAAGTTGTGCATACTGCATGATCCAAGCTATGTTAAAATGCATTAAAAATGTTTTAAGATGAATAGATACCTTCTTATGTCTAGCCAATGGACACAAGAAGCCAATGAGGCTTTTATTTTTTTGGTCTTCTTCCTGCTTTTCTGTGTTTTACTAATTTTTCCGTGAGCATGTATCTTTATAATGATAATAAGGACAAAGAGGGGCTTCCCTGGTGGCGCAGTGGCTAAGAATCTGCCTGCCAATGCAGGGGACACGGGTTTGAGCCCTGCTCTGGGAACATCCCATGTGCCGCGGAGCAACTAAGCCCGTGCGCCACAACTACTGAGCCTGTGCTCTAGAGCCCATGAGCCACAACTACTGAAGCCCGCGCGCCTAGAGCCCGTGCTCCTCAACAAGAGAAGCCACCACAATGAGAAGCCCGCACACTGCAACGAAGAGTAGCCCCCGCTCACCGCAACTAGAGAAAACCTACGCGCAGCAATGAAGATCCAACGCAGCCAAAAATAAATAAATTAATTAATTAAAAGAAAATAAGGACAAAGAGAAAAAGGAAGAGGAGGAGGTTAAGAACTTTGAAAGTCCTCTCAAGCCTCTGTGTATTGCTGGTTCCCATTTAAAATCACGCTTTCCCTCTCTGGATACCAAGAAGTCATTGGGGAGGGGGAAGCACCATGGCAACAAGTCCATGGGCATCAGACCAGAATCTACAGCTGCAGAACCTAAGGCCACTTCCCAGGCCTGCAGTGTGCTGACAACCTAGAGAATTACATCCCCTCACGTTGACTTTCTTAGCATCTCACATGCTAGAGAAAGAAAACATTGATGAGGCCAGTGGTTCTCCAAAGGCAATCTTATACACAAGTTTAGTACATAAAACAGGTTAAAAAGGAGCCAGACAGCTTATTAGGAGGGAGGAAAAGAGGAAGGGAGGGAAGGAGGGAGGGAGAGACAGGGAAGCTTCAACCATCCCCCCTCAGTCCCCCACTCCCCACCCTCCATCCCCTGGTCCATGAGGCCCTTCTTTGGATTTCCATGGAAAGGAAACACAGCCTGAAAACCTTGTGAGGTTCAACAGGCCCATCGTGTGGAGAACAGAGACAATGACAGTGGGAAAGGGGGAAGGAGTCTAAGTAATTGAGAAATATCTTTTTGCTGAAAATCCATTTCCATTTAAACAGCTGCATCCAGCTGTTTTAGAAACAAGCAATAAGAATGTATTTACCAAACAAATATGTCTTCTGGGAAAAGTGTAAGGTTTGATATGTGAATACATTTAAGTCTGAATTATCCAGTTGCTTCACGAGCCCTGCGATATGAGATTGAATAATATATAATAATAATAATAATATATATTATAATAATAATATATTATATTATAATATAATAATATCGTGATTACTAGCAGTTGATTCAGACTTACAAGTTGTTCCCAGTGAGTTCTCGGCTGGGCTTCGAGGTGGGTGGGGATGGGTTGGAATACCCTTTTAGGTTTGTTTCTACCTAATTGTCTCTTGGAAGAACAGATTGCTGTGGGTGTTACTTTCTTTTCTTTCTTTCTTTCTTTTTTTTTTAAATAAAAGGTGAGTTTGTGTATTATTGGAACTCATTTGCAAATATGACCTAAAATATTAAAGGCAAGAAATGTGTTTTTTCTGCATTTGGACTATTTAACTTGGTACCTTTTCAAGGCCTAGATCCTGGTGAATGGGAAGCTCTCAGCAGCCTTCAAACACATCTGCCATCTCACCTGTTCAGCCACTGGGGAGTTGAGTGTTTTCTTTCTTCTGTCTTTAAAGAGAGTCAGCCAGAGGCCACAGGTGGCATTCTCAAACCTGCTGGTGTGAGTGAGTGTGTATGTGGGCGGGGTACTCAAAGGGTCCCTCTGAGCGCATTTCTGGTCTGTCATGTGCTATGTGCTGCCAGGACCCAGCTGAGAGGAACCGCAAGAAAGGGTCTGCAGAGGTGTCAGCCTTCTTTGTGCCCCAGAGGCAGCAAACTCCTCTGCAGGGACCCTTCGCTGCGGCCACAGCAGAGACTAAGAAGCCTGATGAAGGCTCTGATGAAGACTGCCTACTCCACCAGCTACTTCTTGGGTGACCTTGGGCAAGTTTTTCCGCCTCCTTGGGGCTGTGCCCTCACCTGTAAAATAGAGATAATCACAGTAACTTGTTATTAAGACTTTTTACATAATCCCATTGGCATTGTGATGATGTGATTATGTAAGAAAATGCCCAAAACTTTTAGAGAGACACACAAAGTGTATAGAGATGAAACAACATGAGATCGTGGGCTTAAGATAATAGAGCAAAAATATAGTGGGGAATGATCTCATTTACATCAAGTTCAAGAACAGGCAGAGCGAATCTATGATGATAAAAATGAGAATGAGAATGAGAATTGAAATGAAAATGAAATGAAATGAATGAAAATAAGTGAAAAACGAAAAATGGAAAAGAGCACCAGGCAGCTTTCTGGAGTGCTGGAAATGTTCTATAACCTGATTTGCGTGATAATTACATGGATGCAAATATTCGGAAAAACTCATCAACCTGCAAATGATTCAGAAAGATGATGGTGATGTTGATGATAATGTGTGTGTAAAATATGATAAAACAAATGTGGTAAAATTTTAACATTTAGGGAATCACATTAAAGAGTATATGGGAATTCTTTGTATTATTTTTGTAACTTTCTGTAAGTACAAAATTATTTCAAAATAATAAAAGTTCAAAATAAAAAGAAAACTCATACCTGTACACTTAATATCTATGCATTTTACTGTGTATAAATTACATGTCAAAGAAAAATTAAAAAGGGGGATTAGGAAGTATACATAGCAAGATCTTGATAACTGTTGAATCTGAGTGATAGGTGTACGGAGGTTCATTATACTATGCTTTCTACTTGTGTGTATGTTTGACTATTTTTATAATGCAAAACAAATTTTAAAAAATTAAAAACAACCAAAATATCTGTCAAGCTCCTGGCCATGTGCCTGGCAGAGGGAGGCTCCCGCCTCTGAGAATGGCCCTATTAGGGCCACCCTGCACCTTCTTGTAGGGTGATCAGGGAATTATACATCAGCCTGCTAATGCTGACATTGCCTGCGACCATGCTGGACAAAAAACGCACCCAAAGTTGATTTTCTCTGCCCTTCAACTAAATAAGGTGAAACCAACAGCCAGACAACGTTGGAGAAACATGTCCTTTCTGAACACCCACCCAGATGAATCCCTTGCCTGGGTGTCTTTCTCCTGCAGAAGCTGCACTCATGTGGCTGCAGCTACAGCAAAGCTGCAAGGAATAGTCAGGGAGGGCAAAGGCGGAGTCATGAAAACACCTTGTAAAACAAGCAGGAGCCACTCTGGATCTAATTTCACCTTTGCAAGGTAAACATTTGCCTTGATGGAGACAGAGGAAAAAGTGAGGGCTGATGACCTTTGAAGTGAATCAAGCACATCTCTTAAGAAAGTCTCTGTTTTCATGAGGACAGGAGCACTGACCCAGGAGGGTGGAGATCTGGGTACTTTCCCATTGCATCAGTGATGATCCGTGTGACCTTGGGTGAGTCACCTCCTCCTCCCTGGGCCTCTTTCCTCCACCCACAAGTGAGGGTTTGGACCAAAGGAGCCTTTGAGTACAATCCAGCTTTGTGATTCTTTAAAACAAACATCGAGCCTTAGCTGGGGAAGGACCCTAGGTCAAGGAGTGAGCAGCAAATGGCCCATGGGATCCACCAAGAGTTGAGGCTTCACGTGCTTCCAGAGCCCAGGCAGGAGACAAATGAGGATGCAGGCAGGACAGAGACTGTGGGAAAGTTACCTGGTACGGTCAAATCTGAATTTTCCAGAGAAACTGAAAATCTAGATTTTCATGTCCAACCTCCTGATTTTCAAATGATAGTAATGATTTCAAAATTTTTTATCAATGCAATGTGAGCCTAACAAAAATATCTGTGAACAGAATTAGGTCTCTGGGCTGCTATATCGTGCCTTTGGTGTGATGTCATAGCCTCCAGGCTGGGGGCTGGATGTAGGGCCTCTGATCTTTTCAACATTAGGATTTGGTGTCTCCCTAACTCTCAGAGATCATTGCCTCAAAGATGAAGGCAAATTTTAATGACAAATATTTCAAACTTTTTTTTACTGTAACCTACAGTAAAAAATCCATTTACAGTCCATCAGTGGTCACACACACGTGCACACAAATATATAAAACTGGAAGAAAAGATTCACAAAATAAGACTGACCCCTACTACAAGTGATGCCCTCTGATATTTTCTATTCTAGTTTTTCTTACTTCATTTTTTTTAATGCTGGTGGCAACCCATTAAACAGATTTCATGGATCATGTTAGAAAAACACTGCTTTAGAGTTCACAGTTACTTAATTCTCATTTAGTCCTCCCTCTCACCTTATGAGGTAGAAATTAATATCATCCCCATTTTACAGAACAGAAAAATGAATCTCAAGCTTCGCACACCAGATCGATTTTCTCACTTTTATTCTATTAATCAAAAAAGAAAAGAATGAGAGGAATTAGGAGACTCCAAAGGGCAAGATCAGAGAGGAAAAAGTCACAGAGTTTAAGCAATTAAGGAGGGCCTTGGGGAGAATAGAAAAATCCAGCAGAAGGATTAAGCTGTATACTGTGGGACATGCAACTTAAAGGCTCCCCTTTGTCTACCTTATGAAATCTGCAGTAAAATCTACATGGCTCCCCACACCATGGGTGAGTGGCTTCTACAAGGAGGAACCATATTTGTCACCCAGATGACCCCAGCAGACTCAAAGGGGATAAGGAAGTTGCTAATGCCTAAGGTCACATTCATGAACTTGAAACTCCAACTCCCAGACTTGTAGGGGTGGGTAGTTGGTGGGAAAATGAGTAGGATTCAAATTCAGATCCATTTGACTATCAAGGCTGGCCTAGGAAACCTTGTCACTCAACTTTGCTACCTCCCAGGTCATCATTAGTGAACTGACAAAAGCTCCGTGTCTTCTCCATAGGCAATGATCAGAGAGGACAAGAGACAGAAGCCTAGCCTAGGGATGTCAGTGGGGGAGATTTTGTTTCTGAAGACACTGATGAACTTTGCTTCTAATTGGACCAGTCAGCTGAGCCTAATAATACTGTTTCTAATCAAGCGTTGCAGCCATCTGGTCTGGAGTAGAGAACCTGGCAACACTCTACACAGCCCAGCACAACCCAGCACTGACCAGCACCGCCTGGCCTTCATTTGTAGCATGTCTGTGCTGTATTCTAGGATGGTTGAGTGTATCCCCATCTCTCTGTGTCTTTTCCTTGTGTCTTCTACCCCCAGACTCTTAAAGAGAAGGAGTGGAGGTGAGTGTCTGTTTATAAAGCCCAGAGGCAATGATTTCAAGCATTTGCATTGGGTGGCTTTCTGCTTTCTCCAAAATGTTTGGTGTAAGCGCAGTTGTTGAGTAATGTTTAAAGCCAAGGAGTCCTAGATTAGCATCGCAAAAGTCAATTAACAAGGCAATTTCTTCCCTTGGTTTGTATTTGTATATTATTAACGAACCACGAGGCCTCCTAGTGCGGTAAATTAGCCTAGGTAACTGGGGAGCAGAGTACAAACATTTTTTTTCCCTTAATGGCCCCAAACTTTTATCTCATACAGAGAAAACTATATATAAGCACGGGAGAGCTCCCTGTTCTGGCGGCCGCCGTGGAAGCACATCGGAGCAGCTCTGATAAATATTGATGTCTGTTTATCCAAATGCCTCCGACCATGCTGGCAAGCCGCCACCCTCTCCCACCCTCGTGCAGCCCTAACTGGCAGGGCTCATTATGCAAGGAGGAGACACAGGAACCTCAGCCGCCTTTGCTGAAGGGCTTTCAGCCTTTGTTTCCTGAACACACATACACGCGCGCACACACACACACACACACACTCACATACAAATTAGGGGAACTAGTTGTCCTGACCTTCAAGGGTCAGGAATAAGACAAAACAAAACAAAGCCCCTATGTCCTATCTTTAATGGAAGGACAGAAGTATATTCTCTTATGTATAAAGAGAATGGTAATTGGAAGATTCTGCTTCACTGAAATAGCTAGCTTAGGAATGTATGAATCCTACCCCAAAGTGCTGCTTTGTTACAGAATCAATGCCGTTAAGAAATAAATTGTGCTACATATACATACCAGATATGTAACATCTCCATGTTAATAACCACTCATTCAATTAGTCACAATTGAGCACGGACTATGTACAAGGCAGTGAGACCCATACCCTTCATTTAATCTCCACTCATCTATTTCTAAGCAGCATGATTCAGCCTCAGAATGTTTGGGACTAAAGCGGAGTTTAAATTAATAACGTTCGTGTATTCATTCCTTTAATAAATATTTATTGAATGCTTATCATGTGAATGCCAGGTGCTAGGCACAGAACAAAAACTGAAAAAGACACAGTGCCTCAAAGAGCCCAGTGGCGAGTTGGGGGGGAGAGACAGGTAGGCAAAACACTAGAAAGCAGGCCACGGGAGGGGCGTAGCCCGGGCTCCTGGGACACACAGGAAGGGGTGGACCGTCAGGGATGGCCAGTGATGGTTGATGTCCTGGGGAGAAGCCAGGCGCCCCTCCTAATGTCCTCTGCTCTTCCCTCCATTGATTCCTTCTCCTGGGGTGATAAACTTACTCCTCCAGGTGCCCTTCTCAGGAGGACTGGCAGACCTCAGACGGGAACCCCTCAGATGGGCAAATCTCAGCTGGGCATCTCTGCATGCCCCAGGAATCCCATCTTCTCCCTTTAGAGGCAAAAGAAAACAAAACAGTTCCTCGTTTCAGAATAAATTTTCTTTCTGACAAAATCTACCGTTTTCTGTCTGCCTAGGCCCCTTTAGACTGAGCTCCCTGATATGCTCTAGAGGATGCTGACCCTGAGGCAGCCCTGAAGGCACTCAACCAGGCCAGGGATGCCGGAGACTCTAGGGAGAGCTACTTGGGGTCAGAGGCCTGGCGGAAAGCCTCATGCAGCCTCTTGTACCTGCAGGTGTGCAAAAAAGCAGAGCATAAGTGCCTGATGTCTCATTGCCTCACGAGTCAGTGGGTCTGTGTGTGTACATATGTCTCTAATTTACATTTTATGGCTTTCTACCTGGATGGCATAATGAATATCTGCACACAATGCTCCCTTTACCTAGACTATCCCCCATCTCCCCACCCCTTTCAGATTCATCTAGTTAAACACCTACTCACACTTCAGATCTCAGGGAAATGCGCCTTCCTCAGAGAAGCCTTCCCTGACCCCTTGGGCTAATTGCCAGAGTTATTCATTCTCACTGTGTCAGACCCCTCTCCTCCATGACCTTTGTTGTAGCTTACAATTATGCATTCCTCTCGGTTGTTTTCTTTTCTCTCTGCCTGCCTCTCCCATGGTCATAAGCTCCATGTGGGAAGCACAACGTCCGGCTTATTCCCCTCTGTAATCCCAGCTCTAGCTCAGTGCTCTGCGTGTACTATGCACTCAGCAAATTCTCCTTGATTACTCAATGAATTTCAAGGAATGAGTTTCTCCCCAGAACCCGTTTCTCCTGTTCTGCTACCCCCCTGCCTGGCTTGGATTTCTGTTTGGTCTGAAACTTCGCTTTTCAGATCAAAGGCATTATAGGCAAAGGCAAAGTCATTCTACCTCCCAATATCTCCTGTACCACTTGGCCTCAAGGAGCCCTTATAAGCCAAAATGCAAAATTAGTAAATAGGAATTTTTAAAAATTAAGATCTGAGTGCAAACAAGCCAACTATTTTGCCAAGAGGAGCACACACTGGTTGTTTCAGAAGGCTATCAAAGATACAAATCAATAATGTTTTTGTTCCAGTAGATTAACTTCATGTTTAGAACAAGAAAAGGATCTAATGGACAGCTCTTTGCTTTCTCCGCCTCTGCGATATGATGCGCTTACGCCAGAGAGAGGAGTCTGAGGACACAGAAGGTTAGAAAGCTAAGGACATTGCCTATAATGCGGGAAAGAAGACTTGGAAAGAAGGTCAGAGTCTCCCTGACCTGTCAAGCTGGTGGATAGAACTGTTTATGCGCTTGAAATGCGATGTGCAGACAGGTCACGTTGAAGGTGACTGTTTTGGCTGCATGTGTGAAGAACCAGAGAAAGCCAGCCTGCAGATAGAGAGAGGATGACAAGAGAGGTCAAGTGTCCATGAACAAGAGAGCCACCCTATTCCCAACTACTTAGATCCTGGTCCTTGTCCCTTATGAGGCCAGCCTGAACTTCCCATCCTCGGAATCCATGGTACCCACTGTGTCTTCCTAGAAAATGCCCCCTCTCCACCTTTCTTGTTGCCAAAGTTAGTTTGAGTGTGTTTCTGTTCTTTACGTATTAGTTTCCTGTGGCTTCTGTAGCTAATTACCACAAACTGGGTGGCTTAGAACAACAGAAATTATTCACGGTTCTAGAAGCTAGAAGTCTGAAATTAAGGTGTTAGCTGGGCCATGCTCCTTCAGAAGCCTCTAGGAGGGAGAATCCTTCTTTGTTTCTTCCAGTTTCTGGTGGCTCCTGGCATTCCTTGGCTTGTGGCTGCATCACTCCAATCTCTGCCTCTGCCTTCACATGGACTTCTCCTCTTCTGCCTGTATCTCTCCCCATTTGTCTCTTCTAAAGGCATTTGTCATTGGATTTAGAGCCCACCTGGTTAATTCAGGATCATCTCATCTCAAGATCCTTAACTTAATTACATCTGCAAAGACCCTTTTTCCAAATGAAGTCACATTTATAGTCACTGTGGGTTAGGACTTGGACATATATTGTGGGGGGCCACCATTCAACTCACTACACCTTGCAACCCACTGAGCCCTGGGGTGAGTTGATCAAACATTCCTCATTAGCTTTGCAAAGTGTCAGTGACCAGCTGATGCACAGCCCACAACACAAACTGTTTATAGATTCTA
Organism: Balaenoptera physalus; assembly: GCF_965194825.1. Classification (NCBI taxonomy): domain Eukaryota; kingdom Metazoa; phylum Chordata; class Mammalia; order Artiodactyla; family Balaenopteridae; genus Balaenoptera; species Balaenoptera physalus. The sequence goes on from NC_138893.1 coordinate 36,059,183, forward strand.
AAGGATGCATAAATGAAATAAAAAGCAATTTGCATTTTTTTGTGGGAAAAGTGCTTTGTGGCAAATTGTTTTTGAATATTCTGGGATGGAGTCAAGCCTTGGTCTGTCACATCTGAACTCATTATCTTCTCTAGACTCTCTTGGATTTGTATTGATGATAATATAGTGTGGTGTACTGAACACTTGTTAGGTACCAAGCATTGTACTTGGCTCTTTATGGGGCAAAACAATGATTTTCTAAGTGTGGTATTATTATGCTCAGGAGTCACACTCAAGTTGGTCTAGTACCAAGTCAGAGTTTTCACCGCCAGGATGACCTTTTTGGAGATCTGGCACCTTTGAGGGCTGTGGATATTAGAGAAAAGAGAAGAACCTAATATGGGCAGCACCTACTATGCGCCAAGCACTGCCTTTGGTTCTTCACAATTGTTATCTCCTTTGATCTTTATAGTTCCTCCACGAGAGAGATGGTGCAGAAATTCATGGAAGGCTGATCACACTAGCCAGGGCTTCCCATGGACACAAGTGCTCGAGTCAGTAGGGCAAAGTCCCAGATGTTCCTTCTCATCAATTCCCAGGAGTACCAGCCCCTACAGAACTACTCCTAACAACTTAAGGAAACATGACACAGGTAGACACCAGAATGGCAGTTGTAGCCTGAAGGTGAGAAAGTACCTCCTGAATTAGAATACTCTTCTTACTGGAGAAGCTGCTAATGTCACCTCCCAAGTTGTGGACCTGGATGGGAACTGAAGGGAAGCAGCCTCCAAGGTCAAGCCCCAACGAGAAGGGCTTCTCTTGGTACATGTTTTGTCTTAGCAGTTTTCTACCCCAACCCCAGGAAAGGATTTCCTTTCAAAAGCCTCACCCTATTCTCATAGTTTCCCTCTTCCTCCTTGTTGCCAATGGTATCTTTCCCCTCCTCTAGCCTTAAGAGTTGAGGACACACAGTGCAGATCAAGATCACAACTCACCTCCACCTGTATTCCACCCACACAGTCACCCGAGTCAGCCACCAGGACGTCATCCTCAGCTCCCCTGTGCCCCATCAAGCCCTGCCCACCTCTCTGCCACCTCCGTGACTTCCTCTCTCCCCTAGCCAGCATTGCCCTGGATCAGGTCCCCAGCATCTTTTTCCTGGACTCAGTCAGATCTCCCTACCTATATTAGCTCTTGATTTGATCTTGTTGTTCCTTTGCTTTCAACTCTGTGATGGCCCCCCATCAACCTACAGCAGTGGTTTTCAAAATGCATCTGGAGGAACTCCAGTGTAATGCATCTTGTTGATGTTGTAATGAGCCAGTAAAATGCGCCTGAGTTTTGAACAAATTGAGAGACACAGTATTCCAATAGCTGGAAATGAAGATATCTCCTTTCTTACTGATAAAGCTATAATAGAGGGCATGGCTTAGCTCTGGCCAAATAGCATGACAATTCTTCACTGAGTTAAACCAGAGATGCCCTAAGCAGTAGGAATATTCCTCCTTTTTGAGAAGTGATTGTTTTTTGAAAGGAGGGTTCCTAGGTATGGAAAAAAGTATGAATTAATGTGCAAAACCAGGGGTTAGACTCCTGTCAGGCAGAATTTCTCAAAGTGTGTTCCATGGAACGCTAACCTTGAAAAGACATGATCTGGGAAGAAAGTGTTCCATGGTTAAATGCCTTTAGAGAAAACTGCCCGCCATGTTGTCCCTTAAGAATCACAGCACACATATTAGAGGCTCCCAGGTCTGCAGTAAGGAAATCAGACTGACTTTGCTTATCCGAGGTCAGTCCACTGATTCCTTAAATTATCAGACTAAAAAAAAAACCTTTGAGATCGGTGAGTCTTTTTATATTTCCATGTGAAAGAAACTCCATCAGAGTGAGGCTACAGGCCTATTTCTGCCCCCAAGGGAGGAGGAAGAGGTGAGCTACTGATAGGAGAATAGAGGGGAAGGGAGTACAGCTCAGACCCTTTCTTCCCCCCTCTTCAGCTAGGGCTTTCCTAAGTGGACCTTTGTTGTTCATGTTTGTTGCTTCTAACAGACTGTAGCTCTAAAATCTCTTCTGAAATGTTGCTGTTTTGATAGTAGAATGAGTTAAGAATGTTTTAATAAAAGTGTATGACTAAAGTGCAGCAAAAGGGTATCCTTAATTTCACAAATTAAATGCAATTCATTCAACCTTTACATATGACCTCTGAACTCTGACACAAAGGGTAAGGAAAGGGAGTACTGCAACACCATTTGTAGCGGCTTTGTGGTTAAAAGTAGTATGAAGTCCTTTGAAGAATCCTTTGCAAAGCAGAGAATAGTTTCAAAGTAGAAGATTCCTAACCTTCATGTTACATTGGAAATATGTGTCAGATTTGTTCATTAGACAACATGAATGGAGTATTAAGTGCTGCAGTGGGAAATTGTCCTTGGTCAAAGACCTTTTGGTTCCTCTTCCTTAAGAAAGAGACCCACGCCTGACCCCCACCTCATAGACCTTTGAGGTAACTAAAGAACATGGAAGAGAAAGGGTCTGCCCAGCTAAGCAATTTTATGGAAAAGACCATACACTCATCAATCTGGAGTCTTAATTATGCTCACTCTGATGGGAAGGACCATAAAAAGGCATGTGGTCTAAATTGGGCAGGATCAATGTCTTTGGCCAGCTCTTGAATTGTCTTCAGTCCAAAGATATTTCGGTCTGAGCCAGGAAGTGAGACAGTGAGGGTAAAAACATCTGAAACCCATGAGCATCTTCCACCTATTGATCCAAAGGTATCAGAGGATGTCATGAGCCCAAGCGTGGTTTGAGGAAAGTAGCTTTAGGGCAAATGAGAACAGAATTTCCTGGGGTTGAATGCGCGTCTAAGTCAGTTTCTATAGAGTTCCAGGAAAAAAGGAGTTTTGACAGCCATCAGTTTATTTGATCAATGCATTCAGGTCCTCAAATGGTTTTCTCTTAAATATGTGTGTATAAAGCCTGATAAGGCTCTTAATAAACCAATACTTGTCAATGAATCCAGTAATTGTCAAAGCCCCTCTTCAGTTTGTATAAGAAACATGTGCACAGATGTGACTTCTCGAGTCAATTGTTGCACAATTTGAGTGTGCTTGTCTACCCACAGGAGTTCACATATACCAAGTGAATCCAAATCATTCATTCAACACAATTTGAATTCCTGGGCCTGGAGTTATAAAGATAGATAGGATGTAGTCTCTGCGCTCAAGAAACACAGTCTTGTTGGAGTGACAGACATGTTAGCAAATTAAAGGTCCCTGTGGAGTGACAGAGTCAAGGATAGAAGTGTGTACTGACAACAGTGAGGTCCAGAGGAAGGGCTGTCAGAATGCCTGGGGAAGGGATAGAGAGTCTTCAAGAATAAAGGGGGAGTCTGGCAGGAAGCCAAGGGCCCTCCATTATGAGAGAATTGCTTGTGCAAAAGCCCTGAGGTGTAAAGTCTTAGTATTCAGGGGACTGTTGATGGTTAGGTATAATGAGTATTGGAACAGAGAAGGAAGGCATGTAAGATAAAGGTGAAAAAATATAGGGAGAGGTCAGATCTTTTTTTTTTAAATCAATATTTTTTTATTGACGTATAGTTGATTTACAATGTTGTGTTAATTTCTGCTGTACAGCAAAGTGATTCAGTTATACACATATATACATTCTTTTTTTAAAATTCTTTCCCATTATGGTTTATCATAGGATATTGAATATAGTTCTCTGTGCTATACAGTAGGACCTTGCTGTTCATCCATTCCATATATGATAGCTTACGTCTGCTCACCCCAACCTCCCACACCATCCCTCCCCCAACACCCTCCCCCCTTGGCAACCACCAGTCTGTTCTCTATGTTCGTGATTCTGTTTCTGTTTCATAGATAAGTTCATTTGTGTCGTATTTTAGATTCCACATATAAGTGATATCATATGGGATTTGTCTTTCTCTTTCTGACTTACTTCACTTAGTATGATAATCTCCAGTTGCATCCATGTTGCTGCAAATGGCATTATTTCCTTCTTTTTATAGCTGAGTTGTATTCCATTGTATATATGCAGCACATCGTCTTTATCCATTCATCTGTCAATGGACATTTATGTTGTTTCCATGTCTTGGCCATTGTGAATAGTGCTGCTATGAATATAGCAGTGCATGTATCTTTTTGGATTATAGTTTTGTCTGGATATATGCCCAGGAGTGGGATTGCTGAATCATATGGTAATTCTATTTTTAGTTTTCTGAGGAACCTCCATACTGTTTTCCACAGTGGCTGTACCAACTTACATTCCCACCAACAGTGTAGGAGGGTTCCCTTTTCTCCACACTGGGAGAGGTCAGATCTTTCACTCACTGCTTCAGATAGCATTACTGAGTACCTGTTATGCACCAGGAAGGTACTGCTCAATACAGCACTGAACAAGACAGATGCAGTTCCTGCCCTCGTGGAGTTTATGTTCTGATGGGAAGAGACAGAATACACAAGATAATAAACTTAATTTCAGATAGTGATGAGTGCTATGAAGGAAATAATCAGGGAAATGAGACAGAGTAATGGGTTGGGAGAGCAGCTTAGAAGGCATGGTCTGGAAAGGCTATTCTGAGATGAAGGCTATTAAAGAGGCAAAGGATGGAAAGGTCAGAAAGGACCCAAATATGGAGTTTCCTATAATTTAGGGGACAGAGAGAGGAAGAAGAGGCAGAAAAGGAAACCAAAATAAATAATCAGAGATTTCAGACATCAGTTGGGAGAGGACAGAGTAATAGAATCCAAGGGAAAAATGGAGTATGAGGAGAAGAAAGGCCTCCACTCCTTCACTCACCTTTCACTGGTATTTTTAAAATAGATGGTTATCAGATTCCCAGGTAAAGAGAGTGGATTAAGCTGAGCATCTGGTTTTCCTCCTCTTAAAACCTCACTTAAAACTATATTAAAGGAATTTTTTGTAAGACTTAAACCCACAAGGACAAGGCTAAGAGACAACATCAAAATTCTAGAAAGCAGATAGATGAGTGTTAATTGACTTGACAGACACAAGGAAGCCAAATCCTAAACTGGCAATGGGGAATGTGAGAGCTAACATGAAATAATGGAATGTGGAGAAAATGCAAAAGACTCAGGAATTAGTGGCACTGCATACCTTTAGAAATGAGGGTGAGGTTGGGAGACTAAAATTAGGAGGACTGGTTGAAAGCTGTTTGAGAAATAGATTCCCTTCTCCCACTCTACATCACTGGTGACTGCCCCTCTCTCACCCTGGCAGAAGACTGGAGGTATGACCCTTGGAGCAAGTAAAACACAGCTGAGGGTAGGAATGCTGTACTAAAATAATGGGAAATCAGTAATGGATGCATACTGATCTCTGAGTTCCTCCTGATTTCTGCCCTTATTCAGTTCCCAGAACCCTGACATTCTGGTCTTTATCTTCAAGCCAGGAGAATCAAAGAGCATTCTCTAAGGAATCTGACTTGCCCAAGAGGAAATATCTAAAGATATAGCATGAACAATTAACCTAAGAATGGCTGATTCAGATCATTCTATAGCAAAGTTCAAAATCTAGAAGCCCACCAACATACTCAAAGATCCCGTCAGCTTTCTGGCCCACCTCTCTTAAATATATACAGACAACCAGGATTCCCTGACTCCTGAGACATAACACTCACATTCATGGTCAACTGATTTTTGAAAAGGGTATAAGACCATTCAACAGAGGAAAGAACAGTATTTTCAACAGATGGTCTGGGACAACTGGATATCTACATGAAAAAGAATGAAGTTGGACCCCCTACGTCATCATACACAAAAATTTATTCAAGATGGATTATAAACCTACATGAAAGAGCTAAAACTATAAAATTCCTAGAATAAAATATAGTAGTAAATCTTCATGGCCTTGGGTTAATCAATAGTTTCTTAGGTATAATGCAAAAAACACAAGCAGCCAAAGAAAAAAAGACATAAATTTGACTTGATCAAAGTCAAAAACGCTTATGCCTCAATGGACGCTATCAAGAAAGTGAAAAAACAACTCACAGAATGGGAGAAAATATTTGCAAATCATATACCTGAGAAGGGACTTGTATCCAGAAATACAAAGAACAAATTAATAATAAAAATTAATAATAAAAGACAAGTAGCCCAATTTAAAAATGGGCAAAGGATTTGAATAGACACTTCTCCAGAGAAGATCATCATTAGACAAGAGGGAAATGCACGTCAAAACCACAATGAGATCCTACCTCACACCCATTAGGATGGCTAAAATCAAGAAAACAAGCGATGGCGAAGAAGTGGAGAAATTGGAACCCATATACACTGCTGTTGGGAATGTTAAATGGTGCAACTGCTTTGAAAAACAGTCTAGCCATTCCTCAAAAGGTTAAACATAGAGCCACCATATGACCCAGCAATTGTACTCATAGGTATCTATCCAAGAGAAATGGAAATGTATGTCCACACAAAAACTTGTATACAAAAGTTCATAGCAGCATTATTCGTCATAGACAAAAAGTGGAAAAACCTAAATGTCTAACATCTGCTAAATGCGTAAACAAATTGGATATTCATACAATGGAATATTATTTGGTCATAAAAAAACAATGAAATACTTATAAATGCTATAGCATGGATGAATCTTAAAGACATTATGCTAAGTGCAAGTAGCCAGTGACCCAAAAATCACATATTGTACGATTCCTTTTACATGAAATATCCAGACTAAGCACATAGAGAGAGACAGAAGGTGATTTATGATTGCCTGGAGTTGGGGTGAGAGGAAATGGGGAGTGACTGCTAATGGGCATGCGGTTTCTTTTTAGGGTGTTGAAAATGTTCTAAAATTAGATCATGGTGATGGTGTCACAACTTCAAATATATGAAAATTAATCAACTATACACTTTAAGTGGGTGAATCTTATGGTATATGAAAAATATTTCAACAAAGCTATTAAAAATCTCACTAATCATAAAGATATCAACGAACCATAAAGATACTGTCCGTATCTTCATAGCACTACAACATGTTTCCCCATCTTGCTATTCAAGGTCCTCTTGGCACTTTTTCAACTTGTAATAATGTTGTAAAGCCGCTTGGTCTTCAAAACTAAGATTAAGCAAGTCAACGTTTTGTAATTAGAGGGAAGAGGTAATTTAAAGTTCAGCGGTCAGGTTTTTACTCAATAAGAAAGGGTAGGTCAGTAAGTGTTGTTTTACAACATCTTATAACCCAACACTTTAACACATGCTTATTAACTGTTTGCATGGTGTTTATAAGACTTATTTGTCTTTTTGCAGAAACTGAAGACTCAGAAGAATAAAGATGCTCAGCCAGGGTTCCGACTGAATTTTTCTTCACTAATGTTGATTATTTGGTTTCTCTGGATGTGAGGCAGTAGGGAGCAAAGAGCCGGTGTGTCATGGTGGTCACCAGGTCAGAATCTGGACGCAGATGAACCTGGATTAGAATTCTTCCCTTGCCACTTAGTAGCTGTGTGACCTTCTGCATGCTGCTTAGCCTCTCTGTGCTTCCATTTCCTCTCTGTAAAATAGGAATTCTATCCTTACCTCAGTTTTTATTTGAGGGTCTAGCCCGTTGCAGGTACCTGTGTTTTCAAAAGGCTTTTAATAGGCATTTATGAGCAATACATCTTGGTGACTTTTTCCTGACTTAAAAAATATAGTGTTGGCATTTTCTGCAGATCAGTATCTTATTCTTCTTTCATTAGTTCTGTTTTATTTTGATGTGTTTATTATTGAGTTACTTGTCAAAGTACTTCCCTGAAACTCTGCTATCAATCAGGAAATAAAGAAGTAAAGCATTTGATTGCTGTGTCTTTTGTTACTTAACAGTTGTGGCTCTACTTCTGCTTAGCAAAAGCATAGAGAGTGCAGAGTCAGAATGAGGCCGCAGTGCTGAAGAACCCCATTCTTCTGATGTGTGGGGGGCAGTAAGGGACAGTGAGGGCAGGAGGCGCTGTACATCTTTCTGGCTCAAAATTGCCTTTTAAGGTCCCATTCATCCCAGGGATTCTTTGGGGGTTGAGTAGGAGTCTTTGTTACGATGCAAATATTTCTTGGCCCTCAATAGCACATGAACAATAATAATTAAATTCAGTTGCCTTTGCTATTTTGCCATCTTTCAGTCATGTAAAAACTAGAGTTTTCCAATTTTTAAAAAGTTTTGCCATTGTGAAGCCATATTTGTCAATGTAGAGGGAGAAGACAAATCTTATTTAACAGCTTGATTTATAATTTTCAAATATTTCAAGCATTTGTACTCTAGCCCTGATCACACATAGTTTAAGGATGGGCCTGATACCTTCAATCAGATAATCAGATTGTTCTTTTTCTAAAATTTAGCTAGTAATAACTTATTGATACTAAGTATATGTCAGACTTCCTATTAAGTACTTTCTGCATATTACCTTATTAAAGCCTCCCGATAGCCCTATATCACAGGTAATTTTATTATCCTTGCTTTACAGACAGGAGACTGAGGCTTGGAGGGTTTAAGTGACGTGCTCAAGGTCATATAACCACTAAGTCCTGGATCTGGGATCTGATCCCAGGAGGCCTGAGTAACTTTGGGAAAGGGCACTTAGGGGAGACGACCTTGATGCACATCCTGTTGGGAGCTTGGACAGAAGGAAGGCGATGCGAGAGGGTCAGGGTGTTAGAAGAAAGGGCTGTGAGGACAAGTCCCCACCAACTCTGCAGTCAGACCTGAGATGTGAGGTCACCTCCAGGGAACATCCCCAAGCACCAAAGGCTACCAGATGTCTGAATAGGTGGGGAGGAGTGCCAGTGTTGCCATTTCTTCCTGTTCTCCTGACTTCAACAATGCACAGGTAAGTAGAATGTCCCATTTATTTCTGTTACTCTTAGATGCGCAGTCATTTAACAGGCAAGTTCAGAAGACTGACTCCTTCTTCCTTCCTTTCTCTCTCTCTTTCTCTCTCTCTGTCTCTCTCTCTTTCTTCCAGGAAATACACACTGAGTTACTACTATGCACTAAGCACTATGCCAGTTACTGAACGAAACAGACAGGGCCTCACCCTGATGCCTAGTGGGGAGACAGACAGCAAATTAACATGAAAAGACTGAAAATTACAACGATGATACAAAATGCCATGAAGGAACGGTAGGTGCCCTAGGAAAGTGTACTAGGGGAATCAGGGAAGACTTCCCTGAGGAAATGACATTTGAGCAATGATCGAGGTGGTAGTAGGGGTTAGCCATACAAAGGTTCAGGAGAATTTTCCAGGCTGGGAGCCCTGTGAGCAAGGGACCCTGTGGATTGGAGCATGAAGATTCTGAGCGGAGGCAAGGGAGGATGGATTGCGAATAGAGGGCAAGGTTCCAGGCCTTCCAGACCAGGAAGTAGGCAAATTATGGCCCCCTGCCTATTTTCGTAAATAAAGTTTTCTTGGAACATAGCCACACTCATTTATCTACTGCCTATGGCTGCGCTTGGCTGCAGTGGCAGAATTGACTAGCTACAACAGAGAACTGATGGCCCACAAAACCTAAAATATTTACTCTTCGCCATTTACAGACAAAGTTTGCAGACCCCCTGATCCAAGGGGAGTTCCCAAATGAAAGCAATGTTAGGCAGACCAAAAAAAAAAAAAAAAATCCAAACGACATAATAGGCCCGTAATATCTGCCAGGCCGGTACCCACAAGCTTTGTAGAGGAAGCCACCTCTGCTCTTGTGGCCAGAGCTGAGCAGACCAGAGATCAGTCCCAGAGCAGCCTGCAACACATATATCAGCTGGACACAAGGCAGGCTGATCAATACTGAGGTGACTCAGCACAAATGTGGGGTAGAGGGCTTTGGGGGCTCCACTGAAGGAAGCTAATCAATCAGACCTTCTCTTTTGGAACTATAAGTGCCAGGTCAGCAAAATAAGGAGGGCTGTTTGCACTCAGATCGACAAGGCCAACAACACTTAGAAATGTGTCCTGGTTTCTATGTAAATCACTCTACAGGGTATAAACAGGAATCCACACAGCAAACCTCCTTGGCTGAAAGAAAGGCAGGCCTGACTTTTCCTCCTAAGGAAGCTGGCTGTCTCAGTCACTACAATCTGATGCCCTGGGAATATCTTCCCCTGCCTTTTCAAGGGAAAATGTTTCTGTCTTTGAATTTCAGACAACAAGAAACGAGCTACTCTCTGCAAGGAATACGGTCAAAAGAAAGATAACCGCATTGGAGGAGAATCTAAACACCAGTAGGTGGCCAGGGAGATGTAACCACAAGACTTTCTTGGGGAGGAAACTTAAGTAAAAGCTAAGTACCATAGAATTAGTAGCCCACAGGTAGTTGGGCAGGAGTCCTGAGTTCAAGTCCCTGCTGGGGCACCAGGGGCAGGTCACCTCTCCTCTCTTTCTTCTGGAAAATGAAGTTTCAAAATCATTCATTCCTCTACAAAGCTGTAGATTAATGGCTGGATCAAGAGGGCACTGTGGCTGAAGAGTGAATAAAGTGGAAAGTGGGAGACGATAGGTAACAGGGACCAGGTCATTTGGAACTTTGGACTTCACTGCTGAACTTCAGCTTTCACCTTGTATGTGACCGGGAACTGTATTAGTTCTTGTGGCTGTTATAGCAAATTGCCATAAACTTAATGGCTTAAAACAACACAAGTTTATTCTCTTACAGTTCTGGAGGTCAAAAGCCCAACTTCCAGCACATCTCACTGGACTGAAATTAAACTGTGGGCAGGGCTGTGTTTCTTTCTGGAGGCTCTTTGTCTTTTTCAGCTTCTGGAGGCTGCCCACATTTCGTGCTCCTAACCCCCTTCCAGCTTCAAAGCCAGCAATAGTGCACTGAGTCATTCTCACATCACATCACTCTGATTTTCTTCTGTTCTGCCTCACTCTTCCACTTTTAAGGACTCTTGTGATCACATTGGACATAACTGGATAATATTCTGGATAATCCAGAATAATATCCCTCTCATAAGGTGAGCTGAGTAGCAACCTTAATTCTATCTTCAACATTAATTCCCCTTTGTCATCTAACACAACATACAGGTCCTAGGGATTAGGTTGTGGACATCTTTGGGGGGGTCACTATTCTGCCCACCACAGGAACCACTGGTGGTTTTGAGCAGATGAGTGGCACAATCAGACTTGTCCTTTAACGTAATCACTGTGGCATCTGTGTTTGAACAGACATCAGGGTGGCAAGGGAAGAAGCAGAGAGGCCAGTTAAGAGTCCACTCCAAAAATCCAGGTCCAACCTGGTGCTTGAACCAGGATGATGAATGTGGTAAAATTCCAAATATATTTTGAAGATAGAGCCAACAGGATTTGTCAACAAACCAGGTATAGATATGAGCAAAAGAAAGGTGTCAAGGACAACACAAGGCTTTTGGCCTTAGTAGCTGGAAGAACAGAGGCACCATTAACTGAAGCCTGCCCAAAGAACCAGTGGGGTTGAATATCAGCTCAGTTTTGCACACATTAAGTCATTCTACACCCAAATGGAGATGTCCAGTAGGCTGTAGGATATATGGGTTTCTTAGAGGAGTTCAAGGGAGGGGTCCAGACTGATTAAATACATTTGGAAGCACAGCAGATGGATAGTATTTGAAGCCATGAGGTTGGATTAGATCACCTAAGGAGTGAATATAAATACAGAAGAGGTGAGTGTGCCTGGGACCCCAACAGTTATACTGATTCCCAGCAGTAGATTTGGATCCACCAATAGATCTCAAGGACTTAACAGTCTCCAAGCCTCTTGCTGCTGCAGCCTGTTATTCTCTCCCACAGTTACCTTCCCCTGCCTTGCAGGCGAGCACAGCCAACAGCAGTGCCTCTTCTCCCAGTCTACTGGGGCATTCTGGTATCAGTTCTCCCTCCTCCCTAGCCTCTTCCTTCAAACGAGTGGTCCCAAAGTTTCAGGAGACTAGGGTAGCTCTTTCTCACCAAAAGTGGAGAGGATGTCATGTGAATATATTCATTCATTTCATAAATATCAGTTGAGCACTTGCTATGTTCCAAGATCTATGTTGAGGACTGGGAAACACTGTGGTTTATAAGACACATTGTACAAGTGATAACAAAAAGGTGTGCTGAACTTTTATCAGGATTGCATTTGGCAGCTAGCAACAGAGACCTGAGAAGTACTGGCGTGACAGCTTAAAGGACATATTTCTCAAATGTAGAAGAAGTCCAGAGGTGAGGATTGCAAGGTTGTATACAGCTTCAATATCATTAGTGTCCCAAGGTTCTTCTATCTTTCTGTTTAACTACGTTCAGTGTGTGGCATCTATCCTCAAGGTTATCACATGATTGTAAGATGGCCATTCCAGCTCCAGTCATCACATCTGTATGTAATGTGAATAGGCAACTAGCAGTCTCTGTCACAAGCATCAGGAAAAATAGGTTGTTATATGAGTACGTAGCAGGGGGTCAAGTTAAGGCTAGGACCAGGGACAGTCTCCTAGAAATAAATATTTAAACTTGAAGGGTAGCAGTTGCCTACAAAGGGAAGAGGGAAAGAGTTTCAGGTAGAAGAAGTAGCATGTGCAAAGGCCTAGAGATAGGAGAAAGGGCAAGGGACAAGGGGGAATCACAAGAACTTTAGGAATCCTGGAGCACAGCCACAAGTGGGGGCATATCGCGAAACGGAGTGGAAGATGTAGGCAAGGGCTAGATCGTGAAAGCCTGAGGGATCATGCTCGGGAATCAGCACTTCATCCAGAAGCCTATGGAGAGCTGTTGAAAGATTTTAAGCAGAGAATAGCTTAATTTGGCTTGGCTGAGAATGGTGAATAAAGTAAGGAAAGGAAAGTTGGAGGTGGGTAGACCAATTAGAAGGCAGTGGCAGGAATTTAGACAAAAGATGACAATGGCCCAGGCTGAAGCAACTTCAGAGGACAGAGAAAAGTGGAATGGTTTGGAGAAGAACTTAGGAGGAATATAAATACTGATTAAGGCCTCATCTATCTAATAAGAATCTGATTATGGTTGCGCTCTCTTTTCTCTGGGTCCATGACCATGTGTAGGTGATAGGCCTACGGCTTGCTCTCCTGTGTTGCCTGTCTTTGTTTATGGAACCCCCATCTTCCTACTCACTCAATTATAAAACCTCAGTTGCCTTTGAGTTCTTCTCCATCCACTTAAATTCCAACCAATTCCATTGATTTTTCCTCTAAAATGTCTCATAAGTCCAACCTACTGCCTTAGCCTAATCCCTGATCAACTTTTGTCTGGCTTCTGACAAAGCTTCTTCACAAATCTCACTCTCCCTCCATACAGACTCCACTTGCAATTTGCTACCAGTTATATCTTAAAGCAGATCTCACTCTACCATCTCTCCATCCATTCATCCTATGAGCATGCTTCCTAGTATGTGCTTTGCGGGCTGAGGATACAGAGACAAGAAAGCCATGGTCTTTGCTCTTGAGAAGCTCACAAGTGGACTCATGATTCCGAGCAAGTAACAGGGAATCTCAGAACATGACAAGAAATGCTGTTTCCAAGGTGACCTCAAAGTGCACTGAGGACAATGGAAAAGCTTCTAACCCAGACTTAGATGAGGTCAGGAGGGACAGGGGTGTGAACAGTCAGGGAAAACTTCCTGGTAGAGGTGACCCTCCTGTTCAGTCTTAAAAAACCCCAAGTAGGAGTTATTCAGACAATGGGCAGGGGGACCAAAGGGTTAAGGTCAGAAGGAAAAGCATTCATTCACATCCACAGATATTTATGGAGTACCCACCATGTGCTAGGCAAGACTGACAAAAATAAGAGAAGATAGATAATTGTGTGTTTAGGAGTCTGCAAACAGTCCCATATGGCTGAAGAGCAGGGCCAGGATTAGGGTGAGGTGAGTGATGTACTCACCTTGGGCAGAAAATTTGAAGGGGCACCAAAAAAACCAATCAACAAGATAAGTAACATTTAATGCAGCATCTAAAAAATAAAAATAATATGTTATCTATGATAAACAAAACATCAAGATTTTAAATAAAGACAGGATCTGACAGTGCCATGCCAAGAAATACCAGATCCTGAGACAAAAGGACAAATGTGGGTGGACAAAAAAAGTTGCCTGCCATTTCTGTAAACAAAGAATGTTGCCCACCATCAAGTCATCAGGCACTGCAGCTAACCCCTGCAGTGTGCCCTGAGGAAAATTCAGGATGGAGAAAAACAGGATACTGGCCCTAGACAGTTTAGATTCATATCTAAGGAATAACTTCAATGAACCCAGACTCTTGCATCTTCCCATACATAGAAAAGCACTAATATCGTTAACTCGAGATGTCTGTTTTTCATGACTAGCAGTAATCTTTTGATGTTTGACTACATGTTTTGTTTTGTTTTCAGCAAAAATTCCTATTCATCTGGGTTCTTCCCTTTCCTCTTTGGAGCAGTTCCTCAGAGCTATCTGAGAGGCTGTCTCCCAGGCTGTAGTCCTCAGTAAGTTTCCCAAATAAAACATAACTTGCAACTTTTAGGTTGTGTGTCTTTCTTCAGTCAACATGTGAATCCCTGTATATACCTTTTAATATATTTTAATGGCCAGTTTATTCCAGAACATTAAAGTAGTTGAAAAAATATAGTAAATTTGAAAAGTAGATATATTAAAGTTCACATTAAGTTTAAATATTTTGTTTGTACCCCAAACAACATTTATTATAATTTTACTTTCTGGCTTTAATGAAAGCAAATTCATCAGTAATATCTTCATCCATCGACTGATGAATGGATAAGGAAGATGTGTTATACATATACAATGGAATATTACTCAGCCATAAAAAATAATGAAATAATGACATTTGCAACATAAACAGACCTAAACATTATCATACTAAGTGAAGTAAGTCAAAGACAAATATCATATGATAGCACTTATACATGGAATCTAAAAAAATGATGCAAATGAACTTATTTACAAAACAGAAATAGACTCACAGGCATAGAAAACAAACATGGTTACCTAAGGGGATAGTGGAGGTGGGGGGGAGAGATAAATTAGGAGTTTGGAATTAACATATACACACTACTATATATAAAATAGATAAACAACAAGGACCTAAAAAAATAAAGACAGGAAAAAAATCTTCAAAATCTACTTCTGGAGTAGTGAGAGAAGAAGCTGAAGTGTAAGCAAAGGCAAGCTCACAAAGGATGCTAATGAGTTTGGACTGTATCCTAAAGGAATATTGACCTAAAATGAGAGGCCTTGGGGTTAGACAGAGTTTATTCAAATCTCCACTCCTCCACTTATTAACTTAGTGACTTTTGGCAGGTTATTTATCTGCATTAAGTGTCTGTTTCCTCATCCATAAACTGGAGATGATAGTACCTACCACAAAGACAATTGTGGGAGTGTAAATGCTTCTAAAGTGCTTAGCACAATGCTTCCCATTTACTATGCTCTTGATGTATGATAGCCATTATTATGAATATGGCTGTGGGGAGCCACTGAAGAACTTTTAGCTACAAGGTGACAAGATCAGTTTTGTACTGGAGAAAGATCATTGTAGCAACAGTGTGGAGAATGATTACAGGAGGCAAGACAGGCAGAGTGACTAGGTAGGAGATAACGAAGAACTAAAGTCATTGCAAGAGAAAAGAAGAGGGCCTGAAATAAGGGCCTGGTGATAGGGCTAGAGAAGTGAGGACACGCTTGAGATATACTAAGGAGATAGAATTAAAAGAATGAGGGGGAGTAAGGAGGGCAAGCAAAGTTTGGACAGGTGGGTGAATGGTAGGGAACATAGAGGAGGGGGCAACTTGGGAAGGATGGTTATTGGATGAAACAATTAAGATTAGGTTTGACCAAATATAACAGAAAATCCATGGCTGCTATGGTAGCTCCAAGAAGTCATCAGGGATCTAGGCGTATCTGCCTACTTTGCCATCTTTAGCATATGGCTTCCATTGTCAAAGTTACTTCAAGATCCAAAGTAGCTGCTGGAGCTCCAGAAATCATGACTGCATTCCAGACAGCTGGAAGGAGGAACAAAGAGAGGAAAGCAAAATGGTGTAGTTTCCAGCTGAGTCAGTCCCCTTTAAGAGACTTCCAGAAAGTCCTACACAACTTCTTACATATCAGAAACCAGTAACATTGACACATCTAGATGTAAGGGAGATTGGGGAATAAGTGTCTTTTATCTCAATGCATTGACATTCATGATAAAATGGGAGTTCTGTTACTAATGAGGTAGGAGGAGGGGAGAAAAGGGAGAAGGCTGCAAGATGGAGTGTGAGACTGAGAACTTACTCCCAGGAAAATCACCAACTTTTCTTATGGGGGAAGGAGGTAGTTGAAGAATATTTTAAGATGCAGAATGGATTAATACACAATTTGAGGATATTGTATCTCAGTAATGTGAAAATTACTCAGATAATCTTCCACCCCACCTCCAGCTTCTGTGACATTTATTACAATGGTGCAGTAGTATTATAAATAAGGTTTTTGGTGGATATTAAGGGTCTACATTTCCCATTTGGGTTGAAACAGTGTAGAATTGAGACAGCAGCCCAGAGATGATCACAAGAAAAGAAGCTGCCTGGAGCTCCCAGATATCCCGGCAGGGCTCTGGACTTCGATAGAATGTGGAATATGGTTTTGAGCCTGGCTCTCTCAGCAGGCTAACATTTTATTTTTTTTTAAGATTTTTTTTTTAAATAAATTTATTTATTTATTTATTTTTGGCTGTGTGGGGTCTTTGTTTCTGTGCGAGGACTTTCTCCAGCTGCGGCGAGCAGGGGGCCACCCTTCATCGCGGTGCGCGGGCCTCCCACTGTCGCGGCCTCTCGCGTTGCGGAGCACAGGCTCCAGACGCGCAGGCTCCAGACGCGCAGGCTCAGTAGTTGTGGCTCACGGGCCTAGTTGCTCCGCGGCATGTGGGATCTTCCCAGACCAGGGCTCGAACCCGTGTCCCCTGCACTGGCAGGCAGACCCCCAACCACTGCGCCACCAGGGAAGCCCCAGGCTAACATTTTTGCAGCAAAGGAGCCATTCTGGTCTCACACCTGGGGATGAGTAAGTAAGATGAGAACGGCTTGGTTCCAAAGTTCTGTACCTGCTCCAGTTGGGTCAGAATTCTGTTTTTTGTTCTAGAATCACCCAGACTCAGGACAGTCACTGGCTTGGGGATCTTCCAGGGCTAAAGAGGAGCCCTGCCCTGGCCCCTTAAGGCCAGCCAGAACCAACCTGACTTTTAGGTATGGAATATCTGACCCTTGTGGGACTAGGGGTGGATCTTTGTGTTGTCTATGTGGTTGGAGCACATAAGCATTTATGAAGTAACCAGATGGCAGGAGGATAACATTGTTGCTGGGCAACCTGGCTTCATTAACTCTATGGCTTTGGTCAACGTGCAACCTTGTGCAAAATTCCCTGAAGTCTTTCCTCACCGCCCCCCCCTTCCTAACTCCCCCTTCCTGTGCACCATGGAACCAATAAGCCCCCTTCCAACTCTAGCAATCTTGGTAACCTAGTACTGAGTAGTGACCAAGGACTTAGGGTTTAGTTTTAGACAAAACCAGGCACCATTGTGTGACCCTAGGCAACTTCCTTTGCCTCTCTGCGCCAGTGTTCGCATCTGTAAAATGGGTGGTGGCTAACTATAACTGTCTCTTAAATGATCTAAATGTGGTAATACACTCAGGGGCTTAACGCACTGCGATGCTTGACAGTAATTATTCATCTTCCAATCATCTGGCAAGTTCATCCCACTCAAGTTCATCATTCCTCAAACCGGCTCTTTTTTTAATGTCCTTCTCGATTAAATCTCGAATATCCGCCTAGGTAGTAAAGTTAGTCCGCATCTGACTCCTTTTTTCTCTGTCCCTCCTTCCCAGGGCCCACCCTCCGCGGACGCAGAGCGTCTGCTGGTCAGATTGATGGTCGGCGGCGGCGGTCTCAGAGGCAGTGCAATCTTGTCCTCGGCTTGGGAAGTCTCCGAACGGCCAGCTCAGATCCTTTGCGGCGCTGCCCGGCAGGGAAAGCCGCCAGCCCATTCTCAGGGACGGGAGTGGAAGAATCACACTGCAGCAGGGGTAACAGGGACCGCGGCCAATGAGGGGGGATGGGCGCATTAGAAGATAAGGGGATGAGTGGGGTCAAGAACGCGCCGCCACGACATCTCCGCCCGGCCTCCTTATCCTCCAACCGGTGGCCCCAGTTATCCTCCCAGATCCGCGCAGCGGCTTCAGAAGTGACAGCCACGTGTATCGCGTGGGACTGGAATGTTGGCGTGGGGGCGGGGTTGGAAGGGCGCCCGAGAGGTGAAGAAGGACCCGCGTACGCGTGCCCGAGCGCCGGCTGCCAGACGACGCCGCCGGGAGCGAGTACGCTCCTGACGTCACGCGCCGTTCGTCCAATAAGCGGCGGCCGGAGGAAGGCGCCGTTCCGCTCCCTCCCGCCCCCGCTGCCGCCACCACAGCAGCCGCCTCCGGGAGCTTCTGAGGAGGCGCGGGCCGCCGCAGGCTGGGGTGCTGCAGTGCGCCGTCCGGAGCCCCCTGGACGAGGCCCAGGGAGCCGCTCGCCCAGACCCCGCCGCCCGATGTCCTCAAGATGGAGGCAGGGGGGAGGGTGGCGTGAAGAAAGCGGCGCTGTGGGCGCGGGGGCAAGGGCGCGGGCGCTCCGGGCGGAGGCGGTGGCGGTGGCGGGATGGGGCTGCTGCTCATGATCTTGGCGTCGGTCGTGCTGGGCTCCTTCCTCACGCTGCTCACCCAGTTCCTGCTGCTTTACCGCAAACAGCCCGAGCCGCCGCCGGACGAGGCCGCCCGCGCGGCCGACGGCTTCCGCTACATCAAGCCGGTGCCGGACCTGGCCCTGAGAGAGTACCTTTATGGCGGCGGCGGGGCTGAGGAGCCCTCCGGCGGGCCACCCGAGGGCGGCACGACTCCGGCCCCCGAGACCCCCGCCCCGCCGACGCGGGAGACCTGCTACTTCCTCAACGCCACCATCCTGTTCCTGTTCCGGGAGCTGCGGGACACCGCGCTGGCCCGCCGCTGGGTCACCAAGAAGATCAAGGTGGAGTTCGAGGAGCTGCTGCAGACCAAGACGGCCGGGCGCCTGCTGGAGGGGCTGAGCCTGCGGGACGTGTTCCTGGGCGAGACCGTGCCCTTCATCAAGACCATCCGGCTCCTCCGGCCCGTGGTGCCCTCGGCCACCGGGGAGCCCGACGTTCCTGAGGGAGAGGCGCTGCCCGCCACCTCCCCCGAGGAGCTGGCCTTCGAGGCGGAGGTGGAGTACAGCGGGGGCTTCCACCTGGCCATCGACGTGGACTTGGTCTTCGGCAAGTCCGCCTACCTGTTCGTCAAGCTGTCCCGGGTGGTGGGGAGGCTGCGCTTCGTCCTCACCCGCGTGCCCTTCACCCACTGGTTCTTCTCCTTCGTGGAGGACCCGCTGATCGACTTCGAGGTGCGCTCCCAGTTCGAAGGGCGGCCCATGCCCCAGCTCACCTCCATCATCGTCAACCAGCTCAAGAAAGTCATCAAGCGCAAGCACACCCTCCCGAGTTACAAGATCAGGTGAGAGGGGCGTGGGGGGAAAGGTCGCCCGGGCGCGGGGGCCTGGCTGCTGGGACCCCGGGCCTGGAGGCCCGCTGCCGCCTGCGTGGGTGGGAAGGGCAGCGACTGAATCCCAGTCCCCACTTTCCAGGGCTCTTCCCAGCCCTGGACAGGGCCCTAGATAAAGGCAGGTAGTGCCTACGTTCTTCGCTTCCGAAGGGCCTTCATGGGAGCTAGAAACCTCTTCGTGTGTTCTTGGGCATCCAAGGCGCTGTCAGCATGGGTCGAAGCAGCGTACTGAAGATGGAAGGGAAGTCCACCCTCCTCCCCGGGACGGCTCTGGGACTGTTGAGGAACTACTCCTGTCCGTGGTTGCTGCATTGAGGGCAGCTCTGCAGCATCACCTTGGCCACGTTGAGAAATTGTTCCTGGACACAAAGTACAGGCGTAAGGAGTGTGCTGGTAGCCCAGGGCTTGTTGTATTTTGCAACTGCAGGCCCGTTTTGCTGTGCTGCCTCGGCAACTTTCAGGGTAGAGGGAGTGTCTGTTGGAAAGGAATACTCTTCCACTGCAAATTGGAAACGAGTTGGGAGCCTATGCGCGTTGCAATTCTCTGTACATTTTGTGTTAATGGCATCTGCCCTGTGGGGGTAGGTTCTGTAGCACGGACCCAGACTGCCCCTCACGTTCCAGCTCTTCCTGGCTCTGAGTTCCTCCCACAGTACCCGAAGTGGCCCTGCAGATAGTATTTTTAAGATTGGTAGTGATTTTAATTGTTTTAAAGTCTCCCTATATCTGGCGGTTTGATTTTCTGTAGTATACTATTTTGATTAATGTACAAGGGTTTTGGTTTTTTTTTTTAAATATCGTAGAAGTGGAAGGGGAAAGGAAGTTTTGTAGGGCTAGAGGCTTCATCCACTTTGGTCTGGGAAGGCTTGTCGGTGTTGAAAGGGTCATGTATGGCTATTTCTTCCAAAACAGATGAATTTTTAATTTTACTTTCTGTCCTCCTTTAATTTTGTGTTCATTAAAATGTTTGACCCTTTTAGATTTTGTTCTTTACTATAAAATTATGTCAATCTGGTATTTGCCTTACCTAGTTTCCTTTAGTGGAAGTTACATATTTCTAGATCACTGATTTTCTACCACAGTTTCAAGCATCAGTGACCCAAATAATTCAGGAATATTTTATGTTTGGGTTTGGGATGGAGTATTGACTTGTGTTATGTGGCAGATTTACCTTAGTAATTGTGTTTTGTTTACGCTAATAGCACAGAGTGACAGTTTAAAACCGTCAGGTGGCAGGAGAAATTTATAATGGAAATATTTCCATAGATTTGCAGAGGATGGTGAACTGGTCATCCACTGTTTGATTTCCTGTTCTGTGAAGTAGAACATAACTTTATGAAACCTACTCTTTCAGCTCTGGAATATAAGTGACTAAATTATAAATGAGTTCTAGTGTTTAAGCAGAGAGGTGTTTATAGCAGTGTGTGGCTAAGAAAGTCATGAGAGAAAGTTGTTAACAGATTTTGATAATTCTATCACAATTTCAATTCTCATGTTTTCTGGGTAACTTTCAGGTGATAAAACTTGACTAAGTTATTATTTGGGGGTTATTTGCAGGATAGCCAGTGGTAGTGAGGGTACATGTCATTTTGAGGTGGTTTTTTTTTTAACGTAGACTTGGAATTCAGTTAAATCTGAAGGAAATTATGATTAGGAGTTATGGAGCCATTAATAGGTTTATTGCTTTGAAGGAACTTTATCATCTGTATCATTGAATAGCATCATCATTTAAAATGTAGCAAAATTGCTTTTATTTACTGTATCCAAAGGGATTTTTAAAAACGTAGCATGCGTGTGTTTGGTTATGTATGATATTTCAACTTTTAAACCTTAAACATTAAATGATCACCTCCAGAAGTATACACACTTGTGTTCTTTATATTTGAAGGCATTTCAATGGTCAATCAGTAAATACTGTACAGAACGTATCACTCAATCTGTAAATATTTATTGTACACCTGCTATGTGCTTATCATTGTTCTAGGTGCTGGGGTTTCAATACCTAACAGGCTCAATCCTTACGGAGGTTGGAGTTTAGTGAGAATTGAATTAGCTATACTTACTTAATAAGATTTAAACTAGAATGTGATTGATGGGGTTGAAGTAACTAGGAAGCTGATTTTAGTTTGGTAAAAGGAAATGATAGAAGTGTGAGGATGAAAAGGGCTGCTTCAGGAAGTGTTGAGTTCTCTCATCTGTGTGTAGCTGTTCTGCCAGGAATCTTTTCAAGTACTGATGTTGTGGTACAGATTCAAGTTTCAGCTAAGAGAATGAATTAAAATACATTTAAGATGTATCACAGTTCTCATCATGAGAGTTAAAGTACCTATGGTTTATCCTTTTTTATAGATGAGGGGATAGTGCCCAGAGTAGTTAAATAACTTGCTTAAAATCACACAGCTGTCAAGTTCTGAAAAAGCCAAGCTGCCCTTTTTCCTTAAACTCAGCTGTGTTGTTCTTAAGGATTTTTTTTTTTAAAGTAGGCCATCAAAATAATATATGTGGGGGTAGCCTTCCAAATTAACTGAGAACTCTGAGTATGACTATAAAGCTTTTTTTTTTTTTTCTTAAAAAAAAATTTTTGGAAATTTTGAGAAAGGATCCTTTTGAGGTTAAATCATAAGGTTAAATCTTTGGGTGCTGCCCCACTTAGCATTTCTTTTTTAATCCAGCAGATTTTATTTCTAAATAGAAGGTCTTGCTAGTTTATCCTTTTTAGCTATCTAATCTACTTAGTAGAGCTAAAGCAGTAAAGAAAATTGTATTGAGTCTTAGGATCTTTTGGCACTTGAAATTATTATAAAACAGAAATACCTTGCCAATTAACATTGTTGTCACTTCTTCCCCCTCTTCATTTGTTTTTTATTTTCATGTTGCTAAAGTAAAAGTGGCCCATCAGGACTACCTGTTCCTGATGTCTCATAAAGAGATGAGAAGGGAGCTCAAGTGATTGGTTGCTTTCTGCGGACCCAGCTGATAGACATTTTACCCAACTAACACAGTTTGTAAAGCATTATAGTATTTTTTAATAAGTATACATTTTCTACATATTATAATTCTAATTTTATTAATTTTACTAATATTCTGATTTCACCACCTCAGTGTTCATTGTTTTGATTTTTTTCTTAAAAGGTATGCTTTAAAATAGTAAAAGCCATAGTGTTTTTAAAATTATTATTAGTCAAAGATGAGTCTTCAAGAGAGGAGGATTACCACCAGTGTTCTTGACTACACGGAGAATCCATCTTCAACATGAAATCTGAGTAATAGTCCTGAGGAGTTTAGGGTTTGGGAGTCAGACGTTTGAGATTCTTACTGATGCTTCTGTTCCTTGGGTATTATTGCTGTGTAGTTAGCAGTCGTTGCATACTGAAAGGCCACATTCAGTTTGTAGGTACTTTGAATTTGGCCTGCACTGTGGTTTTCTTATTTCTTAATTGCCAACATTTAAAAATGGAAAATTTTGCATGATTTGGATTTCTGGCTTTTCTTAGGAAAATTTGGAAGATCTGGTAGCACTAGGCCTGCATTTGTCATAGCAATAATAAGATGGAGAGATGGAGTCTAGTAGCAGCTGCAGGAACCTCTTACGTGTAGCTTGTAGTTCCCACCCACTTGCTACATTTACTGATGGTACTTGTCTGGCCTGGCAGTGTAAACTTGAGATGCTTACTAAGTGAGGAGCGTTACTGTTGCTCTTCATCGAAATGGGAAGAGTTAGTTAACAGCTGGATAGTAGAGGGTGATAATTTCTATCCCTCTTTAAACATTATATCTTTGAAGAGACTTTCACTGAGCAACTTTATTTTATAAAAGACATTGTCATTATAATGTTGAATGTTAAAAAAATCATTCTGTTAGAAATCTTTTAAAAATCCCTTGAAACATTTTTCATTTCTCTGCAGTACAGTGATAGTAAGTAGACAGTGGCTGCTTTTACCTTGAGTTTGGTGGACTTTTGCTTTAGTGCAAGGTTTGGGTCATTAATTAACTATATATGTGTTTACTTCTCTGACTTACAAATAAGGGGGCATCTACGTATTGACACTATTTGAATTTAATGAATGAGTATGGAACAAATATTTGGGGGAAACTTCACTTTTCAGGTTCATGGAATGTCTTCTGAACATGACTATTTTGTCATAACTGTTTTGTTCTTTTACTCTTGAAAATATTCCAGTATGTATTTGTAGAAAACTTTCACATATTCTTAGTGACTGGAGATTGAGGAGGCGAGGACAGAACTGTATTTAGTTAGATAGGGTCTTTTAGCATCTTTATCTACATCTTCTCTAAATATACCATTAATTTCAGAGAACTAAATTAGGCTTGATCTGGAAAGCCTCATACTCTATAATGTGGCTTGTAATTGTGTTATTTCTTCCTTGGTCTTCTGAGATGAGCAAGAAAAACATTTATTCTTAATGTTAATGATAACATTTTAAATTTTACTGATTATTTGAGGTAAAGATAGTTTCGAGTAATCGATGTCTTCTTAAAAACTTTCAAAATAAATTCGCTGAAAGCTGACAAAATCATTTGTAAAGTTAAGTGTAATGTGCTGTGTTTATTCACTTACGCTTTCATACTTTTCTTTCTATATATAGACAGCTTCTAAAAGGTATCTTTGCTTAGGCTGGAAAATACTTTAAAATAGCCGCTAAAATTCCTTAGTGATTGTAGGAATCATAGTTTTACTTACTAATGTTAGTAGGAAATATAACTCACCTTTGATACTTTGGGAGAGTGGAGACAAGGACATTGGGGTATCACGCTAGCTGTTCTGGAGTAATGATGTAATGTATTTGCTAATTTTTTATCTGGTGTGCTTTTTCTGTACTCCTGCTCAGATGAGTATCTCTATATAAATGGAATTGTAAGATCATTACCTTAGATAGTTGTCATTTTAAAAATAGACACTTATTTTCAGTAATTATTTCCTGAAGACTACCATACCTCCTGTTGTGTGAGAATACAGTGATAAAAAATGGTTAAAACAGAGTTCATGCTTTCAAGCTGGTTGGTTTTCCAGGGGAAAACAATGAACAATTAAAGCTCATTATAATGACATTTGGATACATTTAAGACCTTCAGTTTTGTGAGAAACAGAGGAGAGATCAGTGTCTCTGCTAGGCAAATACTTGATTACTTTGTGTTGTATAATATTTTGTGACCTTAGGTTCCTTGGTACACCTAAGTATGCTCCAGTTTAGTGTTGGTTTTAATAACTTCTTGCAAGTTGGGTTTTCTTAAGCTGTTTTGGATTATTATGATTTAGGCATTTAAAACACTTCAGATGGAAAATAATATATTGAAAATTAAATCTTTGCTCTAGAAATTTGATTTACATATTGAAAGGAGAAGAGTAATTATGAGGAAACTGTTGGATTCTAATCAGTAGTGTACAGGCCTGTTGGCTTCTGGGAAAGCCCCACTTTGTTACTAGAAGTAGTAGCCAAAGCAGATCATTTATAAAGTAGATTGCATTGGAGGAGCATGCCTGACCAAAAACTTAATATTGACTTATAAATATTACTAATTTATCATATGAGATAGAGGCACAGGTAATAAAATCAGTTTGCTAACTATATGCCAGGCAATGTGTGTGCAGTTCCATACACTTGCTATCTCTCTTAATAGTTAAAGGAACTGTGTAGGAGAGGTCCGTATCTCATTTTTACAAAGATGTGGAAACTTGAGACTTTGAGGGGGTTAGTGACTTTCTCAAAGTCCTTTAAAAAAAAAAGTTCTGGACTCCCAAAGCCATGCTGTGTTACTTCTGCAGAGATAAATCAATGGTTACTCTGAATAAACCAGGAGTTTGCAAACAAGCTGGTGTTAGACCCACAAATTAAGAATGGCTTTTACATTTTTTAACTTTACATTTAAAGTTGTTCAAAAAAAAAGAGAGAGAGAAGAAGAAGAAGAATGTGCAACAGACCATATGCACCCACGGATTCTAAAATATTTCCTGTCTGGCCCTTTATAAAAAATGGTTTGCTAATTTCTGCTCTAAACCCTTAAACAGAAAACCCTAAAAAACAAAAAACTATGGTTAAGTGTGTACAAAAAAGGAACGTGTACGCATATATGTTGAAAGGTACTTTTAAACCTTTTTTTGAGGGTCCTTTTTGGAAAGCTAATGAAAACTGTGGATACTCTCTGCAGAAAAATGCATAAACAATTTAATTTCATGGAATTTTTAGTCCCCTGGAAACCTGTCTGGGGTCCTTAACTTCCCGGTGCATAGTAAACACAGACAGAGGGATACAACTTTCCATAAATATAACTAAAACTAACCTGCTGAAGCAAATATTAAGCAGTTAATATTTTTGCTGTCCTTCTTGTATGGCTTCAATGGCTCCGGCATTTCTTTTCTTTTTTTTTTTTTAATTAATTAATTAATTAATTTATTTTTGGCTGCGTTGAGTCCTCCTTGCTGCGCACAGGCTTTCTCTAGTTGTGGAGAGCGGGGGCTACTCTTCGTTGCGGTGTGCAGGCTTTTCATTGCGGTGGCTTCTCTTGTTGCGGAGCACGGGCTCTAGAGCGCAGGCTCAGTAGTTGTGGCGCACGGGCTTAGTTGCTCCGCAGCATGTGGGATCTTCCCCAACCAGGGCTCAAACCTGTGTACCCTGCATTGGCAGGCGGATTCTTAACCACTATGCCACCAGGGAAGCCCCAGCTCAGGTATTTCTAAAAAAACCTCTCACTGTCCAAGAAAGTATAACCTGTCTCTTTTTTTTCTCTTAGTAAGATTCCCTATAACAGGCTGAGACTTTCTGAATCAGTTGTTCAATACGAACAAGTTAGTTAGTTTCTACCACTAAATATCTCCTTTAGAAGTTAAATACTGACCCAGCATTTCTTCCCTTCACATTCTCTGTTTCCTCAGAACAGTGTCACCAGGAAACAAGTGCCGTTAAATCCCTTTGTTCCTTTTTAGAGTCATAGGACCTACCAACACTTTGGGCATGGCATGAGAGCACTTCACACTTCATTGGAAAGTCATAAAGCAACTACTGGGTCATTAGCAGAAGTTTTACAGAGTAGTTTCAAAATCTCTTTTGCCAAATTGCTAGGACTCCCATAAAACCACATACTTACTGTATTTGTACTAGGGAAAAATGAGGTGTAAGTGTTAAATATTTACCTTCAAATGAGTAGAACTGCAGGTGCTACGTAGAGACTGCAATACCATGGAATTATTTCATTCTTTTGGTTGAAGCTATAGAGAAGTACTTAAATTGTCTATTCCAGTAGATAGAGTTTTGAATTAACATATACCTGAATTCAGTGCTCTACCGTGCAAAAAGGCCTTGGACAAAAGGCCTTATCTTCCCTTAGTCTCTTAGTTAAGTTTGAGTTGTACACCCAGCTCAATGCTCAAACACACAAATACAAGCCTCTTATATGCTGAGGAGGTGCCTGTCTCTCCCTCTGTCCCTCCCTCCCCATCGCCCCCTCCCTCTCCATCTCCCCATCCTTTTCTCCTTAATAATAAAGTGGGGAGTATAATATAAATGTGACCCTGAAAATTAGTTTGTAGGTATAACATAGACATTTCTCCAGGCACTATGCATGGGTCTAAGTCATTTACTGATTTACTCCACTCTCGGCCATACCTTATTTTCTGTAACTCTTATTTTCTATAACTCTTCCTCTCACTTACTCTTTTCTGGCCTCCTGGGTGTTCTCACACTCCAAGCTTGCACCCATCACAAGGCCTTTGCTAGTCCTTCTCCAAGAATGTTTTTCCCACAGATAGCCAAAGAGCTCACCCTTTCACTTTTCAGTTCCTTGCTTCCATATCACTTTTTGACTATCCTATATAAAAAAGTACACTAGCCTGTTAAACGCAGAATTTTTTTTTTTTGCACAAACTTTTTACTGACACATAGTGTGTGTGTGTGTGTGTATGTTTCTGTGTGTATATACAGAAACTGCTCAAATCGTAAGTATACAGTTAATAAATTTTCACAAAATGAACTCAGCCTTGTAACTGAAGTCCTGGGATTTTGAAGTTAGTCTGTCTAAAGAATACCTGTTCATTGAATTTCATTAAATAGAATGTATAGAACATATTAACCTTTTTTTTAATGGTTGAAGGTTGTCGTTATAAACACAGACTGATGATATATAACCCAGTTCTGATTGTAAAAGCAGTATTGAAGAGGAATGCCTTCTCCCCTACACATACACAGGCACACACACGCACTCGAATGATGCTGATTGAGGTTTCCAACGGTTCACAGTGCTGACTTCAAGGTCTGTCAGGCACCCAACTGACACCATCTCTCCTCCTCTCATTCCCACACACAAACAAAGACAAAACACAAATGTGTTTGCAGCCTTCTCTGACACTCCAGAAGCCTTGATTTTTAATTTCACATTCTTAGGAAAGGTCCAATATTGATAAACTGCAGATGATCATCCTTCCCTTGGACTGATATAGAATAACAATAAAACTTATTTTCACTGGTTTGGTGCATAATTACCAGTTTTCCTGAAACCAGCAGAATGCTTTAGAACATGTATTTCTTCCCTAATCAGCACATTGGGTCTTTATGCCCATAAATTCTTCATGTATTGCAGGGAGAATGGAGCTGATGATATGGTAGGTGGATTACTGGAATGCCCATGCTTTGATTTGCATAACTTTGATTTAAAAAAAAAAAAAAGCTACACAATTTCCCACTCCCCAGCATAATTCTTCGTGATATGTACTTACAACAAAAATGCTGATTAGCAAGCATAGTAAAGATGTTTTAGTTGAGTTTATTCTTTTGTATTAAGTACCTGTTATGTGTACTTGTTTCATTGGTGAGGTATGTGCCAGTTGAATAGGTATTTGTAACCTAAGTATGTTTAGAAATGGTGTTTCTGCTAGGATCAACTCCATATCCTCCTATATAATCTGCAATTATAAGTGACTATTGTTTTCTTTGCTGTAAAATCTTAAGTAGCAATAATGGGGGAGATATTATTTCTGCTTAGTAGCTGGCTATAAGAATCTCTGTTTTGAAAAATGATTGTGTTGTTTTCTTAGTACAGCTATTTCATGCAGACATCAGTATCTACTAAATAGTGCATCTGGTGTGGTGTGCTCACTCGTTCTTTTCACACAATAGCTTTTCATGCATCTTAGATTATACTCATACTTATTACTAAGGATGAATGTGGTTGCTGACTACACAGTCTCGCTACCTTAGTTATTTGGTCAAGCAAGTAAATAATTCAAAGCTTTTAGTTCTGTGAAACTTGCTGAGGCTGAAGTTAAGAGCCATTCTTCCATAGCTAATTTCATTGTATGATAATTATTTTTATAATACACTGAAAATTTTATTTTGTTCTCACCATTATTAAGTACAATATTATTTTTGGAAAGTTTACGAAGATTATGTCTCATCTATTTTAATATTTGGAAAGGTTATTAGTTCTCAGTATTTAACTTTGGATTTTAATCAGAACTAGAATTGCAGACTCTTGACATGGGAAGAATTTAAGTAAATGTTTGTAGCAAAATATGGTTCCTTTTGTTTACTGTTGCTGGAGTGGTAGATAGCACAGATTGAATTTAGTTCAGCTATTTTGAAATTAGTGAAGTGTAAGGAGAAAATTCATGACAATCTTAATCTGTAGTAAAGCCCGTGAATACAATTTATCTAAACTATAAGCCATTTGGGGGGTAAATTGCTTACTTAAAATATTTGAGTAAATTATTCAAACTATTTGAATTTTTTAGTATTATAGAGTTAGGATTTGGATTCATTCTGAGATTCATGCCGGTCAACAAGCATTTTAGACCAGAATCTGTGGTAATAATTGTTGGAGCCTCTGTGCTCTTAAGGTTTTTCTTGAAAGTAACTCAGACTCTTGCCCTGAAATAGTAGGATTATATGATGGGGAACATCTGTTTACTGTGGATTTCTTGATTTAGTGTATAGTTGGGTAAGTCATGTAACTTGTAATTTTTGATACTGAATGAAACAAAAATCTAAAGTTTTTAAAATTCTTAGAGAAAAGAATTATGTAAATGTTGAGGTGGCATTATTATTCACTTCTCTGTTATTTCTGCATAGGTCTAATGTAGGAATTTCTCCTAAATGTGCAGGTACAAATCATCTTTAATATATTTTCATTTAATAAGTTTTGACTTTAGTTAGGTGATTGGTTATGAACTAAGTGTAGCATAGATATGGATAATATTAAAAATCATTTATAGTTCAGAAAATGCTTTGTTACTTTTATTTGGTTAGAGAAAATTGAGGGGAAAGCTGGACATTTATAACCTTAAAGTATTAACTTTTGCCTCATTTCTCTTGTTCAGATCTTTTGCTGTTTCTTACTTCATATCTGGAATGGAGTTTTTGTCTGTTCAATACAGCTGACTGACTTAAGACAGACCTCTGTGTTATATACTTCATCTTTCTTATCTTTACATAGTAGGGAGGTGATAATTTTGGCATAAGATGTTTTCTTTTCCCCCATCCACTAGATTTCAGAAGAGATTCAGTTTACTCAGTAAATGTTTGATACCATCTTTGTCCAGGGCACAGTGCACTGCAAAGAGAATTAGTGCAATGAGGGAATCAATAAAACAGTCCTTCCTTCCTTCAAGATTTTTTTTTCATCTAGTGTGAGAAACAATGTACTTAAAGTAAAATAATGAGTTACAACTTGGAATTTAAGAAGATTTGCCATGACTCAGAGTTGTTACTAATGGTTTTCAAAGTATGGTTTGAGGACCCCTTTGGACCTTGAGAGCCTTACAGGGCAGTCTACCAAGTCAAAACTACTCTCATTATAATACAAACATGTTATTCACCTTTTTCACTCTCATTCTCTCATAAGTGTACAATGGAGTTTTCCAGGAGTTTCCTGATATGCGATGACATCATCACCCTGAAGGCTAATGGAATGTGAGCTTTTGTAGTCTTATGTTTAAAAGTATTATTTCTAGTTTCTAATGTGGCAAATATGAATTCATATAACCCATATAAACAACAGCTTTTTGGAGTCCTTAATAATTTTTTAAAATTTATAGGGGCCCTGTGAACAGAATATTTGAGAACTGCTGGTCTAACCTGAAGTTTATTTATTTTTTGCCATATGTAAAGGAGATATCCCTATTGCCTCACTTTTCTGAGTCAGCTTTAATGAATATTAAATACATACATTATTTTTTGTTGCTTTATAGTGTTGCTTGTACATCTTGGTGTTGTAAGGAGCACAGGGCTGGGCGGATGTGTTGCAGTTTTGACTGTACCATTTACTATGTGATCACAGAAAGCTATTACTTGAACTTCCTCATCCTTAGTTTTTTCACATGTAAAATAAGCCTTATAATGCTGTACGTTGTTATGAGTTATGAGAATCAAGGATGTCTATGAAATTATTATGTAATTTGTAAATGTGCTAGAGTCGTATAAAGTGGTAATTTTTATATTCCCTTATTCCAAGGCATGTATTGGAAAGCTGGTAGAGAGGAATAGAAGGAATTGGGATTTGAGGACAATTCTCATTGTTCTGCCCTTTTTGTAGCTTTGTGAAAGCTGAGAGTTTCAATTTAATTGATCATAGGCTACGGTAAGAGACCTTCACATTGTAGGTTGTGATGAACATAAAAAGATAGGTGATTTTTTAGACATGGTCAAGAGAATTACTTTGGTTCCCTGAGCCACTCATCTCATTTGATACTTTATCTCTCTCCTGCATAGGAGATCAGTTAACATTGACTCATCTTTGAGTCACCAGCTATTGAGTTCTGTTATGAGGGACTTACAGCCTCTATTATCACTCCTGTTCGACGTATATATAAAACCGCTTCAGAAAATTTTGAAGCATTTTAGATCTTGATCCGTCTGTGCAGAATTAGGAGTTTAGATAAAAGTGAACCTTTCATATTAGGTAGACGGTGTATGGATGAGCAGGTGGGAAAAGTTTCTTTGTAACAGTATTTGTTATCCTTGTTTGTTTTAGTTTCATTACCACTTAGGAGTACTTTTTTCTCCCTAGGAGTACAGAAATTAAAATCATTTTCCCAAGTATGAACTTTGTCAGCCTAGTGCACACCAAGGAATTCCATAAATAGAACAATTCTGCATGGGTTTCTCCTTAAGTCAGTTTCTTAATATATTCAGTTTAATATAAGCCTTAGTTAAAAAGTTTAATGACACGGAGGTATAAAGGTGATACCTAAGGTAGGAAAGCGCACTGGCTATTATTAACTTGTTTCCTTGCACTTGCAAGTTTATATCCTCACAAAGGACAACTAGTATAGTGACTGAAGTCATGGCCATGGGAAATCTGAAGTCCAAGGAAGACAAACAGCTATAACCTTGAACATCATACGTGGCGAATGCTGAGTCCTGATATGGTTCCTTGTGGAAGGGAAGAAGTTTGCTGTCTGACATGTCTCTAGGAGACCCACCTTCAAATAAATAAATAGAAAGTTTGATAGGAAATATTTCCAGAGCACTTCACTGTGCCAGATGCTTTATGTGAACTTTCTCGTCTAATCCTTACAGAAACCCTAACATAGGTGCTAATTATTATCCTACTTTTACAGATGAAGAGACTGAGGCTCTCAAAGTTGAAATAGCTTGCCCAAGGTCTCAAAGCTAATAAGTGTTGGACCTAAAATTCAAAACCAAGCCCTAACTAAAACCTGTGTCCTTAACACTGCTTTAAACTACCATGTCACAAAGAAGCTGAGAAGTGAGGGATGCTAAGTGCTTTACATTATTTCATGTAATTCTTATAACAGCACTGTGAGGTTGGTGTAATTATTATCCTCCTTCTGCATATGAGGAAACTGAGGCTTAAAGGCAAGAGTTTGCTCAGGGTCATATTGCTACGAAGCAGCAGAATGGGATCCCAAGCCAAGCTGTCTGGCTACAGAGTCTGCTCTTACCACAGTTCTGTACTACCTGCCATATATGTTTCCTCTCCTCAGGCAACTCCCTATTTAGTTGGGAGGAGTGGGAGGTGTGGGAGAACTACAGAGAGACAGACATGTAAATGGGGTGGTTAGTGGCATAACAGAAGTGTGTATAAAGTGCTTTTAGAACACAGATGGGGAAACAATGACCAGATGGTGGGGGGTAGGGGTGCTGGTTAGAGAGGAGGTGACTCTGAAGGAGAACTTGAATAGTGATAAGGAGCTTACCATGTGAGGCTAGTTATGGGATCAGAGTGATTAGCAGGCAGACACGTCTCTCAGGAGAAATAATGTGGCTGTGTTAACCTTGCTAAGTGTGGAGGGGCTTGCTGTATGAATTGTCTTTTTAATGTAATATCAGTTGAATTGTCTACGTAAAATAGATTTGAAATTTAGGTTCATGGTTTACGAATATAGAAAATTAAGAATGTTTCGAACTGTTTGTACTTTGTTTTCTTTCTAGTTACATGTAGTTTTGTATTAGTGTGCCATACTTGGCATAATAATGTGCACCATACAAGTTATGGCTAATAGAGGTTTGTGATGATATTGAAATGCAGCAGAAGAACTCATTATTTAAAGGACCACTGAGGTGCCTCTGAAGAACGTTAATGAAGACACATTCTGAAACGATCACCACTGATTTATCTAGTTTATATATTTGGTTTAGGAGATTTGGGAGCACACTTACGTTTCCTAGTTCCTAATGTGAGAGAGTCAAGACTGTCAGACTGAAAGGCAAAAACCACACAGAATTCCCAATTGCCTAATTTATATCTACTTGCTCTACTCTCTTCCTTAGGCAGGATGTAGTGCCGCTTGTATTCCTGACCCTGAAATAAGACAGTAGTCTCTGAGTGCCTGACTTTGATTGGTCTCTCTATTCTTGAATACAGTAAACATATTTGTTGAAGGGATGAGATGACATTTGAGCTGATTGTTAAGGGATAGTGTAGCTTTAGACATAGGAAGATGGGATGGAAGTTCAGTGTAGGTAGGAGAAATAGCAAAGGAACAGAATCAGGACACTGTATGATATCTTTAGGGATTCAGTAAGGAAGCCAGTTTGATGAGACTCAAGCACAGAGAAGGAAGAAAACCAGGATTTGTGTACCTGTTACATGCTGGGAATTCTACGAGGTGCTTCACATGTATGAACTCCCTAAATCTTTGTAATAATCCTGTGAGGTAGCGTTTTATTAAAGAAAATAAAAGACACAGACTTTTGTTTTCGGTTAAGAAAATAGTCTTTTGGCGGGGGGGTCTGCAGCAGGGCAGAGCGCAGCCTCGGTTGCGGTTGCGGAGCGGAGCCGCAGGGCAGTGGCGGGAGCGCGGGGGGCACCGGAGCCTTTCGGCCCGGGAGGACTGGGGAAGTTCGCGCTGGCGGCATGGGGCGGTGACTCTGCACTGGCCTTCCGCTCCTGCCAGCTGGTTGAGAGCAGGCGGAGGAGGAGGAGGATGCACCCTCGCCGACGGCTTGCCTTCCTGGGCCGGCGCGCAGGCACCTTGCAGAACAAGGAGTAGCTTGCGGACTTTGAACGCGTGGCAAATATTTCAGAAAGCTTCAAGATCAAGGTGGAGAAAGGAACAGTTATTCTTCCAAATTCGTCTGCTTCAGCTATTATTCTTATTGGGAATGGACAATGGAATGTTCTCTAGCTTTATCATGATCAAAAACCTCCTTCTGTTTTGTATTTCCATGAACTTAGCCAGTCACTTTGGCTTTTCACAAATGCCAACCAGTTCTGTAAAAGATGAAACCAGTGACAACATCAAAATATTCACCAGGGTCTTGGATGGGCTCCTGGATGGCTACAACAGACTGAGGCCTGGGCTCGGAGAGCGTATCACTCAGGTGAGAACGGACATCTACATCACCAGCTTCGGCCCGGTGTCTGACACGGAAATGGAATGCACCACAGACGTGTTTTTCTGACAAAGCTGGAAAGACGAAAGGCTTCGGTTTGAAGGTCTCATGCAGCGCCGCCTCTCAACAACCTCCTTGCCAGCAAAATCTGGACTCCAGACACCTTCTTCCACAATGGGAAGAAGTCCATCGCCCACAACATGACCACGCCCAACCAGCTGCTGAGGCTGGAGGATGATGCCACCCTGCTGTACACCATGTGCTTGACCATCTCGGCAGAGTGCCCAATGCAACTTGAAGACTTCCCGATGGATGCCCATGCCTGCCCTTTGAAATTTGGCAGCTATGCATATCCTAATTCCACAGTTGTCTATGTCTGGACCAACGGCACAACCAAGTCGGTGGTGGTGGCAGAAGATGGCTCCAGGCTGAACCAATACCACCTGATGGGGCAGACAGTGGGCACAGAGAAGAACATCAGCACCAGCAAAGGTGAATACACAATCATGACGGCTCATTTCCATCTGAAGAGGAAGATCGGGTACTTTGTCATCCAGACCTATCTCCCCTGCATAATGACTGTGATCTTGTCGCAAGTGTCCTTTTGGCTGAACCGAGAATCATTCCCAGCCAGGACAGTGTTTGGGTTGACCACGGTGCTGACCATGACAACCCTCAGCATCAGTGCCCGGAACTCTCTGCCCAAAGTGGCTTATGCGACGGCCGTGGACTGGTTCATAGCCGTGTGCTACGCTTTTGTGTTCTCTGCGCTGATCGAGTTTGCCACTGTCAACTATTTCACAAAGAGAGGCTGGGCCTGGGATGGCAAAAAAGCCTTGGAAGCAGCCAAGATCAAGAAAAAGGAGTGTGAACTTACACTAAATAAATCAACAAATGCTTATACTACTGGGAAGATGACCCACCCCCAAAACATCGCAAAGGAGCAGGCCCCTGCAGGGACCTCAAATGCCTCTTCAGCCTCAGTAAAACCTGAAGACAAGACTTCTGAAAACAAAAAGACTTACAACAGCACCAGCAAGATCGACAGAATGTCCCGAATTATATTCCCAGTCCTGTTTGGCACTTTCAACCTAGTTTACTGGGCAACATATTTGAATAGGGAGCCAGTGATTAAAGGGGCTACCTCTCCAAAATGAGCTGCCATGCTCCCAAACTCCAAGACAGCCATACGTTCAGTGACGGGCACCAAGGAGAGGTTGAGCTTGGGAGACCTCCCTTATTTGGGCACTATCTTTCAGGAAATTTTTGCATGTTTAATAATATGTACAAATAATATTGCCTTGATGTTTCTATATATAATGTCAGATGTTTCAAAGATGTCACATTGATAAATCAAGCCACTTTCTAGAAAAACAGGAGACAATGGCTCTGACACTCAGATGCTCAGTATCTTACATGGATAGTTTACAAACAAGTATATTTTTAACTGTTCCAAGTGTTACCTAAGAACGTTTTTTATACTTTGAATGTCATTTCATACAAATTTTCCCAGCAAATAAATATTTTAGGAAATACTCAATGATTATTACTTGACCAACTCTCGCAAGAAACAAATTTCACAAAGAGCACATTTTTCATTGAAAAAGAAACTGTGGGCATTTATGTACAAAACTAATTACCTTTGATAATTCTTACTGTTCTGAAATTAAAAGTACTGCATGATCTTATGTTAAGAAATAGAATAGAGTCAGCTCTACCCACCACCAGAGCCTCCCGTCAAGCCTCTTAGATAGCCTCAACCACCAGAGGGCAGACAGCAGAAGCAAGAAAAACTACAATCCTGCAGCCTGTGGACCAAAAACCACAGTTACAGAAAGATAGACAAGATGAAAAGGCAGAGGGCTATGTACCAGATGAAGGAACAAGAAAAAAACCCAGAAAAACAACTGAATGAAGTGGAGATAGGCAACCTTCCAGAGAAAGAATTCAGAATAATGGTAGTGAAGATGATCCAGGACCTCGGAATAAGAATGGAGGCAAAGATTGAGAAGATGCAAGAAATGGTTAACAAAGACCTAGAAGAATTAAAGAACAAACAAACAGAGATGACCAATACAATAACTGAAATGAAAACTACACTAGAAGGAATCAACAGCAGAATAACTGAGGCAGAAGAACAGATAAGTGACCTGGAAGACAGAATGGTGGAATTCACTGCTGTGGAACAGAATAAAGAAAAAAGAATGAAAAGAAATGAAGACAGCCTAAGAGACCTCTGGGACAACATTAAACGCAACAACATTCGCATTATAGGGGTCCCAGAAGGAGAAGAGAGAGAGAAAGGACCAGAGAAAATATTTGAAGAGATTATAGTCGAAAACTTCCCTAACATGGGAAAGGAAATAGCCACCCAAGTCCAGGAAGCGCAGAGAGTCCCATACAGGATAAACCCAAGGAGAAACACGCCGAGACACATAGTAATCAAAGTGGCAAAAATTAAAGACAAAGAAAAATTATTGAAAGCAGCAAGGGAAAAACGACAAATAACATACAAGGGAACTCCCATAAGGTTAACAGCTGATTTCTCAGCAGAAACTCTGCAAGCCAGAAGGGAGTGGCATGATATACTTAAAGTGATGAAAGGGAGGAACCTACAACCAAGATTACTCTACCCGGCAAGGATCTCATTTAGATTTGATGGAGAAATCAAAAGCTTTAGAGACAAGCAAAAGCTAAGAGAATTCACCACCACCAAACCAGCTCTACAACAAATGCTAAAGGAACTTCTCTAAGTGGGAAACACAAGAGAAGAAAAGGACCTACAAAAACAAACCCAAAACAATTAAGAAAATGGTCATAGGAACATACATATCGATAATTACCTTAAACGTGAATGGATTAAATGCCCCAACCAAAAGACATAGACTGGCTGAATGGATACAAAAACAAGACCCATATATATGCTGTCTACAAGAGACCCACTTTAGAGCTAGGGACACATACAGACTGAAAGTGAGGGGATGGAAAAAGATATTCCATGCAAATGGAAAGCAAAAGAAAGCTGGAGTAGTTATACTCATATCAGATAAAATAGACTTTAAAATAAAGAATGTTACAAGAGACAAGGAAGGACACTACATAATGATCAAGGGATGAATCCAAGAAGAAGATATAACAATTATAAATATATATGCACCCAACATAGGAGCACCACAATACATAAGGCAACTGCTAACAGCTATAAAAGAGGAAATTGACAGTAACACAATCATAGTGGGGGACTTTAACACCTCACTTACACCAATGGACAGATCATCCAAAATGAAAATAAATAAGGAAACAGAAGCTTTAAATGACACAATAGACCAGATAGATTTAATTGATATATATAGGACATTCCATCCAAAAACAGCAGATTACACGTTCTTCTCAAGTGCGCACAGAACATTCTCCAGGATAGATCACATCTTGGGTCACAAATCAAGCCTTGGTAAATATAAGAAAATTGAAATCGTATCAAGTATCTTTTCCGACCACAATGCTATCAGACTAGATATCAATTACAGGAAAAGAATCTGTAAAAAATTAGAAACACATGGACGCTAAACAATACACTACTTAATAACCAAGACATCACTGAAGAAATCAAAGAGGAAATTAAAAAAATACCTAGAAACAAATGACAATGAAAACATGAAGACCCAAAACCTATGGGATGCAGCAAAAGCAGAAGCAGTTCTAAGAGGGAAGTTTATAGCAATACAATCCTACCTCAAGAAACGAGAAACATCTCAAATAAACAAGTTAACCTTACACCTAAAGCAATTAGAGAAAGAAAGAAAAAAAGAACCCAAAGTCAGCAGAGGAAAGACATCATAAAGATCAGACCAGAAATAAATGAAAAAAAAAAGAAATAGAATAAACAAATATTTATGCAGACATTTAATAACAGAAATATATGGTATGTTAGATTAACAGATACAATGTTTCCCCAAGGAAAAATTTAACTGCTTAAAAAATATTTTTTGGGGGGGGTGGGAATGAAACTTACTTCTCTACCTCCGACTCCCCCCACTAACTGAACAATGACCAAGAAAGAAAAGATTTTAAAACAAAAAGTAGTGTGATGACAGTCTTGGCATTTGGCCTGAACATCCACTGTCTGAAACACTGACCATACCTCACTGCAGCCAGTGTGTAGTGCTTCAGTGGTGAGAAATTGTAAATGAGTTATTTTCCATTTTATTTCATGATTGACTTATTGCTCTGTTAGGTTTTGTATATGAACCTTAAATGTTCATTAAAAAATAAAAAATAAAAATAAATAAATATAGGAAAATAGTCTTTTTTAAGAAGAGGAAACACAATTTTAGAAGTCATAAAATTCTAAGTAATCGTTGAAAACCTGAACCAAGCCAGTGGGGAACACAGAAGAAAAGTAGAAGACATATTTTAGCAATATGAAGTTGGGGAAATGGAGGTGGAACTGGCTGGTTGTGAGAAAGGGGGAAGTAAAAGGTAACTTCAGGTTTCTTAGAGTCTATGAAATCAGTGGTGCCAGTAAAACAGGAGAGGAGGAACAAGTTGGAAGAAAAGGTGTTCCGTTTACTTTTAAGCATAAATATATGGAATTTATAGAAGCAGTGAGAGCAAATGATGTTGCTAAGGAAAATATAGAAGAGAAAGGAAACAGGAAGAGAGAACCCAAGTTGTTTTAGTATACACAACAAACTTCTTCTAATTCTCCATTATGGGAAATTTCAAACTTACTCAAAAGTTAAGAATTCAGTGAACCCCCATTATATGTAGCCAGACAATCATTAACTTGTGGCCACTTATGATCATCTGTATCTTCCCACGCTCCCCTCCCTTGATTATTCTGAAACAAATCTCTAGGAGTTGGGACCATAATCTATGTTTGTTTGTATGATTCTAAATTTTGTGTTGTTGTTTTTTTAATTTATTTTTTGGCTGTGTTGGGTCTTCGCTTCTGTGCAAGGGCTTTCCCCAGTTGCGGCAAGCGGGGGCCACTCTTCATCGCGGTGCGTGGGCCTCTCACCGTTGTGGCCTCTCCCGTTGCGGAGCACAGGCTCCAGATGCACAGGCTCAGCAGCTGTGGCTCACGGGCCCAGCCGCTCCGCAGCATGTGGGATCTTCCCAGACAGGGCCCGAACCCGTGTCGCCTGCACTGGCAGGCAGACTCTCAACCACTGTGCCACCAGGGAAGCCCTAAATTTTGTGTTCTTTATACAACACCTTCCCTCCTTGACGAAGCCTCATCCAACCTCTACCTGAATATTTTTAGAGATAGAAGGCGTGCAGTGCATTGAGACAGTTGTGTCCTTTTTGACTGGCTCTAATTGTTAGAAAGTTTTCCCTTTTATTGAGTTGAAAACTCTAGCAGATTTATTATTTTGGCAAGGACACAAGAACCCATGCTGAAGTTAAGAGTAGATTTAGACTGCAGAATATTTTTATATTGGGTTTGTAGTAAACCCTTTTTCTCTAAAGATCACAGTGTTTGCAAACGGTTTTACTGCTGCCATGTGATGGAGATGTCACCAGCTGGCAT
This sequence comes from Balaenoptera physalus, assembly GCF_965194825.1. Classification (NCBI taxonomy): domain Eukaryota; kingdom Metazoa; phylum Chordata; class Mammalia; order Artiodactyla; family Balaenopteridae; genus Balaenoptera; species Balaenoptera physalus. The sequence continues at coordinate 36,099,051 of NC_138893.1, forward strand.
TCAGGGTGCTTATAGAACAGTCTTGAAGAAACATCTTGGAGCAAAAACATATTTTAGATGTTAAAAAAGAGTATCTCAGATCCACATATGAGAAGAAGGCTTGGCGTCTCTTGTAGGTGTAAAATTTTAAATATGTATTTTTAAAATGTTATCAGAGTAACACATATTTTTAAATTAAACATGTTTTTTCTTTTAAACTTTTACTGAAGTGTAACTCACTGCTTAAAAAGTATACTAACTGTAAAAATTTAGTTCAATGAATTTTTACAAAATGAACAAAACAGCATTCAGAACAAGGAATAAAATTATTACCAGCAACCAGAAAGTCCCTCATATGCTACGCTACCTTCCCTGCTCTGCCTAAGAGTAACTACTCTCCTGACTTCTTACCACCATTGCCCTGGGTGCAGGGCAGGGAGGTGCCTGTTTCTTAACTGTACATAAATTGAGCCATAGTGTTTACACTCATCGTTTTTCTAGCTTCTTTGACTCAACAGTATGTTTGTGAGATTAATTCATGTTATTGTGTATTGATGTAGTTTGTTTATTATATTTGCTGTGGCGTCTTCCACATGTACCTCAATTTATCCCTTCTATTGTTGATGGACAGTTGGATATTGCTGTTATGAATATTCTTATACATGTTTTTTGGTGAAGATTTATGCATATTTCTATTGGCTATCTAGGATTGCTGGGTCATAGGTTAAGCATCTATCCCTGTGTAGCAGATAATTGCCACACAGTTTTCAAAGTAGTTACGGCACACTAGCAGTTTCACATCATTTTCAACATTTGATATTGTCTGTCTTTTCATTTGAGTTAATGTACATAATTTAAAAATCAAATATAACAGAAGGACTTAGAATTAAAATCAACAATTACTTCCCTAAACCCTCTACTTTCCTCCCCTAGGTCACACTCTTCAGAAGCAACCATAAGTACTATTTCTATTTTTAACAACTTTTAAGAGGCAGTGATTAATAACACAGGTTTTGAAGCCAGGCTGCTTAGATTCTTTTCTTGGCTTCACTACTTATTAACTGTGTAACCTTGAACAAGTTATTTAACCTGTGTCTCAATTTCCTCATCTACAAAATGGAGATTAATTATAGTACCTATCTCATAGAATTGTGAGAATTAATAAATATAATGACTTTTATTATGTGGTAAGTACTCAGTAAATGTTAGCTATAGTAATTAATTATGATGTTACCTATATTTTGCTCAACAAAGTCATACAGCTGTCTTGATTCAGCTACTTTAGATGTTTTCTATTGATTCACTTCCTGCTAAGATAGATGAAGATTTAGCTAAGTGATATCCTCTCTCACCTTCCCTTCTGTCTTTTCCCAATCTAGTTATGTCACTATTTTCAATTCATTCATTGAACTACATCCTTATTTATATATAATAACATTTATGTTCTGTTCAGACTTAAATCTTCCTTGATTGAAATATTTATGTTATTGTTAGGTCTATACAATTTTTTTTATTGCAGAGCTGCCTAATATGCAAGTTTATGCTTCGTTTTCTATATTCCAGTTTCAAAATCTTTATGCCATTAAAGCACTATGTTCCTAGAGTCAAGCTTGAATTCTTTTTTATTCTCTTACCAAGTTGCCTTAACCAAATCGTCAAGCTTTAATTGAAAAAATGAACCTCTTCCTTCTCATGTCTTCTGCCTCTTCTATTCATTCCCTATTTCCTGGAGATCTCCTTCTTGGAGTTTTCATCACCTTCCCCAAATTGGACTTCTCTCTTGGTTTGCCAGACCTCTGTCATCTGGGTTTAGGACATCATTGCCTTCTTGACTTGGATCCACTATTTTCTGGATCACTTTCTTCTTTCTTGCTTTAGGCCCTCATTTTGCTGGCATGTATCTTCATGTAACTTTTTAATAAAGTATGCAGTCTGCAGCAAGGCTCTTTGTACTCTCTGAACCTGTTGTGTGAAATGGGGAAATGATTTGCAACCGTGCCTCACCATGTTATTGTGAGTGAGGATCAAGCACAGTAATATACGTGAAACCATGACCATCCTTGTCAGATAACTTCAGACCAGGTTTAGAGCGTGTATTCCAGCAGAAAACAGGTCGGTAATCAAATCAGCCTCAGGAACTATAGACGAGGCTCCAGAGTTATATTTGAGTTCTTTTATGGACAAATTGTGTCCCCTAAAATGTTGAAGCCCTAACCCTCAGTGTAACTGTATTTGAGGTTATAGGACCTTTAAGGAGGTAATTTAAGTTAAATGAGGTCATAAGGATGGAGCTCTAATCCAATAGGACTGGTGCCCTAAAAAGAAAAGGAAGAGATACCAGGAGTATGTGTGCAGAGAAAAAAGTCGTGAGAGGCTACAGCAAGAAGGTGGCTGTCTGTAAGCAAGGAGAGAGGTTTTACCAGAAACCAGCCCTCTTGGCACCTTGATCTTAGACTTCCACTGTGAGAAAATAAGTTTCCGTTTTTTAAGCCACCCAGTCTGTGATATTCTGTTGTGGCAGTGCTAGGAAGCTAATATAGGTTCCAGTTTTGGCTCCAGTGTATAGTGTTGGTGAGACCTCTAGGACTGTTTCCTTATGTACAGTGTGCTAATGCCTGGTTTGGGGGGATTAAGTGAGCAAATAAATGCTTTATACAGTCAGTACCTGGTATGGTAGCCATTCAACAAATCTGTGTTTTTCATAAGCCTTAAAAGGGGCTTTAAGTTATTTTAATGGAGCTGTGTCATTTATGGTTTTGTTTCTTTAATCAGATAATTCTAACTAAACATTTACATACCAAAGCAATGACAAGAGCAATTATCTCTGGGTAACTGGGTTAAGTTTTTTTCAAAGTACCTTTATTGAGATATAATTCATACTCCGTATAATTCACCTATTTAAACCTACAATTCAGTGGTTTTTAGTACATTCACAGATATATTACAACTATCACCACAGTCATTTTAGAACATTTTTATCACCTCAAAAACAAAACCCCATACCCTCAACCCATCATCCTCCTAGCCCACCTACCACCCCCAACCCTAAGCAACCACTGATTACTTTCTGTCTGTATAGATTTCTCTATTCTGGATTTTCATAAGAATGAAATCACATAATTTGTGGCTTTGGGGCTTACTAGCTACCTACCTCTATTTGAATTTTTTTTCTGCTCTTCTCTCTCTTCTCCCCTCCCCTCCTGCTGGCACTCCCTTTATGTGTATGTTAGTATACTTAATGGTATGATTTCTCTAAGGCTCAGTTTATTTTTCTTCATTTTTTTTCCTCTGTTCTTTGGCTTACATAACCTCTGTTGCTCTGTCTTTGAATTCACTACTTTTTTTTTCTTCTGACAGTTCATATGTACTATTCAGAACCCTTTTGGTGAACTTCAAAATTGCATTGTACTTTTTTTTTTTTTTTTTTTTTGGCTGCTTTGAGTCTTTGTTGCTGCACGCGGGCTTTCTCTAGTTGCGGTGAGCGGGGGCTACTCTTCGTTGTGGTGCACAGACTCCTCATTGCGGTGGCTTCTCCTGTTGCAGAGCACGGGCTCTAGGCGTGCAGGCTTCAGTAGTTGTGGTGCACGGGCTCAGTAGTTGTGGCACACGGGCTTAGTTGCTCCGCGGCATGTGGGATCTTCCCAGATCAGGGATTGAACATGTGTCCCCTGCGTTGGCAGGTGGATTCTTAACCACTGTGCCCCAGGGAAGTCCCTATTGTATTTTTCAACTCCAGAATTTCCACTTGTTTTTTTAAAAAATTATTCTTATATCTATTGATATTATATATTTGATGTGACATTGTCATAATACCTCCCTTTACTTCTTTAATCATGCTTTAAAAAATTTTTTGTGAACATATTTGTAAGGGCTATTTTGAAGTCTTTTTCTGTGAAGCCCAATACCTGGTCACTTTAACTGGCAGTTTGTGCTGACTGCTTTCTTTCTGCTTTATGGAGCATGCTTTCCTGTTTCTTTATATGCCTCATAATTTTTGTTGGAAACCAAATATTTTAGATAATATATTGTAGTAACTCTGGATACTGGTCCCCCTCTCCCAGGATTTATTATTTATTTATTTGTGTTTTAGTGATTTGCCTGGATTATTTTAGTGGAGTGTTAAGTCTCTGACATTGTGCCTTTTGTTTTCAACAATGCCCTGGGACATTGTTCTACACACAAATCCAATCAAAGTGTGGGAAGAGTTTAGGAGCTGTTTTATGTCCTGCCTTTCCCTCTCCTTCTCCCTCAGCAAAATCTTTGAGCCAGGGCTCTGGAGCTAGGGTTGGGGACAATGGCAAGCTTCTCTGTGAGTGAAACCCCCACTCTAGCTGTTGGACACTAGATGGAGGTGGGATGAGGGGTGGTAGCAGCCTGAGGTTCTCTTGGCTTGCCTCTCTTGGCATAGAACCACTGTTTCATGAGCCAGGGCAAGGACAATCAAGGCTTCAGTATTCTTAGTGTGCTATGCCCAAGGTAGAGTCTCTGTTTCTCAAGTGGGAACTCGGTCAAAGAAAGGCGCTCCCAACTTCTTGACCATTCTTTCCTGGAACTTAGCCTAGTAATAGGTGATCGAGGGCCAGATGAGAAACATTGATGCCCTGCTCTTAACCAGGAAGAAAGCCCTCTGACAGGGTGCTGGGGAAGTGAGGCAGCCTGTGTTCTTCACTTCAGCAGTCCAGAGTGGAATCTCTTCCCTGCTGAGCAATCTTGGCTCCAACACCACAGACTCTCACCTTTCTTACCGTATTTCTATAGGTTTTCTTGAATGGACGTTTCTTTGTTTGCCCTTAGGACCATTTCCAGAGGCTTTAATATTTGTTTTAATAATTTCACCAGCTTCACTGGGAGCAGGTCAATGGAGTGTCTCATGCTGTCATTATAAAAGTCCATCTTCCCAGGTTGGTGTTTAAAGTTTTCTACAAGAGGAAGTACAGATAGCTTGTAAAAGAAGGTTTGAGTGAGGGGGAAAAGAAAGGGAACTTGAGTGAGAAAACAATGACATTTTTAAGTTGATAGGTTCACAGGAGATATAGGCTAATGAAGGAAGGATTTTGTGGTATGATGGGAAGATAAAAGGAAGGGATAGAAGTAGCCTACTTCATTGTTTGGCTTCCTTTATGAGTTTGGGCTATTTAAAGACTTGGACTAAAAGTTTTGAAAACCAAGTGTTCTTTGTGAATGTTTGGTTTCTGTTTAGTAGCTTGAACAAATAGCTTTTGTTTTGTTTTATTGACGTATAGTTGATTTACAATGTTGTGTTAATTACTGCTGTACAGCAGAGTGACTCAGTTATACGCATAGACATTCTTTTCCATTATGGTTTATCACAGGATATTGAATATAGTTCCCTGTGCTATACAGTAAGACCTTGTTGTTTATCCATTCTATATATAAAAACTTACATCTGCTAACCCCAACCTCCAACTCCATACCTCCCCCAACCCTCTCCCCCTTGACAACCACCAGTCTGTTCTCTATGTCCATGGTTCTGTTTCTGTTTCATAGATAGGTTCATTTGTGTCATATTTTAGATTCCACATATAAGTTATATCATATGGTATCTGTCTTTCTCTTTCTGACTTACTTCAGTTAGTATGATAATTTCTAGTTGCATCCATGTTGCTGCAAATGGCATTATTTTGTTCTTTTTTATGGCTGAGTAGTATTCCATTGTATATATTTAGCACACCTTCTTTATCCATTCATCTGTCAATGGACATTTAGGTTGTTTCCATGTCTTGGCTATTGTGAATAGTGCTACTATGAACATAAGGGTGCATGTATTTTTTTGAATTATAGTTTTGTCTGGATATATGCCCAGGAGTGGGATTGCTGGATCATATGGTAATTCTATTTTTAGTTTTCTGAGGAACCTCCATACTGTTTCCCACAGTGGCTGCACCAACTTACATTCCCATCAACAGGGTAGGAGGGTTCCCTTTTCTCCACAGCCTCCCCAGGATTTGTTACTTGTAGACTTTTTAATGATGGTCATTCTGACCATTGTGAGGTGGTACCTAATTGTAATTTTGATTTGCATTTCTCTAATAATTAGCAGTGTTGAGCATCTTTTCATATGCCTTTTGGCCATCTGTATTTCTTCTTTGGAGAAATGTCTCTTTAGAACTTTTGCCCATTTTTCGATTGGGTTGTTTTTGTTGTTGTTGTTGAGTTGTATGAGCTGTTTGTAAATTTTGGAAATTAAGCCCTTGTCAGTCGCATCGTTTGCAAATGTTTTCTTCCATTCTATAGGTTGTCTTTTTGTTTTGTTTATGGTTTCCTTTGCTGTGCAAAAGTTTGTAAGTTTGGTTAGGTCCCATTTGTTTATTTTCATTTTTATTTCTGTTGCCTTGGAAGACTGACCTATGAAAACATTGGTACGATTTATGTCGGAGAATGTTTTGCCTATGTTCTCTTCTAGGAGTTTTATGGTCTCGTGTCTTATGTTTAAGCCTTTAAGCCATTTTGAGTTTATTTTTGTGTATGGTGAGAGGGTGTTGAACAAGTAGCTCTATCCCACTGTTTAGTATGTTATTTTAAAATGGAATACATTTTTTCTGATTTTAGTTTATTTTTGTGCATAAATCCTTTTAGCAAACCCCCTAGAAGCATTAATAAACCCAAATTAGACTTTACTACTTATAACATTGAAGTCACACACCTGTGAGAAAATTTTTAATCTAATTTTAGCTTTATACTTGACAAGAAAAGTTGATTCATGGAGCAGCTGTGATTTAGCAAACTTGGATTATTATATTCAAAGTTGCTAGTGTATGTAGTGCTTTTTGTGATTTTTTTTTTAATAGAGTGACAGTTATATGTTCTTCAGGAGCCATAAGGCTTGTTTATTAAAAACACTCAGCTACAACATCGTATTAACATGATAAATGTAGTTTCCTTTTTCCCTCTTAAAAATTTGGTGCCAGTCTGTCTGAATCAAATGATTTCAATGGAAATTAGGAAACTAAAGGGGCTTTCTGTTTTCCATCTGTTTCCAGAAGCAAGAGAAAAGCACTGAGCATTGTCTGTATACCTCCTTATCTTTCCCTAAGAATTTTTTCTTTAATCCTGTTCATTGGGAAACCGTAAAATAGTATTTCTCCCTCTCTATCAGTATCTTTCAGTATAAATGGTTGTGGGCTATTCATATTTTCTAAATGTTTGTTTCATTTTTTATGTTGGATTTTTATAAATCAGATCAATACATACTTCAGTCCTGATAGTGTGTGTGAGGGGTAAAGATAATTGTGAAACCAGTTCACATTTGAGATTTCAAGGCATAAGTGCCCAGCAATTTAAATGACTGCAAGATAAAGAAGAGTGAAAGCAGTGCATGTGGTCTGCTGTGATGTAGGACCTAAAGCTGATTATAGAAAGTGTTTAGGGTTTGGGTAGGCTTTGAGGAATAGGGAAAACCTCCAGTTGGTACAAAAGGCTTCAGAAAGCAGGAATATGCATGGCATCTTCTGGGTACATGAGGTGACTACACTTCCTAGATTGGAAGGTTTCTAATAAGGAAAAATACCATTGGAAAGATTAATTGTGGTAGACCTTGAATATGAAACCAAGAACTCTTGACTATCTTTTATACTATGTGTGGTTAGTGAGAAGGCATTAAAGCTTTTGAGCAGACAAATGTCATGTCCAGTGACAGCGTGTAGGGTTAGTTGAAAACTATAGGCCCTCAAGCCCAATTTTCTCATTTTCTTTGTCCTTTGCTTTAATGGAGGAGTATGAATTATGTTTCAAATTAAAGTTTTTAAAGCTTACAGTTTATAACTCACCACAAGCTTCTACATAAAACCCAAGAGTATTAACAGTGAGCACATAAAGACCTGAATAATTCATAGGTAACTGAAGTGTTACGTAGTCAACTAGTCAAACTAGCTTGAATTCTGGTTATGCCCCTCACTGTGTAATGTTGAACAAATTCTTTAACCTTTCTGACCCTCACTCTTTTCATCTGGAGAGGGAAGCTAATCATATTGCCCACTCAGGATTTTGAGCATTGAATAAGATATAAAGCATGTAAAGCTCTTAGCACACTGCCTGGCAAATAGTAAACATCTCTGATAAATACCTTTGCTGCTGTTAATTGTTGTTGTTGTTATTATTATTATTTATCATTATCTAGTACTAATTGCTATCCAATTTTATTGTTTCCATGGAACATTGCATTCTGAATTTTGATCTTTTACTGTAGGAACACTCTTCCCATCGGGTCCAGAAAGAATCTCTCTCCTGTCCCACCCAAGTTTCAGGGCCCACTGGTGGCTTCTAGATTTTCTTTTCCTTTGTTCTAGGTGTCCTGCCTTGTCAATGAGGGCATGCCAAAAAACCAGGAAGTCTGGGTGCCACCAAGAAAGCACTATTTGCTGCCAGTTATGGGGGAGTGTGGTAAGCTCTGGTTTTATAGGGCACATGCAGTATTAGATGTTCGTTCTGTGTTGTTTTCCTACAGGTAGGTTTTGTTATTACGCTTTAAAGTGTGGTGTTTATTATTCAGAAATTTAGACTTATCTTTACTTTTGTCAGGTTTAAGCCGTTTTTCCCATTCCAAACCTTGCAAGGATTCGAAGAAGATGATGAAGAGCATATCCATATACAACAATGGGCACTTACTGAAGGCCGCCTTAAAGTTACATTGTTAGAATGTAGCAGGTATGTTCTTTGTTTTGTCATTACTACATTATAGGAAAGAAAGTACACTGAAAATGTACTTGAGCAGTATTTGTGTTTATTCCCCACTGTGTTAATTTATATTGTATTATCTGTAAATTCTTTAATTGTAAATTTCATAAAAGTAGTCCTTTCCAACTTATAAAAAATACAAACTATATTTTAGAAAGCATTCTAATGGCGGGGGTGATCATTTATCCTGCAGTAATTTCCAAACTTTTTAGATACATAATGCTCTGTTGGCATATTTCTTACTACCTATTAGAAAGCTGTTCATAGCATAACAGTTTTGAGAACTGTTTTTGATAATTGGAAATACCCTGGAAGGTTGCAAAACCAGACTTGTAAACTCCTGTGATTCTTAAAATTTTAGAGCTGGAAGGGAATCTCAGAAATAATCTTGCCCAGCCTCTTTATTTTCCAGCCCCATAGTCTAAGCTGTGTTCATACTTTGCTTGAACTACTCACTACATTAGCCTCCTTACTTATCTCCTAACACTGGTTACCATTATGACAACCAGAATGAGCTTTTCAAAATGCATATCTGATCGTCACTTTCCTACTTAAAATTCTCTAATGGCTTCCCCATTCCTCTTAGAATATAGACCCAAATCTTTTTCTTGGCTTGCATGCCCCTCTTTACCTCTCTAGTTTCTTTCTCCACCCAGCCCCTCACTCACAGTGCTTCAGCCACATAGGCCTTCCTAAGAGAAGAGGTTGGCAAACTTTTTCTCTAAAGGGCCAGATAGTAAATATTTTAGGCTTTGTGATTCACATGGTTTCTGTTGCAACTACTCAACTCTGCCTTGTAGTGTGAAAGCAGTCATAGATAGACAACAGGTAAATGAATGGGCATGGCATGGCTGTGTGCCCATAACACTTTATTATATGAATTTTATAATTTTTATGTGTCATAAAGTTCTTTTGATTTGTTTTTTTCAGCCATTTAAAAATGTGAAAACCATTGGTAGCCCACAGGCCGTATAAAAACAAGCAGTGGACTGGATTTGGCCCATGGACCATAGTTTGCCATTCCCTGCCTTAGATATTTTAACGTACCAAGCTCCTGTGTTGACTCTCCACTATTTTCCTGGCTGAAGGCCCTACCCCATCTTCTGTTCCTTGAGACTAGCCTTTCTTGCTACACCTTAAAAGCTGCCTCCTTACTGTGTCTCCTGATCATTCCAACTACAAATATACTATCCTTATGCTACATTTCTGTGACCACTTATTTGATGCTTAATCACTCTATGTTTATTTTCAGCCCATAATAAAAAATAAGTGCTTGAGTCCAGAGGTTTTATTTTATACCAAATATATCTGTATCCTTGCTAATAGGTTAATTTTGAGTATACTAATAATATGCTAAATATTTTTTAAGTCTTGGAGTGAATCAATATTGTGTACAATTATGTCAGAAAGTCTAGTTTAAAGGGAATTCTTTTATCAAAGAAAGACTGAATATGCTGTAAATTTTGTAAAAGGGACTGCAATGTACAGTAAAATGATATATACAATAAAAAATACGGTTCTACATAAGTCTGAATTTGAAGTAGCTAAGCCAATACGCTATGGTAAGCATAAGTATTAAATATCTAATTATAATTTGGGCTTGTCATATTATCATTTGGAAGGATGTTTTTCAAGTGGCCTGTGTCTGAGGAAATTTTGGACTGATTCTTTCAGTGAATTTTCTTATAGATTCATAGGCATCAAAATCATAACATTGGATTACCTTTTCCAAAATAATCATAGCAACTTCTAAACATTTTAAAGGCAGCTTTGTACAAAATTTCTTGACTCTCCTGTTGTTAATTCCTACCTACCTATTCACCCGCCCATCCCCAAACTTGCAAAGATAGCCTTGAAGAAGATTGATTGATTGATTCATTGAACAGATATTTAATGCAGTGTATATGATGTGTAATAGGTACTGTGCTAGGAACTTTAAAAAACTAGTTCTTTTGTCTTGGTGTTGCTGATGGGATTATGGATTAATTATATGTCTGTTGTTTGCGGCTTTTTAACCACTAGCTATTGTTGTCTCCTTTGCTCAGCATTCTCTTGCTTTATTTGAGATACTGCTCACTTAAATCCTTGGGTCAGCCTTGAAGCCAAGACTGCATGAAGGCATTGAGAGAGTGTAGTCAGGCATTATTTAGGTCATGTTGAATTGAGATAAGTAATACAAAGAAAAACATTACAATTTGTGAAGTATATGTATCCTATTTTATTTTAATAAGGAACTGTGTAATAAATCTCTGAAAGAATATACAAGAAACCAATAAAAATTTTTATGGGGAAAAGGTTGAGGGAACTGGGTTAATGATGATGGACAGGGGTGAAGGTGAGAGCCAGACTTTTCACTATAACCTTTTTTATACTGTTTGATTTTTGTGACTGTATCACCTTGTCAAAAAATTTAAAAATAAAGACCAGTATTTCTGGAGAGTTGAAGGAGAAAGCATGGACAGTAGTTCATGTTCTCATGTTAGTCCTTGTAGGCCAGCACCTTTCCCCATGTGACAGCTTAATCTTGGGAACAAGCATACTATCTCAATAGTGTTTTAGTCACTATCTTTATAAACCCAACCATGTAAAGTTGCTTAGTGTTGTGGTGCTATGTGTTATTCACACAGTTTAAGGATTACTTAAAATTGTTAATGAAGGAGAGAATAAATTACTAATTACTATTTTCAACTTATTCCTGCTTTTTTATTCTTCTCATATTTTTATTAAAATCTTTCTTACATTGTTGTTTTTCTTCTGAACATTTTTGTTAGTAGAAAAAAAAGAACTCTCAATTCATATAGATTACAAGTTTGTAAGATTCAAACTAAAGAGGAGATACTACTGTAATCTAAATATTTTCATTTTTCCTGCTTTTGAATATAAATTCATCTTGTGGGGTTTATTGTAATCTCTAAAACAGAAAGAAAGTGACACTCTAGAGAAAATGGAAGAACAAATAACAGTGCCCCCTTTTTTGGAGGAAGGACAAAAAAATGCTTATCATTTATTTCAATTTTGGAAATTTAAGGCTTAAGACATCTTGAGATATTTTTACCGTGACAACTTCACTTAGTGATGTGAGAAGATTTGAAACAAATAGAGGAAAGTTTTAGAATGATCAAATTTTTAAGAGCACATAAACCAATTAAGATTAGAACATATCCGTAGACCACTTGTATGTATATAACGTTTTGAATTAGCTTACTGTCACGAGTTGAAGTTTCTTGGGTTCTTAACCTTTAACCTTTAGGCATACATATTCACATTTCTCCTGCTTGAGCGAGCACTATTTAAACATGTCCAGGTTGTTATAATATCATAGGGATCACTTAGTGTTGTTATAGTTTTAGCTTAATATTCTTATAAATGTTTATTTTTTAAGCTTTTTATTTTTTTAATAGATCTTTATTGGAGTATAATTGCTTCACAGTACTGTTAGTTTCTCTTGTACACCAGAGTGAATTAGCCATATGCATACATGTGTCCCCATATCCTCTCCCTCTTGAGCCTCCCTCCCATCCTCCCTATCCCACTCCTCTAGGTCATTGCAGAGCACCGAGCTGATCTCCCTGTGCTATGCTGCTGCTTCCCACCAGCTAACTATTTTACATTCAGTAGTGTATATATGTCGATGCTACTCTCACTTTGCCCCAGCTTCCCCCTCCCACCCTGTGTCCTCAGGTCCATTCTCTATGTCTACATCTTTCTTCCTGCCCTACAACTAGGTTCATCAGTACTTTTTTTTTTTTTAGATTCCATATGTATGTGTTAGCATACGGAATTAGTTTTTCTCTTTCTGACTTGCTTCACTTTGTATGACAGACTCTGGGTCCATCCACCTCACTACAAATAACTCAGTTTTGTTTCTTTTTATGACTAATATTCCATTGTATATATGTGCCACATCTTCTTTATCCATTCATCTCTCAGTGGACACTTAGGTTGCTTCCATGTCCTGGTTATTGTAAATAGTGCTGCAATGAACATTGTGGTACATGACTCTTTTTGAATTATGGTTTTCTCAGGGTATATGCCCAGTAGTGGGATTGCTGGGTCGTATGGTAGTTCTATTTTTAGTTTTTTAAGGAACCTTCATACTGTTTTCCATAGTGGTTGTATCAGTTTACATCCCCACCAACAGTGCAGGAGGGTTCCCTTTTCACCACACCCTCTCCAGCATTTATTGTTTCTAGATTTTTTGATAATGGCCATTCTGACCAGAGCGAAGTGATACCTCATTGTAGTTCTGATTTGCATTTCTCTAATAATTAGTGATGTTGAGCAGCTTTTCATGTGCCTCTTGGCCATCTGTATGTCTTCCTTAGTGAAATGTCTATTTAGGTCTTCTGCCCATTTTTTAATTGGATTGTTTGTTTTTTTGATATTGAGCTCCATAAGCTGTTTGTATATTTTAGAGATTAATCCTTTGTGTGTTGTTTCATTTGCAAATATTTTCTCCCATTCTGAGGGCTGTCTTTTTGTCTTGTTTATGGTTTCCTTTGCTGTGCAAAAGCTTTTAAGTTTAATTAAGTCCCATTTGTTTATTTTTGTTTTTATTTCCTTTACTCTGAAAAGTGGGTCAAAAAAGATCTTGCTGTATTTTATGTCAAAGTGTGTTTTTCCTATGTTTTCCTCTAAGAATTTTATAGAGTCTAGTCTTTCATTTAGGTCTTTAATCCATTTGGAGTTTATTTTTGTGTATGGTGTTAGGTAGTGTTCTAATTTCATTCTTTCACATGTAGCTGTTCAGTTTTCCCAGCACCACATATGGAAGAGGCTGTCTTTTCTCCATTGTATGCTCTTGCCTCCTTTGTCATAAATTAGGTGACCATATGTGCATGGTTTTATCTCTGGGCATTCTATCCTGTACCATTGATCTGTATTTCTGTTTTTGTGCCAGTACCATACTGTCTTGATTACTGTAGCTTTGTGGTATAGTTTGAAGTCGGGGAGCCTGATTCCTCCAACTCCATTTTTCTTTCTCAAGATTGCTTTGGCTATTCGGGGTCTTCTGTGTTTCCATATGAATTGTAAAATTTTTTGTTCTAATTCTGTGAAGAATGCCATTGGTAGTTTGATAGGGATTGCACTGAATCTGTAGATTGCTTTGGGTAGTATAGTCATTTTCACAATATTGATTCTTCCAATCCAAGAACATGGTATATTTCTCCATCTGTTTGTATCATCTTTGATTTCTTTCATCAGTGTTTTATAGTTTTCTGAGTACAAATCTTTCACCTCCTTAGGCAGGTTTATTCCTAGGTATTTTATTCTTTTTGTTGCGATGGTAAATGGGATTGTTTCCTTAACTTCTCTTTCTGATTTTTCGTTGCTTGGTGTATAGGAATGCCAGAGATTCTGTGCATTAATTTTGTATCCTGCAACCTTACCAAATCTATTGGTTAGTTCTAGTAGTTTTCTGGTAACATCTTTAGGATTTTCTATGTATAGTATCATATCATCTGCCAACAGTAACAGTTTTACTTCTTCTTTTCCAATTTGGATTCCTTTTATTTCTTTTTCTTCTCTGATTGCCGTGACTTCCAAAACTATGTTGAATAAGAGTGGCGAGAGTGGACATCCTTGTCTTGTTCCTGATCTTAGTGGACATGCTTTCAGTTTTTCACCATTGAGTATGATGATTGCTGTGGGTTTGTCATATATGGCCTTTATTATGTTGAGGTAGTTTCCCTCTATGCCCATTTTCTGGAGAGTTTTTATCATAAATTGGTGTTGTTGGATTCTGTTTGCTAGTATTTTCTTCAGGATTTTTGCGTCTATGCTCATCAGTGATATTGGTCTATAATTTTCTTTTTTTATGATGTCTTTTTCTGGTTTTGGTATCAGAGTGATGGTGGCTTCGTAGAATGAATTTGGGAGTGTTTCTCCCTCTGCAATTTTTTGGAAGAGTTTGAGAAGGATGGGTGTTAGCTCTTCTCTAAATGTTTGATAGAATTCGTCTGTGAGGCCATCTGGTCCTGGACTTTTGTTTGTTAGAAGATTTTTAATCACAGTTTCGATTTTATTACTTGTGATAGGTCTGTTTATATTTCCTAATTCTTCCTGGTTCAGTCTTGGAAAATTGTACGTTTCCAAAAATTTGTCCATTTCTTTGTGGTTGTCTATTTTATTGGCATATAGTTGTTTGTAGTAGTCTCTTATAATCCTTTGTATTTCTTCAGTTTCAGTTGTGATTTCTCCTTTTTCATTTCTAATTTTACTGATTTGCGTCCTCTCCCTTTTTTTCTTGATGGGTCTGGCTAAGGGTTTGTCAATTTTGTTTATCTTCTCAAAGAACCAGCTTTTAGTTTTGTTGATCTTTGCTATCATTTCCTTCATTTCTTTTTCATTTATTTCTGATCTGATCTTTATGATTTCTTTCCTTCTACTGACTTTGGGTTTTCTTTGTTCTTCTTTCTCTGTTGTTTTAAGTGTAGGGTTAGAGTGTTTATTTGAGATTTTTCTTGTTTCTTGAGGTGAGATTGAATTGCTATAAACTTCCCTCTTAGAACTGCTTTTGCTGCGTCCCATAGGTTTTGGGTTGTTGTGTTTTCGTCATCATTTGTTTCTATGTATTTTTTTATTTCTTCTCTGATTTCTTCAGTGATCTCTTGGTTAGTAGTGCACTGTTTAGCCTCCATGCATTTGTGTTTTTTACAGTTTTTTTCCTGTAATTGATTTCCAGTCTCATAGCATTGTGGTCAGAAAAGATGCTTGATATGATTTCAATTTTCTGAGGCTTGATTTGTGACCCAAGATGTGATCTATCCTGGAGAATGTTCCATGTGCACTTGAGAAGAAAGTGTATTCTGCCACTTTTGGGTGGAATGTTCTGTAAATATCAATTAAATCTATCTGGTCCGTTGTATCATTTAAAGCTTGTGTTTCCTTATTTATTTTCTGTTTGGATGATCTGTCCATTGGTTTAAGTGGGGTGTTAACGCCCCCGCCCCCATATTATTGTATTACTGTCGATTTCTCCTTTCATGGTTGTTAGCATTTGCCTTATGTATCGAGGTGCTCCTGTGTTGGGTGCATAAACATTTATAATTGTTATGTCTTCTTCTTGGATTGATCCTTTCATCATTATGTAGTGTCACTCCTTGTCTCTTATAACAGTCTTTATTTTAAAGTCTATTTTATCTGATATGAGTATTGCTACTCCAGTTTTCTTTTGATTTCCTTGCATGGAATATCTTCTTCCATCCCTTCACTTTCAGTCTGTATGTGTCCCTAGGTCTGAAGTGCATCTCTTGTAGACAACATATACATGGGTCTTGTTTTTGTATCCATTCAACCAGTCTGTCTTTTGGTTGGGACATTTAATCCATTTACATTCAAGGTTATTATCGATATGTATGTTCCTACTGCCATTTTCTTAATTGTTTTGGGTTTGTTTTTGTGGGTCTTTTTCTTCTCTTGTGTTTTTCACCTAGAGAAGTTTCTTTAGCATTTGTTGTAAAGCTGGTTTGGTGGTGCTGAATTCTCTTAGCTTTTGCTTGTCTGAAAAGCTTTTGATTTCTCCGTCGAATCTGAATGAGATTCTTGCTGGGTAATCTTGGTTGTAGGTTTTTCTCTTTCATCACCTTAAGTATATCCTGCCACTCCCTTCTGGCCTGCATAGTTTCTGCTGAAAAATCAGCTGATAACCTTATGGAGATTCCTTTGTATGTTAGTTTTTGTTTTTCCCTTGCTGCTTTTAATATTTTTTCTTTGAATTTAAATTTTGTTAGTTTGATTAACATGTGTCTTGGTGTGTTTCTCATAGGGTTTATCCTGTATGGGACTCTCTGTCCTTCCTGGACTTGGGTGACTATTTCCTTCCCCATGTTAGGGAAGTTTTCGACTATAATCTCTTCAAATATTTTCTCAGACCCTTTCTTTTTCTCTTCTTCTCCTGGGACCCCTATAATTCGAATGTTGGTGCATTTAATATTGTCCCAGAGGTCTCAGAGATTGTCTTCAATTCTTTTCATTCTTTTTTCTTTATTCTGCTCTATGGCAGTTATTTCCACCATTTTGTCTTCCAGCTCACTTATTCGTTCTTCTGCCTCAGTTATTCTGTTATTGATTCCTTCTAGTGTATTTTTCATTCCAGTTATTGTGTTCATCTCTGTTTGTTCTTTAGTTCTTCTAGATCTTTGTTAAACATTTCTTGTATTTTCTCAGTCTGAGCCTCCATTCTGTCTCTGAGATTCTGGATCATCTTTACTATCATTACTCTGAATTCTTTTTCAGGTAGATCACCTATTTCCTCTTCATTTATTTGGTCTTGTAGGTTTTTACCTTGCTCCTTCATCTGTGACATATTTTTTTGCTCTTTTTTTTTTTATGAGTGGGATTGTGTTCCTGTCTTACTAGTTGTTTGGCCTGAGGCTTCCAACATTGGAGTTTGTAGGCTGTTGGGTAGAGCTGGGTCTTGGTGCTGAGATGATGACCTCAGTGAGACCTCACTCTGATGAATATTCCCTGGGGTCTGAGGGTCTCTGTTAGTCCAGTGGTTCGGACTTGGAGCTCCCACTGCAGAAGCTTCAGCCTGACCCCCGGCTCATGAACCAAGATCCCACAAGACGTGAGGGGCGGCCAAAAAAAAAAAGAACAATAACAAAGTAAAAAATAAAATTAGACTAGGAAACTAACAGATATGTTAGAAAGAATATAAAAATAAAAATATAGATGAACCAACAACCGGAAGGTACAACAGTACCACAATAGTAAAAAAGAGGAGGAGGGGAAAGGAAAAAAGGGTTAGGGGGAGGCCTTAGCTGTGGAGGGCGGGGCCTAAGCAAGGGTGAGGTTTGGGCAGTGGGTGGGGCCTATGCTTAGGACCCACAGGGCTGGAAAAGGCCCTGGAGGCTGTGGGGGGTGGGGCTTAGGCTCAACAGAACAGAAGGGGCCCAGACGTGCTCCCCTCCCCTGGTCTCAGAGGGCGGGGGACCTCACCTGGGAGCCTAGCAGGCTTCCTGGGCTCGAGTGGGCAGGGCAAACGCCCTCCTCTCCTGCTCCTCCTGGAGGGCCCCTCCCACCTGCCTCTCCTGATCTCCCTGGCCTCAGGGGGGCTGATCCTGTCTGACCTCCACTTCTCCTACTCCTCAGTCCCCCCACATCCTACCAGTTCACTTGGGGGTTCCTCCCATCTCCTTGGGTGTCAGGGTCCCCCACCAGTGGCTGGCAGGCGCCCTAGTTGTGGGGAGACTCTAACTCAGCATCTTCCCACACCACCATCTTGACTCCGCCCACTGTAAGATTTTTAGAGCTTGCCCTTGAATCAAGTAAAAAGAATGTAACTTTAATAATTTTTTCCCAAAATCCATAAAATGGAACATCATATTCATCATCCACAGACAATGATGGCTCTGTTCAAGGACTTCTTTCTTTTTATTTTTTAAACTTTATTTTGAAATAATAAAATGTTTCTGTGTGAGGATTTTTTCTTTTTTAACTTTATTTTGAAGTAATCTCAGACTTACAGAAGTCTGTGTGAAGATTTATCAAACTTAGCTGTTGTAAGGCTTTGAGAGTGAATTTTCCCAATGAGAAAACAAGTTAGAAGTATTCATAGAAAACTGTTTACTGAAAATACTGGAGTTGTACAGCTGGAAGCTTTATGCTTTAGAAGGCAACATGAAGTGGAAATAATACTGGCTTTTGAGTTAGAAGGTGCTGTGTTCACATCCTAGCTATGTGCTCTTACTGTTATATGTTCTCAGGGAAGTTACACATCTGTAAAAATGGACAAGGGTGCTGCCTTGCTGATAATTGTGATCAGAAGTAGGTAAATAAACCACAGTTGCCTACCACATAGTAAGGCTTCAGTAGATATGGCTTCTATTATTATTCCTTAATATAATCATTATCTTGTTTATCAAGAAGAAAACAAATCTTTAAACAAAACTGTTCTTTTTTGCATATTTGGTTATGAGAACTGGAATTTGAATTTTATTAATTTGAAAGGGTCTCACACTGTAAAGGGAAGTTCTTTTCTAATTATATGAAATAACAGTTTTGAATTTCCAAAATAAAGCTTGAGAATGGAAACACAGTTTTGTTCTATTTACCAAAAAGCAAAGTCATTCTGAATAGTTGCTTTTTTTTTTCGCATTGACTAAGGCTAGATTTTAACCACAGAAGAACTCAATTGCTGTATTTGTAGTATTGTTATTAGACTAAATTATTTCACATTAGTATTACAATCATATTAAGATTATTATTTTTAAATTTATAATTTATAGTCCCTCTTCTAAAAGGATTTTAGGTATTTTGCAAAGAAAATAATAGACCTATGTGCAGTTAAATAGAAAATAAATTAGATCAAAAACAACCATGTAGAGAAGAGAAGATCAGTTTTCTGGCAGCAAAGGAAACTTGATGGAGTTCCTGGTTTTTATTTCTTGATAAACTGTGCATGTTTTTCAGGGGAAAAGAAATTCTGACCTCAAATTCTAGGAGGGATTTGTCCCCTACATCTTTGTGTAAAAGACATTGAACAATGTAATGGGTCTCTTTTCCATTCTCTTCTCTTCTCTTCTCTTCTCTTCTCTTCTCTTCTCTTCTCTTCTCTTCTCTTCTCTTCTCTTCTCTTCTCTTCTCCTCTCTTCTTTTCCTGGTTTTAGCAACCAGTTATATTTTTTAAAAAACAAACTTAAGATTATAGTCAGTGAAGGCAAAGCGTATAAAGTTCTGTTGTGTGAGAGTTCTGTACTCTAGAGCAGTATATTTAGGATAGTCTGTCCTAATTATAGATAGAAGTTCTAATTAAGGTCAGTTCTTCACTGAGTCACACTTACACTGTTCTAAAGCCTCTATTTTCTCAGCACCTTTTAGAGTGCTGTTTTACTGGGTTCCAAAAATACATCATTTTAAAAATTTTTAAATGTTAACACAAATACAGAAAAACCACAGCGCTTGACATTCTTCTTTCATTACCAAGAGTTCTCCCTTGTTCCATAATTATCTATCATCAGCATGGACTCATGGATTCCTATATTTTTCAATCGCTGTAATTCTTTACCATCCTTAATTATTTTGGTGCCTAAATTATCTCATATATGACCACTAGGAGCCTCTTCAAATAACCCTGTATTTTTTTCTTTGCTTTTCTTCCTCTTCTCCCCCTCCCCCTCCTCCTCCCCATCCCACTCCTCCTCCTTCTTTTCTTTCTTCTTCTTTTTTTTCTTTTTTTCTTTTTTTTAGGTCTTCACTACTTTCTTGTACATATAACAAGCTGTTCCAGGTTCATTTTGTATCTTCCCCATCACAGTCCTAGAATCGGCTATTTTTCCAAAAAGCCCTGGTTCCTTTTAGTAGAGAATGATATTAGGAATCAAGATCTGGGTATTGGGTATGTTCATTGCTACTTCATATATTCATAGGGCCCTTCAGTGAGCAGAGTTAGGAAATACATATATGTGTAGACACTTGTAAACATATACATACATACACACACAGACACAGACACACAATTTAGAAATCATGAGTTCACCTGATACTTCCAATTCTATTTCATCCTCATAGGATTGTTCCTTGCTTTGGTTCTTCCCCGCCTTGGTTCTTCCCCCTTTTGTATTTTTATGTCCCTTGAGCCCTGACTCCCAATAATATCAGCACTTTGACTCATTTGCTCAATCCTATGCTACATCTCAGATAGTTTTGGAATTGCTTTGTCCCTACATGAACAGAGAACATACTTACTAAAAGGAATTCAGGATTTATTTGCAGTTCTCCCCTACCCTACCCATTGAGGACATGTGGTCATGTACTGTATTCATAAATTAGAATAATTTTTCCCCTTTAGTGTGATTATGTTGTTCATTTGAAATGTAGTTGGGTTCGTTTCAGTTTGCTTTCAGTTTCAGTCTCCCCACACCCCTGCCTTTCTATGCTTATTGATTCCTATTTTTTCATATGTAGAGCATTAACATGCTTCTATAACACAAAACTATACAAAAATATATACAGACATCCCTTACTCAGCCTGGCACTGTGTTAACCAAAACCTTGCATGTCAGAACAGTGCAAAGCAGGGACACAATTCTGATATGCAGTTAACACAAAGTGAGGACTGCCAGTACCATCATTTGGATCTTCTTCACTGGGTTTTTTTTTTTATCTAGTTCTGTCAATTAGTGAATGAAGTGTGTTTAAATCTTCAACCATGACTATTAATTTATCTCTTCTTTTGTAATTTGGTTATTAGGTGCATATTTCTTCTTTTTTTTAACATCTTTATTGGTGTATAATTGCTTTACAATGGTGTGTTAGTTTCTGCTGTATAACAAAGTGAATCAGCTATACATATACATATATCCCCATATCTTCTCCCTCTTGCGTCTCCCTCCCACCCTCCCTATCCCACCCCTCTAGGTGGTCACAAAGCACCGAGCTGATCTCCCTGTGCTATGTGGCTGCTTCCCACTAGCTATCTGTTTTACATTTGGTAGTATATATAAGTCCATGCCACTCTCTCACTTCGTCCCAACTTACCCTTCCCCCTCCCCGTGTCCTCAGGTCCATTCTCTACATCTGCATCTTTATTCCTGTCCTGTCCCTAGGTTCTTTAGAACCTTTTTTTTTAGATTCCATATATATGTGTTAGCATAAGGTATTTTTCTCTTTCTGACTTACTTCACTCTGTGTGACAGACTCTAGGTCCATCCCCCTCACTACAAATAACTCAGTCTCGTTTCTTTTTCATATTTCTTCTTGACATAATGACTCTTTTATAATTATGAAGGGTCCCTCTTTGTCTCATAATATTTCTTGTCTTAATATTTATTTCATCTGATATTGATATAGCACCTACAGATTTCTTATTATTTTCATGGTGTATATGTGTGTGTGTGTCTGTGTGTGTGTGTAGATATATAACTTTTTTTTAACAACCTTTTACTTTCGATCTATTTGTGTCTTTATATTTAAATTGTATCATATGTCATTAAACAGTTGGCTCTTGCTTTTATGTGTATAACAATCTCTGCCTTTTCATTGGAGTGTTTAGTTCCCTTATACTTAATGTAATTATTGATGAGGTTGTGTTTTTAGGTCTGCCATTTTGCCATTTGTTTTTTGTCTCATCTGTTTTTTTTTTCTCTCCTCTGTTTCTTTTCATCCTTCCTGTCTTGTGAATCAAATATTTTTTAGTATTCCATTTTAATTCCTTTATTGGCTTGCTAACTATAGTTTTACACTGTATATATGGTTGCTCTAGGAATTGGAGTATGCATCTTTAATGTATCCCATATACTTAGAATATTGTTACTTAAGGTAAATTACAAGAACCTCATAATAGTATATTTCCATTTATGCCCACATCATCGGTGTTGTCATATACAGGTATCCCCTGCTTTTTGAAAGTTCGCTTTACGCCACTTCACCTTTATGAAAGACCTACTTTAGTACCTGTTTTTGCTAACTGAAAGAAATTTGAAGAGGATTTTTACTTTTACAGAAATTGAAAAGAGAAAATGTCATTCAACCTTTGTTTTGCAACAAGCTGTTACAGAGGTAGCTGTGTACCCTAGCAGCAGTGAGAGTGACACCACCAAGCTCCTTCTCTGGGAACTACATTCAGCATCCCAGCATCAAGCCACCGTAGCTTTGAACTGTGTCTTTGAACTGTGAACATCTGTGCTTTATCTTGATTTATTTTGTGCATCCATTAGCAAGATGTGTCCTAAGATAATTGCTTCTGCACTTTACACCATTTTTGCTTACAAAAGGTTTCATAAGAATGCTCTACTTTTGGATAGTGGGGGGAAACCTGTATATTACATTCATATATGTTATTAACCCATCAATAGTGTTATTTTTAGCTTTAAACAGTCATATGTCTTTTAAAGAAATTAAAAGAAACAAATTTTTTTTTACATCTACTGTATATTTAACATTTCTATTGCCCTTCATTCCTTCCTTTAGATCAAAGTTACTATCTGGTATCCTGTCCCTCCAGCCTCAAGAACTTCCTTTAGCATTTCTTGTTATTTAGGTTTGCTGGCAACAAATTCTCTGTTTTTGTTTATCTGGAAATTTCTTTTTCATTCAGTTGTGGAGGATAGTTTTCCTGATACAGACGTCTAAGCTGACAATTATTTTCCTTCAACACTTTAATTATTTCAATCCTATATTCTGATGAAAAGTCAGCAATCAATCTTATGGCTCCTCTCCATGTGCAATGTGTCATTTTTCTGTAGCTGCTTTCCAAGTTTTCACTTTGGCTTTCAGTCCTTTGACTATGTCTAGGGGTAGTTTTCTTTGTTTGTTTTTAATGCTTCTATTTCAGTGAACTTCTTGGATATATGCATTAATGTTTTCAATCAAATATGGGAAGTTTGAGGGCATTATTTTTTCAGATATTTTTTCTGCTTCTTTCTTTTTCACCTCTCCTTATGGGATTCCAAATTACATATATGTTGGGCTGTTTCATTTTCCCCATAGGTCCTTGAGGTTCAGTTTGTTTCTTTAAACTCTTCTTTTTTTCTCTGTGTTCTTTGGATTGAGTAATACTAATCTGTCTTCAAGTTCACTGAGTCTTCTGCTATCTCCAGTCTGCTATCTCCAATTTTTAATTTCATTTATTTTGCTATTCAGCTCTAGAAGTTCAATTTTGTACAGTTATCATTTCTCTGTTGAGAATACCTATCTTTTCACTCATTATTGTGTTTTCTTTAATTCTTTGAACAAGATGTTCTTTCAGTTCTTTGAGTATATATATATTTTTTTCTTTGAAAAAAATATATAAATGCTGCATTGAAGTCTTATCATCTGGGCCCATTAGGAGTCAGTTTTTATTGACTGCCTGTCCTGTTGACCATCGGTCATACTTTCCTCTTTTCTTTGATTGAAAACTGGACATTGTAGATAATGAGTTGTAGCAACTCTGTATTCTCTTATATTCTGAGGATGATTGATTTTCTGTTCTAGTGGGCAGTTAACTTGCCTATTTTCAAGTTGCAAACTTTGTCTCCGTACTCTTCCCACCCTCCCCATCTTCCCAGCAACAGCATATATTTCTCTTCTTCCTTTGTCTTCCCACTGCTGCCTTTTTAGACTGGTGCCCTAATTTTTCCTTCTTTATTTAGCAATCAGCCAAGGATTTGAGCAGAGATGGGACTTACCCTCTCAGTGATTTCTTTGTCTCCCCATAATTTCTAGCTGCTCTGCTGGCTCTGCTGGCTTTGCACTCTATCCTGATTCTTGAAACCCATAAGGCTTCAACTTTCAATGCTGCTTGAACTACGCCACCACTTTCTTGCAGCCATAGCCCTGAGCTATGAAAACCCCATGCTAGCAGTTTGTATTCTGTGTTGCAGTTTTATGAAATTAGACTGTCCTCTGGCTTCTGTCTGCTTTGGGAAGGTTTACATTGTCTTTAAATGTGTTTTTAAAATTCTTTTTATCCAGTTTTTATAACTGCAGTCTGTTGGAGAGTGTGTGACCACTTTACCACTATTACCAAAAGTACTGTTCACTTGGTTTTCTTGTAGATGTTGTTGACAGGTATTGCCTTTGTTTTCCCGGTTGTTCTTTGTGCTTTTATGGGAAGATTTGGGGAGACTCAAAACCATGCTACCACCACTGCCATCCTTCTAGAACCAGAAATACATATTTTTACTTTGATTTTATAAGGCAAAGGAAAGGATTTAATTATGTGATTAAACTATTTTGAAATAAAATTAGCTGTTTCTTTTATTAGGTGAGGCAGCTTCAAGGTAAAAATTTGGTAGAAGGAATTAATACTTTAAGTAGCATTATATCCATATTATATAGTGAAATGTTTAGTTCTTCTATAGAGAAGGCTGTTAACATGCAATTTTGATTTACAAGATGAGCTGTTTTAGAAGTTAAAACCAAAGAAATATTTCTAGCTTGCATTTGTTTGTGGTCTTCCATTTATTTTAGTATTGAGTTTGATTATATTCACTTGTTTATTTTTTTTATTTTTTTTAATGTATTTATTTATTTATTTTTGGCTGCGTTGGGTCTTTGCTGCTGCACGCAAGCAGGGTCTACTCCTTGTTGTGGTGCGCATGCTTCTCATTGCAGTGGCTTCTCTTGTTGCGCAGCACAGGCTCTAGTCACGTGGGCTTCAGTATTTGTGGCTCGCAGGCTCTAGAGAGCAGGCTCAGTAGTTGTGGTGCACCGATTTAGTTGCTCCGCGGCATGTGGGATCTTCCCGGACCAGGGCTCGAACCCGTGTCCCCTGCATTGGCAGGCGGACTCTTAACCATTGTGCCACCAGGGAAGTCCGACTTGTTTATTTTTGACTCAAGTGGTAACTGTTTCTTTAAAAATTTTATCTGAAGTAAATAAGGCTAAATATTAACTCCCCGCCACCCAAAGTAGTTGGTAAATGTGTGTTCCTTATACTCTGCATTTATTTTAATGTTTGACAATTTATCTTTTTTAAAAAGAGAAAATATCTAGCTAAATTTGAATATATTTGGGGGCATGACTCTACAAATACCTCTGTTGTTACTAATAGCGTTTACTTATTACCTGCAATATATAATATATGGTAGGTACTTTGCATTCATTATTTCAGCCCTCAGAACATCTTTATGAGATTAGTATTATATCCATTTTATAGATGAAGAACTGAGATCCATAAGTTACTTGCCCAAGATCCCATAGCTGGAATTTGAATCTAGGTTTGTTTGACTTCAAAATCCTTCACTCATTCTATCTTCATAGCCTTTTTTTAAAACTTGTTGAAGAAAATTTTGGTTCTTAAATTTTTCATATTATGTTAGAAGTATATAAATTTTGGAAATTTTTTTTACCTATTTGAAGGCAAGTCATTATATTTTTTAAAAAATTACCTTTTCAAGAAGATCTTGGGATGTAGAAATGTGCATTAGTAATGAAGCATCATTAAGATAAAGGCTGAAGTTGTTTCCTTCATGGAGGAGAGATAAAAAGAAATTAGCTCAAACATGAGACATTTAAATTTGTGTAAGGGAAAACTTCCACTCAGAACGAATTACTTGGAGCTCTTGCTGAATATTACTCCTAGTGGTTTTTAAAGCTATATAGATCTATAATCATAAAGGTCTGTCAAGGTTGCTTTTGACTAGAAGAAGACTTTTCAGAAGATACCAAATTTAGAGTTCGTTTGTCCTGGGTTTATGTAGGTATTCTTCCCCCACCTCCTCTTTCCTAAGATTACTGTGTTGGAAAATAGTATTGTTTCTTTTGTAATTGTACAGGCATAGCTCCAGAACACCACAATAAAGTGAATATGACAATAAAGCGAATGACATGAATTTTTTGGTTTCCCAGTACATATAAAAGTTATATTTACACTATACTGTAGTCTATTAAGTGTGTGATAGTATTATGTCTAAAAAACTGTACATACCTTAACTGCAAACTACTTTATTGCTAAAAAATGCTAACCATCATCTGAGCCTTCAGCGAGTCATAAAATCTTTTTGCTTGTGGATAATCTTGCCTCAATGTTGATGGCTGCTGCGATTGATCAGGGTGGTGGTTGCTGAAGGTTGAGGTGGCTGTGGTAATTTCTTACAGTAAGACAACAGAGAAGTTTGCTGCATTGATTGACTTTTCCTTTCACAGATGATTTCTCTGTAACGTGCAGTGCTGCTTGATAGCATTTTACCCACAGCAGAACTTTTTTCAAAACTGGAGTCAGTCCCCTCAAATCCTGCCACTGCTTTATCAACTAAGTTTATGTAATAGTCTAAATCCTTTGTTGTCATTTCAAAAATCAGTTGAGTTTGTCATCTTACATGGGAATGATTTGTGGTGCCCCAAAATAATTATAATAGTAACATCAAAGATCACTGATCATAGATCACCATAACAAATATAATAATAATGAAAAATTTGAAATACTCCGAGAATTAACAAAATGTGACACAGACATGAAGTGAGCAAATGCTGTTGGAAAAATGGTGCTGATAGACTTGCTCGATGCAGGGTTGTTACAAACCCTCAGTTTGTAAAAAATGCAATATCTACGAACTATAGTAAAGCAAAGAGCAACAAAGCAAGGCACAATAAAACGAGGGTATGCCTGTATACCTCTACTGCTATTTCATATAGTAAAACAGCTGTTTTAATTCTTCTGATGTCTGAATTGTAAAAGAATTTAAGAAATTAAGTATGAACCCAGATGACATAAAGCCAACACTATGTTTTAAAATGCCAAACTCCAAAATGTTTAAGTGCAATGTTGGCATGCTATATACTTATATATGATACTTTCAACAAAAATGAACTGTAAAATGAACTGTGGTCAGAAAAATAAGAATTCAAAATAGTGTTTTATCTGAATTTTCCCTCTCTTTGCACCATTATTCCATGACTGTCAATTAGTTCTTCTGATGAATTTATTGAAGATGTCTGAAGGTGATATTAAGATACACTGTTTTCAGAAATTGCTGTTTATATATGGATTGCATAGAAAGAGAAATTGAAGGCCCAGAGACAAATTAAGAGGTATTTAGGTTAAAGGTGAGGAAGTAAGTTCTTGAAAGACGTGTATTAGTAGAAACAGGAAGGGATAACTGGTATAACTAGGATAGGGTTTAGTGAGTGACTGAATATGTGGATGGGTATAGGTGGAAGAGGCAAAGGAATGTTAAGGATTTGAGTCTAGGAGAATTATGGTCTCATTGACTTTGAGTTGGTCATCAAGTATTGATTATTTTCTAATATTAGAGATATAAAGATCAAGACAAAGCTTCTCCCTTTCAGGACTAGTGGGGGAAATAGAGGTGCTTGTTTCAGAGGGAGATGAGTTTGACTTTATATGTCTTAAGTAGTAGGGCATGGTTAGATTTCCTTGTAGAAGTGTTCTGCAAACTTGACGGTTTAGACATGGAGAAGGAGAAAGACAGGGACTGGAGATTAGGTTTGGAGGTCTTCGTCATAGACAGGGAGAGTTAAGTCCTGGGTGGGGATAATTTCCAAGGGGGAGGAATATAGACCAGAGGTAAGCATATATAGGAGGTCAGCCAAGTTTGATTCTTTTCACAACCCTTGAGTTGATATTTGACTCCCTTCAGGTGTGAGATTCTCCTTTCAAATTAAGTTTAATCATCCAAAAAAAGAAAAAAAGATTTTTGGTTTTCACTTTTGATTATAAAAATGACTTTCTTATAGAAGGGTGCACAGGGAATTCCTTTCCTTTTCTCAGTGGTTTGGTCTTGAGTCATATAAATTCTCTCTCTTTGTTTCTTGATAGGTGATGTTTGTGCTTATGCTCAACATGAGGTTTCAGTACACCTTTGCCTTTAAAAAAAATAAACATTTTGAAATTGGAAAGAACTTTTATAGAACTAATAGCTCTTTCCAGAGACAGATGTCTAAAGGCAATTTTCTTTGCCTTTTTTGTTTGCAGTACAGACTCATACTCCCTTAGGAAGTAGTAATAGTAGAAATGTATTTGTACTCATTTCTTGTTAATTCAATATATGTTGAGTGTTCATTTTACTCAAAATATGTATTAACCAGTGACTGTTGCTACTTGTTTCTGGTGATT
Organism: Balaenoptera physalus; assembly: GCF_965194825.1. Lineage (NCBI taxonomy): Eukaryota > Metazoa > Chordata > Mammalia > Artiodactyla > Balaenopteridae > Balaenoptera > Balaenoptera physalus. The sequence goes on from NC_138893.1 coordinate 36,127,228, forward strand.
ATATAATTTGAATGGTAAACCTTTGTTTAACTCAAGACTGAATTGTAGATGTACAATGAAAGTGGATACTTTTGTTTTAAATGTTCTATGTAAACTAAAGCAAATGCCTTCTTAATTCACCCAGTTGGCTGGTACTAGTGGTACAGTGGAAACTCCTTTCTGGCATTTCTCTAGAAAATTATGTTTTTCCAAATCAGTCAAGATATCAGTCAAGAAATCAGGAAAATGGGGGATACTATTATTATTCTTCTAAAAGAATTAAATCTTAATCAACATAGAATCATTAGTAGTTGAAGGAATCCACTGATTGCAAGTCAAAAGCAGGTTCAGGAAACGCTAACATAGGAATTATGTCCTGGGAACCAGATCTGGTGCTTGTAGGAGAGAAACAGTCAATCTAAGCAGTCAGTCTCAGGTATCTCTTTTTCCCTGTCTGTTGCTAATGGTGGGTCATTCTTGCAAACAAAATAAATATTAAGAAGTTTATACACATAGTATACTTTATACAGATCCTAAGAAATAATACTTTTTTAAAAGAAATAAGTTTTCTAAGCAAAATAGATCCTTACTAAATTGGCATTTATGACACATGCTTTAGTGTAGTGTTGTTAGCTTTTCTAGAGTACTAGTAATGTTTGCTCAGTTTTTCCAGAATATTCACCATTGGCTACAGATCTTTGTAACTACTTTAACAGAAGAAATGTAAAGAGTAGAAGTGAGTATTGTGGAGTGCTCTGACATAGAATCAGAAGTTGATCTAAAATCAGAATTAATAAAAGCAGTATCTATTTCAATGGCAAAATTAAATTCAGGGTAATCAGACAAAATATTTTCATCCTTAAGAAAAGAAATAAACATCTGAAGCAACATAGAGCCTAACAACCCAACCTAAAAGTGTTTTTGGAAGTACTTTTAATAGTTGATCAGTTGCTTTTAAAATGAAAGTTTTCTGTATCTGGAATATTTGTCACAAAACAAAGATCAAGGCTATCTGATAGGGCAGTTAATGTTTTATGTATTTTAAAATTTCATTGTTAAGAATGACAACTATTAAATGTTAAATATTTGTGGTATTTCAATATTTTAAATGATTTTTATTTGGAATTTATCTTAAGGGACCCTTTTAATATTTTCTGTTATCAAATGTCAACATCAGATAAAAATCCATTTTATATTTTATTGAAATACATAATCTTATTGCAGTGTATTGATTCATAGTAAAAATAAAACAAGCATTTATTATTATATCTTTTTGTAACAAATCTCTGAGACTTTTGATATAACCCTAATGAACGCTCATTATTCTTTTTCTCTTTAAACAGCTTTATTGAGATATAATTCACATACCATACAATCTATCCGTTTAAAGTATATGATTCAGTGTGTTTTAGTATGTTCAAAGAGTTCTACAGCCATCATCACAACCTAATTTTAGAACATTTTTGTCCCTCTCAAAGAAACTCCATACTCATTAACAGTCAATTCCTAATCCCCCTACTCCTCCTCCCCCAGCCCTTAAGTAATCAATAGTCTACTTTCTGCCTCTATAAATTTGCCCATTTCCAGACATTTCATACAGTTTGTGGTCTTTTGTGACTGGCTTTTTTCACTTAGCTTGTTTTCAGGGTTCATCCATATTGTAGCAGGTATCATTACTTCATTTCCTTTTGTTGCCAAATAATATTCCATTGTATGTATATGCCACGTCTTATTTACCTATTCATGAGCCGATGGACATAAGGGTTGTATTCACTTTTTGACTATTATGAATGATGCTGTTATGAACATTCATGTCAAGTTTTGTATGAATGTATGCTTTCATTTTTCTTGGTTATTTACCTAGGAGTGGAATTTCTAGGTCATATGTTAACTCTATGTTAACTTTTTATGGAACTGCCAAAATATTTTTCAAAGTGGCTGCATCATTTTACAACCCCTCCAGCAATGTGTGAGGATTCTAGGTTCTCCACATCCTCACCCATACTTGTTATTGTCTGTTTTTTAATTAGCCATCTAGTGGGTATGAAGTAGTATCTCATTGTGGTTTTGATTTGCATTTCCTGATAGCTAATGGTGTTGAGCATATTTTCATGTGCTTATTGGCTTTTTGCATATCTTCTCTGGAGAAATGTCTATTCATTTTCTTTGTCCATTTTTAAATTAGGTTATACTAGGTCCTTACGAGATACATGATTTGCACATATTTTCTCCCGTTCTGTGGATTGTCTTTTTGCTTACTTGGTGGTATCCTTTGAAGCACAAAAATTTTAATTTCAGTGAAGTCCCATTCACCTGTTTTTTCTTTTGTTACTTGTGCTTTTGGTGTCCTATCTTAAATCATTGCCTAATCCAAGGTCACAAAGATTTGCTTTTATGTTTTCTTATTAGACATTTAGGTCTGTGACTTTTTTTGAGTTAATTTTTGTTGTACGTTTTTAAAATGTAAAAAAAGGTGTTATGAAAAATATAGAATGACTTATGATTTCAGGGGGAGATTCCAAGCATTATGCTTTCTTATTCCTGAATCCTGTAATATCTGTTGAGAATTTGAGAGTACTAGCTGGTGCATAGCCTTCTCTGCATGACCGTAAAGGCCTTTAGGTAGTTTGCTCTTTTGGACACATGGTGGCAGCAGAGCTTTGATGAATGAAAATTCTCATTTTCCTAAACTTAGTATTTTATAATTATGAATCTTCTTAATGCTCTTGGCAGTAAATTGTTGAGCAGTAAGTTTAAATTGCCTTTCAGATTAAAAATTATTTAAATTTATGAACTTTTTTTTGCCATGAGTTTATTCTGACTTTTCAGGTTATGAAGCCAGTTTGTGAAGTATGGACATGATTTGCTTGAGTTCTCCAACCTTAGGACACAATTTTCTCTTATTACTCTAAGGTCTTTTATCCACTTTTCTTTCATTATCTCACTCCTATCCCTATAATCTTCGTGTAGAGATAAAGTAATAGAGTAGCAGTCAAAATGTTGATTAATGCTAAAGATAGTCTCAAACTTACTCCTAAAAAACATTGGCAGACTTACATTCTGGCTTAGAAGATAGATAATATAGAAGTTGAGCATGTGGGTAACAGTTTTTTCCTTCAATAAGAAAAACTGCTTTATGTCATCTCAAGATTGGACCCAAGATTTCCTTTTTAGATCTGAATATTAAACAGTAAAATTAAGTGATACAATTATTCCCTGACAGTTATTTTCAAGATAATAGAAATAATAAACATTTACTGAGCACTGACTGTTTGCTAGACACTATGCTAAATGCCTTATATGCATTGTCTTTTATTCGCACAACAGCTCTAAGAGGTAAGTTGTATTTTTGGCCTGAATTTTCCAGAGGAAGAGATGGGTTTAGAGAAGTTAAATAATTTGCCCAAGGTCACATTAGTAGGTAGAGATGTACATGTATGTATGTGTGTTCATAGCAACTATATTGTACTATTTTATGTTTAATTTTTATAGATATGGTATCATACTGTATGTATGTGTCACTCTGCAACTTATTTTTAAAATTCAAATCTATAGCTGATTTGAAAATCTATAGCTTTTGCTACTGTGTATAGATATCTGGTCAATTTGTTTACCTCATGAATAGATACTACTTTCTATTTCTTTGATTTAGCTGCTGAATAACAACTTGTCCTAGAATTTCACCTAATTTTTAGCTTTACTTTTCCAGTAGAGGGTATACAAAGTGTTTAATTAAATTTTTTCCTCTGTTAACAGAGTACTTTATTACTTTTTAGTATAATGATCAGAAAGAAAAAGTTTAATACATGTAATTGGTATAATAGTCCCCTTGTTTTATTTTATACTGCAGGTTACTTATTTTTGGATCCTATGACAGAGAGGCAAATATTCATTGCACACTTGAGCTGAGCAGTGGCGTTTGGGAAGAAAAACAAAGGAGTTCTATTAAGACGGTAAAATAGATTTGCATAGCTTTACATCTGTATAAAGTTTATATTCTATAAGTGTTGTTTTATTAATATTTCTGTATCCTAGAGTTATTTTTGGTCATATGCAAATAATTATGAATAGCTCTTATTTGTCTTGTTGCAGTATATCCATAATAAAATGAATCATGTAAAACTATAGTATTAATTGCTTGCATAAGAAACCTTGTCTAACTAATTTTCCTTTTATAACTTTAAAGTTGTTTCATAGTTGTGGAATCAGAAGGAAATGATTCTGAACACCTTAGAAAGCATGTAAATTCAGAGCATTCATTCATTCATCAGATATTTCATGAGCACTTACTTTGTACCAGGCACTGTGTTAGATGCTGGGGAAACAGTTCAAGACAAGAGACCCTGTTTTTGTGGTGCTGTCATAGGGGAGAGGTTTGATAATCGTCTGCCTGTAGAGAGAAAGGATTATAGGAGGATGGGGTAAACCTGAGAGATCAGATCAGTTAGGAGGTATTTAGGGGGAGGTGTTGGCTACTTTAACTAGGTGGTAGCCAAGGAAATGGAAAGAAGAGAATGGATTTGGGACATACTTTTGGTGTGTGAAGGACTTAGAGTTCCAGTTTCTTTTTTGATCTCTCTCAAAAGAAACTGTCACCTAAATTGCAAGACTTTGAAAAAAATATAAAGGCTTTTAAAATATTTTAAGTGCTATAGTTAAAAATACACAAAAACAGTGCTTTACTCTCAACATTTTTTTTAAATTTTATTTATTTATTTTTGGCTGTGTTGGGTCTTCGCTGCTGCATGCAGGCTTTTCTCTAGTTGCAGCGAGCGGGGGCTACTCTTCATTGCTGCGCCACGGGCTTCTCATTGCGGTGGCTTCTCTTGTTGTGGAGCATGGGCTCTAGGCGCATGGGCTCTAGAGCGCAGGCTCAGTAGTTGTGGCCCACAGGCTTAGTTGCTCCACTGTATGTGGGATCTTCCCAGACCAGGGCTTGAACCCATGCCCCCTGTGCTGGCAGGTGGATTCTTAACCACTGCACCACCAGGAAATGCCCTCTCAATGTGTTTTAATTGGACTTGTTTGGGTTCTTTGGATTCCTAAATGAGTAAAAATTGTCACTAGTTATTAGCTGATTTGTTGAGCTAATAACCAACAACCAAACAACTCAACCAAAGTTGAGTTGGTGTTTTCTGAATATTCTGCATAGCAGTTTTAATAGCAGTTATGTTATGCTTCTTGGAATTTGCATAAATCTAGTTGTCTATTAAAGATTTTAGAGCATTTATCAAGATGTTGTCTACAGAATTTCTTTATTAAGCCCATGAAGTTTCACAATGAAAATAGAATCCCAGAATTTTATGGCTGAAATAGGGAAGAAAAAAAAAAATCAGTGTCCTAAAGGGATCCTCAGCTTTTTTTTGTAAAGAAAATTTATTTAATTTACTAAGCATATACTGAAATATTGGGCTGGCCAAAAAGTTCGTTCGAGTTTTTTTCACACCATCTTAGGGTTTGGTAATAATAAAATTCCAAGAGTGCTTTTGGAACCCCTAGACCTCTCCAGAGTTGCTTTTAGTCTGTTTTAAGGTAAGATCTATTTAGCACATCAGTAGTTTTTTGCAGGAATAAATTATAGTTGTGTTCTTTAAAGCTGTATTTAGTAAGTTAGATGTTTAGCTGTTTCTATCACATTTAACTCTTGGTGGCAGTATAGCAAATCCTATGATTATTATTTGTAGCCAATATTTAGGAAAACTCTCTCTCTATTATGTCTTCATTATACTGGTGAATAGGTACTTTTGAACTGTACTACCTAGCTGTTTTATAGTAGTAGTAATGTGCTTTTTGGTATTTCTGGGATAGTCTGTTATTCTTCATAGCATTTTTAAAAAGTTAAAATTCTCTTAAATAGATACATAAGCATATTGCCATGCTGTCAAAAATTATGACTTTTAATGGTTATGTGGTATTTTTTTGGATGCCTCTTTGACTTTTAAATTGTTTCCAATTTCTCCATGTAATAATTGTGAACATTCTTATATAAAAAATTGAGCAGTGTGAAATTCTTTTGGAATAAATAGAGTAATTTTAATAAGTATGAGAAAGTAGGGAGAAGTAAAGCTGGAAAGGGAAGATGGGCTGACCCCCAGAATTTGAATGTATGAAAGTAGTTGGGAGAATAGGATTTGGGGCATGGGAATGACAGGGTCAAAATAGTTTTTTTTAGGAAAATCTCCCCTTTCTCTCATGGTTGTTCATGCCACCTTTAAGTTACATCTCAAGCAGTTTGAAGCAACTCCTCAGAGAAAATAACCAGCTTTATAATTTGTTCTGAAATAATAAATACATGAAAAAGCAGTATTGTTTTGTCTAGGTATGAAATGGTCATAACTTGCTATTGCAATTGGCATTTTCAGTTTCCTTTATTATACTTGCAAAAATATGAGATTAGACAGCTTTAATATTTTGTAGCAAAGGTTAGTAAGACTTTAATCTTGAGTCATAATTTTAGATCTTAGCATATGTCATAGGTAGTTTTGGAGAAGGAATTCTAGGTTACTAATTACATCTGGTGTCAAAAATGTCAGCAGCACTGAAGTGTCTCCAGGCACTAAATTACATATGTCTGAATTTAATAACTCTAGGGAGGAGAATTAGAGTGTTTCTCAAGATTACATAAAGCATTACAGAATAGGATTTGATAATTTGAGATACATTGTAAATTTGGCTAGCAAAAAAGTACATCATTAAAAAAAAAGTATGCTAAAAAGTATTTGAGTTTAGAAGCTATCTTTGTATAAATAAATAATTCAGGTTTAAATCAGTTTTTTTAATTTTGAAATTTATTAAGTGAAGTTAGCCACCAGTTTCAATGAATATGCAGAATGAAAGAAAAATTAATTACATATTTTAAATATGCCTTTGAGTTTTTCAGACATTTTTTAAAGCATAATGTACCTTATGCTGTTAAATTAGGGAAGATCAATAATAGATGGAAAGTTTTAAATTTGTAGTATTTGCACAAATATGGGGGGGGTGGAGATGGGTTGGGCAGGTGTGGAGATGGAACAGTTGTAATGCAATAGCTGCGAGTCCTAGCAAAATCTAATGAATAGTGGCTTAAGCAAGAAAAGGAATTATCTGTCTTGTGTGATAAGCCCTGGGTTAGTATGGCAGCTCAGCAATATTGTAATCAAGGAGCATGGCTCTTATTGGCTTTCTCCTCCATCATCCATAGCACAGGGTTTTTGTCTCCATGGTTGCAAGATGGCTAATGCACCCCTAGGTATCCATCTTTCAAGAAAAAGGGTGAGGCGTAAGGCATGCCGAAGAGACATGTCAGCCAGGTTTTGGTTTTTTAAAATGCTTTCCTAGAAGTTCCACTTATATCTCATTGGCTAGAACTAAATCACGTGGCCTCCCCCAGCGGTAAGGAAGTATGGGGAATCATTTTAGTTTTTCAGCCTTAGTAGAGGTAGAAGGCAAGGGAAAAAGAGTTACTAATGCCTTTTAGGAGGCCGGTCCACAGTCTTGCCACAAGAAAAATTCAAATTCATTTGATGACTTTTTATTTTTAATGGAATTTTTCTTGAACTGGGATATCAGGGAATAGTTGAAAAGAAGAATTTAATAAATACCCTGCATAGAACCTACTTCCTATTTATTAGATATCTGAGGAAAGTTTGGATCAAAATCAGACACTTAGGTCAGTGCCCTGCTTATTAGCTCATTTGCACAATGAAAGAGCTCATAGGGTAAATGAGGTACTTTGTGGTAGTGTTTGTTCCTTAAAAATAATAAATAAGGAAGATTCCTCCTGAGAATCCCATAAGATTTGATAGCAAATAAATTAGAAATTAGGCTTAAACAAAAATTATAAGATCATCTTGCAAGAGATGAGAGAGCCAATACTAAAAATATGTTTACCTACACCAAAAGAGACAAGGCACTTTATGATTTATTTCAGTCTGTTGCATTATGCAGGTGTGGCGATGATAATTTGCTTCCCTTTCACTAGGGAAGAAAATTCAAGGAGTTTTCAGATTTTGAAAAAGTTTCAGGCCATGATATTTCAGTAGGAAACTATGAAAACAACTGTATAACTCTAGAATTTATAGTACTTATCAAATAACATTCACAATAAAATTAATCTGACATATATTAAACATATTGAGTATAGATAATCATTATTATATGCATGGTAAAGCAAACAGATCTCATAAATGTCACATAGACACACATAGTTTTTAAGAGGGAGAGATCCTGAGTCTTACCCTCCCAGAGTTGGAGTTCCCTCATCTTTGACCACCCACTTTCTTTACCCTTAGCCCCAGACATAAAATAGGTTATCAGTAAATGTTCTTTTCTCTTACTCTCTCTCAACTATCCTGCCTGTGCCATCCATGTCTTCTCTTCCATCGTTTATCCCCACTGTCACTGGAGTCTTCAAACATTGTTTTATTCTTGGTGCAACCTGGAATTCTTGAGGCCATTTGGAAAGAAGAGAAGAAGGCACCATGAATATGAGCTGTGGAACCTCTGAATCTGGGAGCTCTGGGGTAGAGGAAAAAGCACTGGGGGCCTTTTGGCACCCGGCTGTTCAGTCTAGTTCTTTCCCTTGTTCTCCATTCTGAATAAAAGGAGTTATGAAAAGAGTTTTAATTTTAAAAACAAGCTTTTTAATGTACATTTTTTGATACTAACCCTATTCCCTCTCCTTCCACCCTACCACACTATGCACTCAGACACTTGATAGCAATTGTCCTTTGTAAGGGTCAAGTCTTTCCTTCTCTAATTAGAGATAGAAGGCTAAAAATCTAACTTGTTAAGTCAGTCCATTGGCATAAATATGTCACTGTCAAAGAGGAAGGAAGAATATCGATTTCTTCCTTTGAGGTGGAGATGAATTAGAAAAGAATCTTCCCTGAATATATTAGGTGGACAAAAGAGAGATCCTGGAACAGTCATGTGTTCATTGTAAAAAGAAGTAGAAGCACTTCATGTAGCCCAGTATGCAGGTACCAGAGGGAACTATGGTTAAAGACATTAGGAAATGTCATATTTCAGATCTGTCTGAAAAATAAGAAGTAATAAATTCCTGAAAAGCATTCAGCAGACAACTTGGGGAGAGTCCATAAATAATAATTTGGAGCTCTTAATCAGAATGAATGTTTTCCTTTCAGAGGGTTATATGGTGTCAGCTGGCAACTTGAAATTGGCCACTGCTATAAGAAGGGCTTTAGATAGGGTCTACTGCACCCAAAATTATGAAGTCAGAAGAATTATCTAGAGTCTAGACTTTATCTTTTTGTTTGATTTGAGTGGTACTTTTCCTTCTCTGTACTGCTGCTTCCCTATCAAAACCTCATTTTTTTATATATATAATTTTATTTATTTATTTATTTATTTATTTATTTTTGGCTGCGTTGGGTCTTCGTTGCTGCATGCGGGCTTTCTGTAGTCACGGAGTGCGGGGGCTACTCTTCATTGCGGTGCACGGGCTTCTCATTGAGGTGGCTTCTCTTTGTTGCAGAGCACGGGCTCTAGGTGCGCGGGCTTCAGTAGTTGTGGCACACGGGCTCAGTAGTTGTGGCTCGTGGGCTCCAGAACACACACTCAGTAGTTGTGGTGCACAGGCCCAGTTGCTCCACAGCATGTGAGATCTTCCCAAACCAGAGCTCAAACCCATGTCCCCTGCATTGGCAGGCGGATTCTTAACCACTGTGCCACCAGGGAAGTCCCAAAACCTCATTTTCTGAAAGGATCTGATTCTGAGAAATAAATAATTTATATCAGGTTCCCTTCCATTTTCTTTTAAACATAGCCTTACATTTAGACATTTGAAGAGATGATGCCTACTTTCTAAGAACTGTCAGTGTAGGAAAAGAGACATGTGAACCAAATATGTCACATATGTAATACTTCAGAGTCTATGAAATATTGATACTTTTACCGTATACAAAGAGCCAAAGTCTTTTGCCCGTAGGATCTGTACTTGCTCCCTTAAATCCCACTACCTCGAACAAAACTAGACTGTGTGTGGTATTCTGATAATTAGGAGACAATTTGGGAGTGGTGTTAGTGGAATCATTTTAGAGCAGAGGTAAGGAAGGCTCTGAAACTATGGGGAGATGGAATTTGAGTGGAAAGGCCTTCATAATAAGATCAGCCATGTTTAATTGCCAAAGATTGAGCCTGATAATATGCCTTATAGAGTTCAGTGAGTCTCCCTTTACTTCCAGAGTAGAGGTTAGGGCCACTGAATACAGGAAACATTTGGTAGAGGGAAAGTAGTCATTTTGGAGAAAATACAATGTATAGGGACATCTTTCCTGTCTAATACGAAGATGCCAAACCAGCATATAGAAGAAATGGAAACAGTAAATGCATTCTCAACTTCCAGAAAGCTTTTGATGAAGATCCATACCAGAGGTTCCCAAATCATCTGATTACTAGGAGAATATTTTATCTCAGATAGATCTGCATTGAGGATAGGGGAAACAGGGTAAAAATGACCAAGTGTGATATCCTGAATGATTGAGTCCGGGACTTTGATCAGTTTTCACAAATGATCTAAAATAGCACTGTCCAATAGAAATAAAATGCATGCCACTTAGGTAATTTTAAGTTTTCTTGTAGCCATATTTTTTAAAGTAGAAATTAACAAGTAAACAATTTTAGTAATCTTTTATTTGACCCATACACCTAAAATATTGTCATTTCCACATGTAATCAACATAAAAATTAAGGAGATTTTTTTTATAGTCTTTGAAATCTGGAGGATATTTTACACTTAGAGCACATCACAATTCATCCTAGCCACACTTCAAGTGCTCAGCCACATGCGGCTAGTGGTGACTGTATCAGACAGCACAGATGTAGAGGGAGCAACGTACAATATAATATTCAGATTTGCACATGTCATTAAACTTCTGTCGATAAAACGTGCCAAGTTAAAAGGTACAAAATTGAGAAAGCTCTCTCAGGACAAATATGTAAGAAAGAATTCCAAACTGCCTAAAATATGTGAGATCTAGGCTCCCTAAAGAAATAGACAATATATCATTGTACCTCCAAAACAAGACAACTTTTCATTAGAGTGGGTGTCACAAAATGAATATGCTTATTTTAAAACTATGAAGTTCTCAGAGAGAATAAATTATTTGTACATTTCTGGTTTCTATAATACAAGAAATTTATAATTGCTAGATAAGGTGGGGAGAAAGAACTGAACTTTATATGGAAGTGAGATAGCCATATAAAGATAAATGGATGGGAAAAAATTAATGTTCTTCAGCTGAAAAGACAAAGGTGGGTGAATGATTAACGGAAGCATATAAATATACAAAGTAAACAATAGAATGATCAACAGATTTATGGAGCAAGGAACTAAGTCTCTGGGTCTATGAAGATAAATCTCATAGCGCTAATGATAATTACATGCTAAATGCTAAAAGAAGGGCACTTAAAAGGTCTTTGGTAGTACTGCATACTACGTACTTGCTGATAGACTTTGCAGGAGCACAAATATGCTATATTCTATTTATGCTATGTGTCCTGCACCTAGTAGAATTCCTGGCATGTTGCAGTTGTTCAGTGAATGTCCTGGGAGGAGGGAGGGGAGGATAAGTGGCCTTCATGGCTCCATACTTCTCACAGGACAGGCTCACCATGCTTCCAGCTTCTGCTTGATGCTCCAGCCCCTGGCCTCACCTAACACTACTTCTTCCCTCTGTCCTTCCAGCCGAAGGGTGGTAGTGACTATCTGAGACAGAGTTGCTTCACTGTCTCCTGTTTGGTTCTCAGTTCTTCCATCACTGAGTAGCCATTTCCTCCTTTTAAAGTCCTTCTGTTTCAAATATTTATGTGTGTCTGCCTTCTTATCAGTCCCTAACTGACTCACCAACCAATCATCATTTCTCTGGGAAACTTTTCCTAATGAGCATGAAACTCTTTGTTAATATTTATCACAGTTGGGAGTTTTCATTTATATTTGTATGATAATTTGATTGGGGTTATCTCTGCCAGTATCTTCCTTTACAGCAGATACCATGATTGTTTTTGCTTTCAGCACTTGGCATTTAGTGGGTATTCAATAAATGTTTTTGGGAACACTGAAGCTGTCTGTTTAGCTATGAGCCTCCATTTACCCTTAACCTTTTTTCTTCCAAACTTTCAGCATGACATAGTTACATTTCTGTCTCTTTTCTTCCTTCAAGGCTATCTCTGATGTATGGTTTAAGCAAATAAAAATGTTTAGGTTGAGGAGGTCCACAAAATTAGATTTACTGCTCAATATTCCTTCTGTATAAAAAGCCTGGTTTTTAGAGTGAGGAGTTTACAAATACGGTACATAATGGTATAATGGCATTATTTAAAATATCAGAAGAACTTCTTACCCAATGCGTGTAGTTCAGCATAGCCTAAATAAAATGACTGTGGGATCTAAAATTTTACTTGCCTTACTTCCCTTTTAGTTTTGGAGAGTTTTAGAAGTTCTTGCTGAATGATATTTGTCCATGAATTATTGAGTGTACATACAAAGAGTCTCAAAGAACTCCCTAAAGAACTGTGGTTTCAAGTAAGAACATCAGAGACAGACAAATTTATAAATACATTAGGCTAGATGCTTCAGAGTTGGCATTTTGGTGTGTTTGTTTAAGGCCAGATGCCTTGCAGATAGTATTATTTGGTGCTCCTATTTAACCATTTGCCATTTACAGTCTTAATCTTGTCAAAAGGAAGAGAAAGATTAAAGCAAATAAAGCTTTTTTGAAAATGTCAGTTTTTATGAAAACTCTGGTTTAGTTCCATTTGATAATATTTGCGAATACAGTAGGGACCAAAGAAATTTTAACCATATGTAATGTTCTATAATTTGGCTTCTTAAATAAACTAAATGCCTTTGAGCTTTAGTAGTAAATCCTATTCAGCATTTCCACTCTTAAAGTTCATCTTGGTTAGAAATGAGGGATGCAGTTTTCTGTCTCATATTTTCTAAGTGTGTTTAATATGATTGTGAAATTCTGTGAAAAGAGTAGAAACTTAGGTTAAAATATAGAAGTGTCTCCAAATCAAGTCCGTGTAAGGCACTGGGTATGAGAAAGAAGAAACTGAGTATGAGGTGCAAGGCAATGAGAATGTGGTCCCTTCCTTCAAGGAGGAGGAAATAAGAACAGTATGATGAGCATCAATATTACTATAGCATATGAATGCTCTAAGAGAGTTTCATAATAAAGTACTATGAGGTTCTGTTGAAGGGGAGATAGCATTCTTTTGGAAAAACCAGGAAAGAATATTTTGAGGTGACATTTGAGCCAAGCCTCACAGTATATATAGGATTTTAAAATGGTAGTAAGGAGGGCATTTCAAGGTGGAAAACATGGGGTAAACCCAAATAAAGAGTATGAATGTTTGAGTATGTTTAGGATACATTGAGTCATCCAGGTTGGCTGAAGAATATGGTAATGCAGGAAGATCATGCAAAACAAGAGTAAAAGGATTGGACCATGTTATCCAATTAAAGAAGTGCTTTAAATACCAGCCTAAGAAGTTTGGCTGTTACTCCCAGACAGTTAGCAGTTATGGAGGCTTTTAAAATGAAAGTGATCTCATCACAATCTTGCTTTAGGCAGACTTGGCTCTCACTTTGAGTCTTAGCTATTTCACTTATTGACAGAAGGATATTTCATTTATTGACAGTCCCCAAACCTATCTCATCCACAAGTATTTTATTCCTCTATAAAATGGGAATGATAGTGCTTCACATGGTTGTGTAAGGGATAAATGAGACTCTGTATATTAAAATGTCTAGCACAGTATCTGGCATATAGTAGGTAGTAAGATGTTTACTAAATCTGGCAGCAAATGGGTAAAGTCAAGGATGATTTGACAAGGGGAAGACTTGAAATAGAAGAGGTGAAGGGTAATGAAGGTCTGAAACAGAATGGTGGTGAAAATGGAAAATAGAATCATTGTGGCTTGGATACCACTGGAAATGGAGGGGGTTTTGGAGAAGGAGAGAGGAAGCCAGAAAGACGAGAGCAATGAGGAGGGAGAAGGAAGAAGAGGAAGGAGATCTCATTCTGGATGTGTTGAAGTTGAGGTACAGTGATGGTCAAAAGTCAGTCCAGAGATGGATTTTTTTTTTTTATATGCTGCTTTGATTATTCATTTTCGTTTGTTTGTTTTTAATATTTTCAGTGCTGTTGATGAAAGTTTTAGTATCTGGTAAGTTGAAAACTTTATTTGGGGTATATGCTCTGTTTTTAGATTTCTTTTTTCAAGTAGGATAAAGAGAAGCAGAATGGTTTCACAAAAGAATAATAAGAATCTAAATATTTTTTTGAAAGAGCTTTTGAGAACAAGTTAAGGAAATAATATTAATGAAACTTAAACGTTGGTTTTAATAAAACTTAAACATTCTGTTTCTTAGAACCCTCCAGTTCACTGCAATCCAAGTAAAACTGATTCACTAAGTTCATACTTTGTCATGAACTAAAACATTCCTATTCAAGGCACAGTAGCACCTTACCGTAGAAATCCATTTAGCCAAATAGCTCATTTTCTGAGTCATACACTCAGATGCAGGATACAGAACTAGGAAATAAACAATTTAGAAAAGTGTTAGAGAGGTTTTGTCAGAGATCCTGCAGTGTATACAATTCCTTGCCCATGTGCGTTCAGTCCAGTGATATTTAGGAGCAATAACAAGATATGAGTGATTTCTCTGTGCCTCTCAGGATTTTAAGACATACGCATTAACCATTTAATTCTTACAACAACTCCATGAGAATAGGCACTATTATCATCTCCATTTTATGTACGAGGAAACTGAGACACAGAGAGAAAGTAACCTACCCAGATCATCCAGCTAAGCAGGTGGTAAAAGCAGTCTGCACACCCAGAGCCGGTATTCTTCATTACTGTACCGTCTCCATGAATGGTGGCTTCAGGTCCAGCTCTTCCACTCAAGTTCTATGCCCGTGAACAAGTTATTTCGTAATCTCTAAAAAAGAGATAATAGTAATGGTTAAACACTTTGCCCAGTATCATGGTAACTGTAACAGTAACTTTTATTACTGAACTTGACCCAAATGCCACCTCTTTTGCTCCAGTGTTTTTAGTGCTATCTGATATTTTGTATATCCTTATAAATCCCCCTCTCCCTTTTAAGTCCTTCCTATAACAAGGGGAGGAGGACAAGGAAATAGCTTCCTCAAAGGATAGTGTTGTTTTAAGACAAGAGTTTCAAATGGTGACTTAAGAACCTCAGCAAGTTTATTAAAGGCTATTATAAGAAGGATAGAGATCAACTAGCTGTTGGCCATCTCAGCTGAGGGTAAAGCATTGACAAACTTAAATTTCAGGAAGGTTTAAGACAAGTAAGAACTTCTTAGGAATAAAGAGTGTTAATGTCATAGCACAGTAAAAAAAGTCTAGATGTCTGTAATAATAGAATATTAGAACATATAGGAAGTAGTAGCACTCATTTTTGCATTTTACTATAAATGTGAAGTTTATCATTTACTTATTGAAGGTACTTTAAGATGCATAGGCCAAAAGTAAAACCAGGTTGAAATTTGTGTTACCATCTTCAAACAGCCAACTGGAAAGGGCAGCAACAACAATGGTTATTAATACATGTGCCCTGTCAAATGAGTATTTCCATAAGGTGTTGTGTATTTCTCCACGTAAATATTGACCATGAATAGCATTTAAAGTGGGTTTAGGGACAGCTGCGTTTCCCATTTGTAAGCATGTTGATTACATTGATACTGGATTGTACTAGGCAAATATGTGGTTATATTTGAAAGCTGTTTATATATAAATAGTATGCTCTATACTGGAAGAGATAATGTTTTTATTAATCACTGTAAAAAAAGACTACTTCTGGGTCAAACATTATATTTCTTTAAAGGTTATCAAGTGATTATCTTAGAGTATAGACAGATGGCTTGTTTTCTAAATGATGTGTGAGTTATCTTTCATAAATTGATCAACACTGAGAATGTTGTCAGAAGTCTAAGTAAGAAACCATTGAGCATAAGGAAGTAGCTATCATGAAGCAGAGTTTTAGTTTTTGTGGTGATACATTCATTTGTGAAATTGGAGGATACTTGCATATTTTAACAGTAAAATCAGTAATTTCTATAAGATAAAAGTGATATATGTTTGGAAATTGGTATGAGCTTTCTTTTTTTGCCCATATTAAAAATAAATTCAGAAGGCTATATAGAAAGCTGCAAAAGTCAGCCATAATCCTACTATCCAGAGAAACCATTAATAACTTTTTAGAAGAACTTTATAAATACAAGTATACACACACTATTCATGAGGTATGTTTATGGTTCTCTTTTTTTTGTTTACAGCTTTTTTAGAGTATAATTGCTTTACAATGTTGTGTTAGTTTCTGCTAACAAAGTGAATCAGCTATATGTATATACATATCCCCACATCCCCTCCCTCTTGTGCCTCCCTCCCACCCTCCCTATCCCACCCCTCTAGGTAGTCATAAAGCACTGAGCTGATCTCCCTGTGCTATGCAGCTGCTTCCCACTAGCTAGCTATTTTACATTTGGTAGTGTATATGTGTCAGTGCTACTCCCTGACTTCGTCCCAGCTTCCCCTCCCTGCCTCCCGCCCCTGTGTCCTCAGGTCCATTCTCTACATCTGTCTTTATTCCTGTCCCGCCCTTAGGTATGGTTCTTTAAATAAGAATAAAATGAGATTGTGTATTTTATAACCTACTTTTTTTCCCAACTTAGCAATATACTGAGGGCATATTTTCATCTCCATATACATGTATTATTGTTTTTATATCTGCATGATATTCCACTGGGTACCATAATTTATTTAACCAATCATTTATTGATAAACATTTAGACTTTTTCCAATTTTTTGATGTTGTAGAGAAATCTATAATGGCAGTGTATACATATTCATGCACATTTAAGTCATGGTTTGGCACACTTTTTCTATAAAGGGCCAGATAGGAAATATTCTAGGCTTTGTGGGCCAGATAGTAACTGTTGCAACTACTCAACTCCGCTGTTTTAACTCTGAAGCAGACAGAGACAATACATAAACAAATGAGTGTGGCTGTTTTCCAATAAAACTTTTTTAAAACAGCTATAGTTTGCTGACCCCGATTATGATTCCTTGATCAAAGATTACGCAAAAATAAAAGGCTAGTAATATGTATTTCAAAATTGCATCCCAGCTAGAATCAAGTCTATAAATTAGAAAATAGTATTGTATCAGTGTTAATTTTCTGACCTTGATAATTGTACTATGGTTATATAAGAAAATGTCCTTGTTAGGAAATACACACTTAAATATTTAATGGTGAGGGGGCATCATGTCTGCAACTTATTTTCAAATGGTTCAGGAAAAAATATGCAGAGAGAGAAAAAATGTTAATAATTGGTAAATCTAGATTTAGGATAAATGGAAACCCTTAGTACTATTTTTGCAACATTTCTGTAAGTTTGGAATTATTTCAAGATAAAAAGTAATAAAAAACAATCTGGCCCTAAAGCTCTCATACTTCCTTAGTGAGGTGTAAATCACCCTGTAGAAGGACATTGGTAATATAGGAAGCTGAGGGTTGACTTGGTGATTCAGAATCAGAGCTGTTTCTGTTTGACAAAGGAATTAAAACGGGCAAGAGTGTTCCACTCCATTGCTCCCATAACAACTCAGACTTTACATACTTTTCAGAGTTTTTTATTTCACTGGAATAGTTGTATAAATTTTAAATTATTATAGTTTCAGAGCAAAATATTAATGGAGACTTCAATCACATTTTAAAAGGGAGAGAGAAGAAACCCTTTGTATTGCAAGGTAATCATTTGGACATGATTACTTTCCTAACAGCCTTTGAACCTGGGCAAAGGATCAGCTTTATTCTTTGGATCTCTTAGGTCAATTGTATTTGTATAATGGACTTTAAATATTTTCTCAGCATATTTCTACATCTTTGTTGTCTCTCAGATGAGGCAATGAAAGGATGCAGTCCTAATTTACCATTCAGTTGCTTTAGAGACAAGGTTATCAGATGGCCAAGCTGGCATTCCGTTTTAGAGATTGAGGGGCCTCACTTGTATTTTCACCCCAGAAAGAGGTCTTCCTAATCCACCTGAAGAGAGATAATAAAAGTGCCTGGATTGTGCTAGATATTTATTCCTGGAGTTCATTTAATCTTGACAACAACCCAGTGTGGTAGACATTAGTATCCTCTTTTTACAAATAAGACTCACAGAGGCTAACTCACTTGCCTGAGACCACAAAACTAGTAAACGTTAGAGCTAGAATTCAGACCCAACACTGAATACAGACCATCCCAGACACTTCAAGAAAGAATTTTGAATCTGTCCTAGTACTGAGGAGGAGTTGATTTCAGTATTTTTGTTGTTGTTTGTTTTGTTTTTTAACTATTCATTGAGAAGTGATTACTGAAAATTTAGGCATTCTACTGACAAAGAAAATGTTTACATGTAAAATCCATGTGAGAGAATTTAGGATTTATTCCCTGTACTATGCAAATATGCCCCTTTAAGAACCCCCCCCCTTTTAAAAGTAATTTTTGTCATCATTTGGGACGGGGCATGAAAATTTACTTCTGCAGTGGCACTCTTTTATTTATCTGGCTTATGAGTTTAAGATCTGTTATGATTTAAACCTTTATGAAGTGGTTAAACTTTAATGACAGGTCTTTGAAAGGTTTTGTGGGAGTTGATAGTAATTTGTATGCCAAGAGATAAAAACAAGACATTTGCCGTATGTCTGTTTCAAGAGTTATACTTTATGTGAAAAAGGTGGTATGATTACATGCATCCCAATTGTGAATCCTCTTTGCTGATAACAGACAGTTTCAAAGGAGACAGCTAATAAGCATAGTATCTCCTTTTTTCTGTTAGAGTGATAAATCTGAATGGAGGACGATTGAGAATTTAGTTGAATCCTTGGAAGCAAAATAGTTACCCAGTAGTTGAGAGTCCCATGAAATATTTCAGTTTGAATCTTCTGTGCTGTTAAAACTGCCTGAGTGTAAAAGTAGATTAAATTGATACAGAATGACCCTTCAGAGACTCAGTATTTCTCTTTCTTATGTTTCCTTTTTCATTCTAGAACCTAAACATTGTTTTATTAACTTCTCAGAATTATAATTTATTGACATACGCTTTAAAAGCAGAAATTGAGTAATAGTACTCTAGTTCTAACTCAGTTACTTCATAACCGAGCCAAATGTTACTTGCATTACTTTACACTCAAGTGTGTTTGTGTGGGGGAGAAGAAGAGGGAGAAGAAGAGAGGAGGGGAAGGGGAGACAATGAGTATGAATAAGAACATGCACTTTTCCTTGTGAGTGTTTAGCATGGTACTAATGAAGTTAGTGGAATCATCAATTATGGTTGTGATTTTTAAAGGTGATGGATGGTAAAATATGAAATCTGGCTCTAGATCTTCAACAGCCTCATTGCTGCTTCTAACTGAGATGGACAGTAAGCTGTTGGTCCCTAGCCAAGCAGTAATCTGTGCCCTGTAACCGTAAGCAGATTGGTTTGACATCTGGTTTTCAAGCAAATGACCAGAAAGTTATACCGCTAACACACTCTGTGCCGAGTTTGTTGTACATCGAAGTTCCCCTTGCAAACGGCTCAGTAACTTATTTAATACAAAAGTTGTTCTAGTTTTAGAAATCTTGACATCTCAAATATAAATCAGAGTTTGGGGATAAATCTTTAATACTCTAGTCATAATTGCCTGGGTCCCTGATATTCAGAATTCAATTGCCACATCTCAAAGCAAGCCAAGTAAAGGTGATCTGTACAATGGCCCATCAAAAACGATGATTTTTAGTCACCATCTGGAAGTCCTTAGCATGTTGAGTTTATAAGCTAATTGCTCTTAGACTCTCTATACTTGTTACTCTAATTCTACCCATGTTTAAGATGTTTCCCCAGCCAGAGGAATAGTACACTTTTCTGGGGTAATAGAAGTAGGAAGCCAGGATGCTAGGTGGTGTCAGCTTTTAAAAAGGAAGGGAAAGCAGGTCAAATCTCTATAACCTATGAGAAAGTAGGTAAAGCTAGAGAGCTGGCCTGGTACTGAAAAGAGACCTGGAGGAGGAGGAGAGGGTAGAGGTTTGACTTGACAGAAACAGGAGTTTCCCATATAAACTGTTCTATATAGGTTCCTTAGCCAGTCTACAAAAGCCCCTGTTATAGCTGACAGGGTACATGTTTTCAATTTTTAAAACATATAGGCAACAAAACCACTGCAGATCAGTGCAGTAGTAATTGACTGCTACAATGAATAGGAAATGCCCTTCCAAGAAATGTTTAACGACAGGGATTAAACTATGTAGATGGCTCCTTCTTCAAGGCACCCCCCCTTTTGGAATCAGATGCTATTTGGCACTAGCAGCCGTCTGGCATCTTTTTCTTCTCAAAAAAAACACTCCTAGAGAAGGCTCTTCTGTTGTTCCAGGCCATCACTGCCCTGAGGTAATCCAGTCCCTAACCATCTGAAAAGAGCTGTGTTAAGTGTACTTTCCCTTCCTCGTTTAAGCTTGTTGTCCTGGGTCTTTGGTGGCTGGCTCTGGGCCTTATCCACTGCACAGGAGAATGAAGGAAGGGAGAAAGGAGATTTAGGTTTCAGTTCTCCCAGATAGGTGGGAAAGTATTAGTCCAGAGACCTTTCCCCTTGAATCTTGGCTGGTCCTGGGGCCAGGCAGGCAGCAAGGCTGGGCTGAGCTAGCCCAGGAA
Organism: Balaenoptera physalus; assembly: GCF_965194825.1. Classification (NCBI taxonomy): domain Eukaryota; kingdom Metazoa; phylum Chordata; class Mammalia; order Artiodactyla; family Balaenopteridae; genus Balaenoptera; species Balaenoptera physalus. The sequence goes on from NC_138893.1 coordinate 36,147,924, forward strand.
TTTAGAGCTTGCATGTGTGCTGCCCAAGTCAGACCCGTTTCTGTACTTCTCACCATTTTGGCCATTGTGTGTAGGATTTCAGAACTAGGGCATTCTGTCTTTCATTATTACCTGTGAGGGGTCAGTCTAAGCAGTCTCTCCGAGTGACAACTGTGCTCATCTCAACAGCAGATTTCCCTGAGAAAAGCAGGGAGAACTTTATGATTTACTTTCAGGGCCTCAGCCTTCATTTAGCAATTTCTGAAGTGCCTCTTTCTCAACATTCAGATTTTGATTAGGTAAATAAAATGTATCCATGGGAGAGGTCTATTTTCTGACCCCCTAGTTTTGTACTTTATGGCCTTGAGAGTACTTGAGTTTGGGGAATATGGATAATGTTGAAGTGTCCTTTGAAAGGAGAAGCACTTAATGGTTTACAAATACATGTATCTTTATGGAAGTTTCTTGTAAATGGTAATGTTTTTTAGCAAGCAATCAAACTTTGAAGCAATTTGAAACTTGCTTCACTTTTAAACATTTGACTTTTTTTTTTTTTAGGGAAAAAATCTTTGTCTTCTGCTAATATTCATGAAATTGGGATTATTTTTAAAAGGGCTTGGATAGATCCATGTGGATTAAATATTATTTGCTTTCAAGTTTTCAGCCACATCATAGCATTAATTAGCACATCCAAATGCTTTTTATACCATTTACCATTTATTAACTTTGACTATCTAGGGCATGAAATGGGTAATGGAATTGATGTTATGCTGCTTTCTTTTAAGATATCTTTCAGTTGAATGAACCAAGATTCCCTCCCTCTTCACATAGACTGAAACTTGTCAAAGAGCTGTAATACTGAACTCTTTTCACTTCCTCAAGTAGGTTATGCTAGCCCTCATCTCCTCCCTTCAAACCTGCCGGTCTCAGATATATTGCCTCCACTTCTGACCTGGCCTAGCAAACTACTACTAATCCTTCAAGTGTCAAATTAAATTTGTTTTTTAGGAATGCCTTCCCTGCTCTCTAAATGTTAGTTAGGTGAGTCCTATTAAATCACACAAGTAATTATTTGTTCATGCCTACCTTTTCTACTACTATGAGGCCAGGGAAGCTCATCTAAGTTGTTCACAGTGCCTAAGCACTTGAATGAGTGAGTGAATCACTTAATGCATTTTTTTTCCATTACTTTTCTTCCTCAGTAGTTTTGTAATAGGTTATGTTAAATATGTGTTTTTTAGGTCAGTATTGGTTTTCTGAAAATATTACCATCATTTCATTTTGGGGAAAGGAGGTAGAGAATACACCAATATGCCTGAATATCATGGGCATCTTTTTTTATTTTAATATAATGAGAATTCTGGTAGAATAGGTATTGGTTTACATTATGGACCAGGAATGGTTATCCCATTATGGAATGGGAATGGTTATCTGCATCTAAAAGCCTACTGTTAAAAAGTTCAGTTTTATACAGGTGTTGTGTACATACATGTACAGGTTATTGTGTCACTTTTCCCTTTCCTGTCCCCCTACTCTACTAAAAAAAGCTAGGAAATGGTCCTCATGATGTCTTTTTCAGAAGCTTTTTTGATGAAGGAATACTCAAAAGTATACCTGGTCACAGTTATTCAGGGTCTTTCTCTTAGTGATCCTTTTACTCTTCTTGCATTTTTGGTTTTTTGCTCAATGTTACAAGCTCAAGTAAGAGAGAACAGTTTGTAAAAGAGTTACATTGATGTGTTATTAAAATATATCCTCTTCTTATCCATTGTATAAAATTATGTCCATGTTAGGAAGGGATTAAAAAATCAATATGTTGTTCCCCACCCTGCCCCCCCCCCCCAAGGGTGAAAATAAGGCATCCCAGCTGGGTCCAGGAAAGGCTAAAAGGATGTCAGAGTGTGAGAGCTCTTAAAGGCTATCTTGGTGTTTTTACTAAATTGCTCTCCACCAGATAGGTACACATACAGCTAGAATTTTTTAACCTGTGTCTAACATGATTGGTGAAGTTAAATGCAGGCTGTCTGCAATCTTGTATGTGTTGACTAGTGATTAAGCTCATGTAATTGCTGTTTAGTATGTGTCAGCAATTCTTGACAATTGATAAACTTTTTTTTGGTATGTCATGCAAAAAAATACTAGAAACAGTATTTCTCTTCCAATAGAAGTTTATCTTTTGGTTTCAACAAAATTCAGGCCAATTGACATAGGCTAAGCCACAGAGAAAGCACTTTCCATCCTACATTTTTTTTTTCTATTCCTATGATAGATTGGCTTATTGATTATTTATCTATGTTGAAAACAATATTAAAGAATTTCTTCATAACAGTTCAGAGTATAATCAACTACTAAAATATGAGTTGCAGATAATAAAGCCCACTTTATTTAGCACATGGAGGGTGCTACAAGGGCAGGGAGCTGGGGTGTGCTCCTGGCCCAGCAAGGATGGCCTCCAACAGTCCTCCACTCCTCCCAGACTCTCCGAAGCCCACCGCACTGCTCCTAGGAGTAGGGACAGCAGCCTGGGGACGCAGCTTATGAGCTTGGAGGTGCCTGGGCCTGCACCCTTCAGAGACCTTCTCTGTCGCTAACACTCCAGGACCTGGAGCTGCCAGCCTGGGGGGTCCTCTTGTTATGGAGCAAGGGCTACTGTGGACTATGAGGACTATTTCCTAGCGTTTTTAGTAGAGTAGGGGGGCAGGAAAGGGAGAAGTGACACAATAACCTGTACACATATGTACGCAACACCTGTATAAAACTGAACTTTTTAACAGTAGGCTTTTAGATGCAGATAACCATTCCCATTCCATAATGGGAAAACCATTCCTGGTCCGTAATGTAAAGGTGCAGAAGGAGGTGAAAGCCCAACACTGACAGCACGTGTTTGAATCAAAGTAAGGGTTTATTTGCAGGGTGCCAAGCAAGAGAGTGGGAAACAAGTCTCAGATCCGCTCCAATTTGGACTTTGATTGAGGGGCTTTTTTAAAGGGGACGAACAAAGAGGCTGGGATTAATCATCAACTTGTGACATTTCTTTTTTATTAATATGTGATTTTTTTTTTAAAAATTGAGGGATAGTTGATATACAGTATTATATAAGTTTCAGGTGTACAACATAGTGATTCATAATTTTATAGGTTATATTACATTTATAGTTATTCTAAAATATTGGCTATATTCCTTGTGCTGTACAATGTATCTTTGTAGCTTATTTATTTTGTACATAGTAGTTTGTTGCTTTTAACCGCCTACCCCTATCTTGCCCCTTCCCTTTTCCCTCTCCCCACTGGTAACCACTAGGTTACTCTATGTGACATTTCTTTTTTTTTCTTTTTTCTTTTTTTGTAATTGAAATATAGTTGATTCACAATATTGTGTTAGTTTCAGGTGTACAGCACAGTGATTCAGTTTTATGTATGTATTTTTTCAGATTATTTTCCATTATAGGTTATTGCAAGATATTGAATATAGTTCCCTGTGCTATACAGTAAATCTTTGTTGCTTATCTATTTTGTGTACAGTAGTTTGTATCTCTTAATCCCATACTGTATGTGACATTTCTTTTTTTTTTTTTAATTTATTTATTTATTTTTGTCTGTGTTAGGTCTTCATTGCTGTGCACGGGCTCTCTCGAGTTGCGGTGAGCAGGGGGCTACTCTGCGTTGCGGTGTGCGGGCTTCTCATTGCAGTGGCTTCTCTTGTTGCAGAGCACGGGCTCTAGGTGCGCAGGCTTCAGTAGTTGTGGCACACGGGCTCAATAGTTGTGGCTCGCGGGCTCTAGAGCACAGGTTGTGGCGCACGGGCTTAGTTGCTCCATGGCATGTGGGATTTTCCCCGACCATGGCTCGAACCCGTGTCCCCTGCATTGGCAGGCGGATTCTTAACCACTGTGCCACCAGGGAAGTCCTATGTGACATTTCTTAATCATAGTTTAAGGAGTCAGGATGTCTCTGTTTTATGATTCTCAGGCCAGGTGGTCCATGGTTCAGGGGTCTGTTAGCTCGTCTTGCGCTGGAGAAACAACTTGAGTTTGTATGTTAATGATGATATCTACAGCAGCAATTTTGGTACATTAATGATGTTAACAATAGTAATCTTAGCCATCTGACTCTAGTTCATTAATGTTCGGTTAGCACAGGATTGGGGTAAGAGGTGACAAAGAAAGGAAATAAAATTTTAGATAGAATAACTGTAAACTCAGTAAGGGAACTCTGTTTTAGGGGGACTTGGTTTTACTCTGTAGGACGATGGTGAGGATAGCACCACACTTCTGAAGCCCCGAGCCCCCATCACCTCCTGGACAGGCCCCTATCTGCAGAAGAGGCAGCCTCTGGTGTCAGGAGGAGCTGCTGGTATAGCACTGGCCCAGGTGCTCCTCCCCTTCTCTGACCCATCTTGCAGGCGCTAAGTCCCTGCAAGGGCGGGCGGCAGAGGCCCCTGGCTAGGCTCGGGCAGAGTCCATCCTACATTTATAATGTATTTGTAGCTTTGTAGTTAATAAATACAGCACTTTGAGTTTAATGAGATATTGTATATGATGGTCTCTAACACGGTGCCTGCTAAGCCAGAACCCGTTTGAAACAGATACCTACTAAAACTCACTTAAGCAAAAAAGGTGTGCTTATTTTGAGGATTCCATGGTATTTCATGCCACAGTCAGGTGTCAGGGCCACTGTTCATGGTTGTGTGGGCTAGGCTCTGCATAGCTTTTAGTAATACAGCCAGGCCTTAGCAACAAACTGGAACTAGAAACTAAATCACTGTCAGGCCTCTCTCTCTTTGCAGACAAAATGAGTTCTGCAGATGTTAGTTTTTCCTTAATCATAGCTTGTCTTTTGGAATAGGGGAGTACCCAGATTTTGGTGGACTTAAAAACATCTAATTGGCTTTTTATGAGAAAGGAAAAGTTATTACATGATTGTTAGAATTGACTGAAGGTCTCCCATCCATAACCTATTCCTGTATTTGTTATCAGACATTTTACCTCCACTTTCATCCCGCTTTTCTTTTTTTTTTTAATAAAGATTTCATGATTAGCAACCCAAAGGAAAATATAGTATTGTTCCATGTTCACTTTTTCTTCACTATGCTTTTATTTGTCCATAAGAAATACAATTTTTTCTCTCCCTGCTATTCCTTTTTTCAGCCCCTTCCTTTTCCTTTCATTTGATATGTCTTTAGTCTACTACATAGAGGAAACCTTCTAGCAGGATGAAAACATAATTTTGAGAAAAGGTAGATATTTACCACCATTGGTATGATTTCTGTTCTTTGGAAGTAAAGACCATGCTTGAGCCCATTCTTCTCCTAGTGGGTTTGAACTGGCTGCTGTTCTCTTACTGAGTGTCGATGTCAGTCACCGTCTTTGTCTTTTCTAATGGGATAGTTTTTAAAGTCATATGATCATAAAATTATTTTAGCTTCTCAATCTTGATCCTGTAAAAGTAAATTAAGGTTTGAATGATAGATAAGATAGTTTAAATATTCTAATGCCCTGAATTGATGTTTGTTTCATAATATGTTTGCCTTGTTTCCTCAGCTGTATATTGAGTTCATTCACAGCAGATTGGCTTTTAAATTTCCTTTTGTATCCTGTTTTGACTAGTAGTGCTAAGTCTTACTAATAAGTATAATAATAAATACTGAAACTTTTCATAGCTCTGCATCTGAGAAAGACATTGTTGAAGACATCATATTTCACCTCTAAATATTTCAGTATGAATCTTCTAAAAATAGAACATTTTACATAACTACAATAACCATCATCACACATAAGAAAATTAATAATTCCTTAATTTCACCAAAGTTTCAGCCTATATTAAAATGCTCCCAGTGTCCCATAAATGTTTTTGTAGATTTTTTTTCCCTGAACTAGGATCTTACCAAGATTCAGACATTACATTCGGTTGTTACATCTCTTTAGTCTTTCTTTGTCTCTCTCTCTCTCTCTTTTTTTTTTTAATCTAAATGTTTCTCTCCCCTTTTGGGTGATTTTTCAAATCTGCTCATTCCTTCTACATTTATTAACTGGCTTCTTCTTAGGCAGGAGTAGGGTGGGGGGGGTAAAGAAAAACTTCGCTTTGAGTGCTAATAATTTAATATGTAAACAAATGGATAGGTGAATTTAAGAGCTAATTGCAGAAGCAGTACTTACATAAATCCTACATTTAAAGTGAAAGCTATGTTGTTGAAAGAAAAACCTCCAAGAAAAGCAAAAGGCTATATAAGAGAAAATGTAAAGATGTCCAGGTTCTCAATAAATAATGTTTCTATAGTCACAATATTATAAACATGACTTTCAGTCAACCTTGATAGCTTAAAAATAGTTTAAAAATTAATATAATAGTTATCAACTTTCATGGTAGAGTTTAGAAGGTAGAAGGTATAAAGAGAAGTGAAGGAAAAGATAGAAGTCCTAGTATCAAGAGAGATATTGTCTGTAGTTGATGAAATAAGAAATATAGGGGTATAAGTATATTAATTAAAGTTATAAAGAGGATATGTAGAGAAACTAAAAATAATGATGTAACTCTACTGTAATTTGGGGGCAGGAGAATGGACTATCACCCTTGTCTATTATAGTACGAAGTCAACACGTCTAAAATTTGATATCTTAAGAAATAATGATGTTAATTTCTACAACTAATATCTGTCCTTAGGCTAATACCACACTGTCTTAATTACGCTAACATTATATAGTAAGCCTTGAAATTAGGTAGTGTAAGTCCTTCAGCCTTGTTCTATTTAAGGATGGCTTTGATTATTCTAGGTCTTTTACCTTTCCAAAGGCCTGCAAAGATTTTGACTGGGATTACTTTGAATCTGTAGATAAATTTGGGAGGAATTGGCATCTTAACAATAATGAGTTTTCCAATCCATGAATATGGTGTCATTCTTCATTTATTTAGGTCTTCTTTAATTTCCCTTTGCAGAAGTTTTCAGCATACAGGTTTTGTACATCTTCAATTAAATTTAATCCTAAAAGAAGATGTGGTATATATATATATATATATATATATATATATATATATATATATATATACCCACACACACACACAATGGAATACTACTTATCCATTAAAAAAAAAAAAGATGAAATCTTGCCATTTGTGACAACATGGATGGACCTTGAGGGCATTGTGCTAAATGAAGTAAATCAGAGAAAGACAAGACCTTATGATTTTACTCATATTGTGGAATATAAACAAATAAAAACAAAATAAATGAACAAACCAAACAAAAACAAACATGTTGATATAGAGAACAAAGTAGTGGTTACCAGAGAGGAAGGGGCTGGGAGGAGAGGTGGTGGTGAAATGGATAAAGGGGATTAGTTGTATGGTGATAGATGGAAACGAAATTTTTGGTGATGAGTACACACTGTAGTGTATACAGAAGTAGAAGTATAATGTACATGTGAAACTTATATAATGTTATAAACCAATGTCACCTCAAAAAAGATAAATTTTAAAAATTTAATCCTAAGTATTTTTATGCTGTTACAAATTAATTTGGTTTCTTTATTTTCTAATTATTTGTTGGTAATATATAGAAATATATTTGCCTTTTGTATATTGACTTTGTACTCTGTGACCTAATTTCACTTATTAGTTCTAAAAGTTGTTTTGTAGATTTCTTGGGATTATCCATGTATAGGGTCATATTATATGCAAATAAAGACTGCTTTTCTTCTCCCTTTCCATTCTTTATGTCTTCTCTTTTTCTTACATCATGACCCTAACTATAACCCCCAGTATAATAATGAATTGAAGTGGTAAGAGCAGAAATCCTTGCTTTGTTCCTGATCTTGGGTAGAAAACAGGTCTTTCACCCTTGAGTATTATGTTACTTATAGATTTTTGTAGATGCCTATAATCAGATTTATGATGTTCCCTTGTAGTTCTACTTTGTTGGGGGCTTTTATCATAAATGGATGTTGATTTTTTTTGTGGCTATTAAAATATTTATATGGTTTTCTCCTTTCTTTTCTTAATATGGTGACTTATACTAATTGACTCCTGGGTGCTTGAATCAACCTTGAATTCCTGGAATCAACTCCACTTGGTTATGATTATTATCCTTTTCATATATTATTGGGTTGAATTCCCTAAAATTTTGTTAAGAAATTTTGCATCCATATTTGAACATTGGAAATATTAGTCTGTAGTTCTGCTTTCTTGTCTGGGTTTGGGAATTAGGGTTACATTGGCCTTAACACATGATTTAGGAAGCATACCCTCCCCTTCTCTATTTCTGAAAGATTCCAAGTAAGATTGTTATTTCAACAATTCACAATGAAGCAGTCTAGACCTGGAGGGATTTTTTTTGTGCAAAGGTTTATGAATTTGATGTTTTTAATTGATATAGGGGTGTTCAAATTTTCTATTTTTTGTCAGTTTTTCTCATTTGTTATCTTTCAAGGAAATTTTTCCATTTCATCTAGGTTGTCAAATGTATTGGCATAAAGTTGTGCATAATGTTGCCTACTGTCTTAATGTCTCTAGATTCTGTAGTGATATTCCCCTCTTATTTTGATTTTGGTAGTACACATTTTTGTTTATCAGTCTATCCTAGAGGCTTATCAGTTTTATTGACTATTTCATTGAATCAGCTTTCATGATTTCTCTGTTGTTTTAGTTTCTATTACATTGATTTCTGTTCTTCTTTCCTTCTACTTTGGGGTTTCTAGTTTTTTAAGGAAGGAACTGAGATCACTAATTTTAGAATTTTTTTCCTGATATAAGTATTTAAAGCTATAAATTTCCTCTAAACACTGTTTTAGTTGCATCCCACAAGTTTTGATAGATTGTATTTTCATCATCATTCCACTCAGAATTTTTTTTTTTTTAATAAATTTATTTTTTTACGGCTGTGTGGGGCCTTCGTTGCTGCCCGCAGGCTTTCTCTAGTTGTGGCGAACAGGAGCTACTCTTCGTCGCGGTGCGGGGGCTTCTCATTGCGGTGGCTTCTCTTGTTGCGGAGCACGGGCTCTAGGCACACAGGCTTCAGTAGTTGCGGCACACGGGCTCAGCAGTTGTGGCTCACAGGCTCTAGAGCGCAGGCTCAGTAGTTGTGGCACACGGGCTTAGTTGCTCCAAGGCATGTGGAATCTTCCCGGACCAGGGCTCGAACCCATGTCCCCTGAATTGGCAGGTTGATTCTCAACCACCGTGCCACCAGGGAAGCCCCCAGAATATTTTTTAATTTCCCTTCTGATTTCTTCTTTGACCATGAATTACTTAAAGTGTGTTGTTTTACTTTCCAAATGTTTGGGGTTTTTCTAGTTTTCTTATTGTTAACTGATTGCTAATTTAATTCCATTCAAAGAATGTATTTTGGATTTCAGTCTTTTTAAATGTATCGATGCTTGTTTTATGACCATAGCACATCCTGGTGGACTTACCATGTATACCTGAAAAGAATGTGTATTCTGGCATTGTTAGGTATAGTGTTCTATAAATGTCATTTAAGTCAAGGTTGATCATGTTCAGGTCGTCTGTGTCTTTGTCTGTTTTTTCTAGTTATATTGGTTGCTGAGAGAAGGATGGAGAAACAGGTATACCTCTAATGGCAGGTCTGGTAAAGTATTAATTGCAAAGGGACATGCATTCAAGTCAAGGAGAATTTGTTACTATATTTTATAACCTACCACAGGGTTCATTTTAATTATTCTTTGTGCTTTTGTATATTTTTAAAATTTTCTGTAATAAAACCTTAAAAACCAAATCATCTTTGGTAATGATGTCAGAGTTTAGGGAGTGCATGCCACATGCAATACCAGATGTAGGAAAAATATTTAGGATTTCTATTTGTTTATTTTCACCTCATCATTTAAAAGGTTCAATGGCACAAATGTGCAGTCTGAGCATATGTTAATTTATATTGTCACAATAAAAGATTTCCTCCCTCCTTTATTAGTCTGTAATAATAATCACTGTGGTATAAAAGCGTCAACTGTAGTGCTCTCGATGTGTTGTGTTTTCTCACTCCACTACTATGAACCCACTGAATCTGTTTTCATTTTTTTATCTTTATCAAAGGTTGAATTAATAAAGGGGAATTTACAAAGTGTCGGACTTACACTTCGTCTTGTGCAGTCAACTGACGGGTATGCTGGGCACGTCATAATTGAGACCGTGGCCCCAAACTCGCCTGCTGCAATTGCTGATCTTCAGCGGGGAGATCGACTGATTGCTATTGGAGGTAATTATGCTGATGTGCAATATACCTGGCATTTACAGAGAAAACCAGAGAACAGATGTGGGGGTTTTTCCTCTCTTCCTTCATTTCTTTTTTTTTTTATTATTTTTTATTTTTGGCTGTGTTGGGTCTTCATGGCTGCGTGCAGGCTATCTCTAGTTGCAGCGAGCGGGATCTACTCTTCATTGCAGTGCGTGGTCTTCTCATTGCAGTGGCTTCTCTTGTTGTGGAGCACGAGCTCTAGGCGCACGGGCTCAGTAGTGGTGGCTCGTGGGCTGTAGAGCGCAGGCTCAGTAGTTGTGGCACACGGGCTTAGTTGCTCCGCAGCATGTGGGATCTTCCCAGGCCAGGGTTCGAACCCGTGTCCCCCTGCAATGGCAGGTGGATTCTTAACCACTGCGCCACCAGAGAAGTCCCTCTTTCCTTCTTTATTTCTATAAGCACATTACTTTTACAATGGAAAGAAAGTAATAACTATACTATAAATAAAAATGTGAAGGAAGCCTTAAAAAATTTTAAACACATGTCATTTTAGTTCTAATTATAAATCTTTAAAATACGTCATCTTTAGACCATTTTCCTCCTTCTACTTCTATTTTTTTTTTTATTGAATGTGAAAGAAAGGGCAGGTCAACAGTTATCTTTCTGTGTGGCCACCACCATTACTACTCTGAGCCTAAAACTGACAATGTTAGCACTACTGCCCCCATCACTTAGGACTAGATAATGAACAGGAGATTCCTTGTCTAAGAGGGCGTACCTGAACTGTCCTGTGGCCCCATATTGGTTGTCCCTTATTGTTCCTGACTGGCCAGCCATTTGTTAGTAGATTGTCATTCAGAGTGCAGCCCAAATCACTGTCACTGGCAGAGAAATGTGTCACCTGCATGCCTTCCTATCAGTTGGACTGATAACAACAAAAAGTCTCTATTGTTAGGCAGATTATTTGCTTGCATGTTTATAAATAAGCAGTAAGACTCACTGTGGACACCAGTGGGGGAAAAGTCCAAACCTTTTCAGACCTTTGTAGTACCTGGCCCACCCATTCTAGGCTTGTCAAGAGATTTCTTGAACCCATGGTTGGTTACAATTGAGCTTTTAAAGGCAACATGGAATATTCTCTCACAGCTAAAACAATAAATAACAAGGTAGATTAGTTCCTAAATTAAGGAGCAGTTGTCTTTGGTTATATGTCGAAGAAACTCTACCTTTAATTCATATCCATCATGACAATAAAATAATTAAAATTATTTAATTGCATACCTGGAAGCCCAACTAAGTCAATATTTCCCATGGAAATCCCTCTGATTATGTCATAAACAGTGCTTTTCAAACTCTCTTGTGTATTCCAATCACCCAGGCATGGTGTTAAAATGTGGATTCTGATTCAGTTGACCTGGGGTGGGGCTCCAGGTTCTGTATTTCTAGCAAGCTCCCAGATGATGATACTGGTTCATAGACACTTAGGATAATAAGGCTATAAAATAAACCTCATCTGTTACGTAGTTATTTAACATAAACATAACAGTTATCCCTCAGCTAAAAATCGTAGTTCAGTATGAATTTTTTATATGTATACATACCCTGTTAGGTTTTACTTACAGCATAAAATTGTTCTCTTTTTTACGTCCTTTTATGAAAGATTTTTGTTTTCAATTATACAAGTAGTAAATATCTATTACCAAAAATAAATAAATAAATCCAAGCAATATAAATACAGGCAGGGTGAAAATGCAAAAGTCATCTCTTCGTGTCTAACATTTGTAAAAATAATAATAATATTCATTGAGATAAGGGGAGGGTATGATACACATTCTTTTTTTTATAGCTATACTTTATTTGTATGGGTATACAACATTAAAAAAACATTTAGTAACGGGATTGGTGATAATTGAAATAAGATTGGCAAAATGTTTGTTATATTTAAGCTCAATGATGGAGTTCATTTAACTATTTCCTCTGCTTTTGCATATTTTTGAAATATTCCAAAAGAAAAATAATCCATATTTGGCTGAACAGTCCCAAGAGGCAGATGTTAAGTCACAAAGAATGAGTTTAGATTGAGCTGAAGTTTTTTGCCTATCTCAGATCATTAGAAGGACTTAATTTTTATTTATGTCAAACTACAGTTTTGCTGGGACATAGTGTGGTTAAAGGGAAGCAGCAGAAATTAAGGCTGGATGATTCATGAAGCCATACTAGAAAGCTCTGAATTTCAGTATGAGTTTGTAGGCTAAAGGTTTTTGAGCCAATGTTTTAGGAAAACTGGGAAGCAATATATGTTTGGTGATTAAAATAGGGAAGATCTAAGTGAGGGATCACAGTAAAAAGCTGTTTATTACTACAGTGGAAGCCAGTGGTCAGGAGGATCTGAACCAGGAATGACAATGGACTGGAACTCTAGGAGGATTGACAGCAGATGGAATCTAGGGAGTCAGCCATCTCCATGATTCAGATCGGCAGACGGAATCTAGGGAGTCAGCCATCTCCATGATTCAGATCGGCTGAACGGGGAGGGTGGCAAATGGATTCCCGTAGTAGTGAGAACAGGAAAAGGAGAAGGTCAAAGAGAGATTTTAACTTCACTGAATTTGTAGTATCAACGAAACATCCAGGTGGTGATATCCAGAAGTAGCTGGGAATGTACGACTAGAGTGAAGAAGAGGGGACGCCAAACAAAGAAAAAGTTGATAGTTGAAACTACTGAAATGGGTTTAATCTAGGGAGAGAACAAAAAGGCAGAGAAACTAATGACAAAACCATGGAACGTTTGCATACAAAGGACAGATACAGGTGGGGGAAAAAAGAAAGCAGAGATGATCAGAGCCAAATTAGTACAGTGTTGTGAAAACCAAGGAAAACAAGGTTTTAAAGGAGAAGAAGGAAGGGAATTAAAATTTTAGCAAGGATAATTGATAGAGCAAAGTCCTGAAGGGGATAGGGAGTAGGATCCAAAGCACAAGGGATACTTCCTCCTCTAAGATAGCTTGATCCTGAAAATGACTGGCAGGGAGAAGAGGTGGCTTCTTACTGATCTTCAGTAAATAAGGTGATGTCATCTACAGAATAAAAGAGAGTAGGAAGGGTGGGTTTCAGGGGAATAAGAAAGGTTTGAAGCTGGTGTTTGGAGACCTAGTTGTTTAGAGACCAGTCAAAAGAATGCTAAAGCAGCACTGAAAGCCTTGCTGCAGATAGATGGTATAACTCGGGAGTTGTATCCAGGTGATAAGCTCAGGAGCAGGAAAGGGCGATAAGGGGCTAGCAAAGCTGCAGATCAGAAAGACAGGTAGATGGTAGAAGAGGAAAGGGCTGGGGCAAAAGAATTAAAAAGTTTGATGTGAACACCACTGAAGTCTTGAACCGAGGTTGGGGAGAAAAGCAAGTGGTATCAGGAGACCAGCTGGACCATGAGAGCAAAGGAGGAATGATTGGACATGGAAGCTACCTCAAAACAGATTCAGTTAGCAGACAGGATTGTTAGAGGTGGAAATAGGAGATTGTGATCAGAGGTTAATTTCCAAGTAAAAGATCTTTGATGTGGAAAACTTCCAAGTGATGACCAGGTCTAAAGCATGGTCTTGCCTGGGCAGCTGAAGTAGGAGAATATAGAGGTTGAGGAACTCTGAAGTCAGGTTATTAGATGGGGCTGATGTTACTTTGATTTATTTAGGATGGGCTTAAGACCTTTGGAAAGCAAAGACCCCTTCTCACCTTTCTGTAACTCCTACAGAAAGGGTTGGCTTAGGTAAGTACTGTTTGGGGAGGGTAGGGAAAAAATAGAGCCTTTAAAAGATACACCTAGAATATCCCTAGAAGAATACATCAGAAGCTTTGATTGCCTCAGGGAAGGGACGATATGTATGGGAGATAGAGGTGGAAGGGAGATTTTTCACTGTACATCTTTCTGTACTTTTTGAATTTTGAACTAATTGATGTAGCACCTATTAGAAAATAAAATGAAAACTTAAGATAGATATTGTTGATATAGATACAGATAGTAAACAACTTATTTAACTTTAAAGCCTTCCTTATTCTTTCTGGTCCTGAAAAAGATTAGTTTGATGGGTAGGGCTAATGAAAAGAATCTGTAAGAGTCCACTATTCATAATAGTATTGGGGTGGCCAAAAAGTTTGTTCAGTTTTAAGTGAAAATAAAAGACATTTTTCATTTTCACCAAGACTTTTATTGAACAATGTATTCACTAACAGAATGAACTTTTTGGCCAACCCAATATTTTGCTAAGTTTATTTCAAGCATTGGTCTCTTAATTTGAATCATTCACCATACAGCTTGTAATCCCTGATGCATTTTACAATTTCCCTCAATATAATCACAGTTTCCCATCATTTTAAGCCTGGTTTAACCATTAATAAAATTCTTTTCAATAGGTCTCACTCTGCTCACTTCAGTTCAAACTGAGGAAAAATGTCTTTTAAACCTAGGAAGGAATGGGAAGCAGTTAGGAGTTAGCAGCTTGACACCTTCCTCAGGATTTTCATGTCGCCATTTGGTTTGAAAAGGTAAACATTTCCAGGACATCGCAGCAGTCAGGGTTTAAGAATCAGTACACTGATGTATCCGTAAGCCCGTAAGATATTTTAGAGGTTTCACTATTACTTTTCCATTAGTTAAGTAATCATGAATTAATGGCAATTACACTTAGTGAATTTAGGTAATTTTTACTGCAGTAATTTACATGTGTCCCTTTTAATATCTTAAAACAGGTGTGAAAATCACATCTACACTGCAAGTGTTGAAGCTTATCAAGCAGGCTGGTGACCGAGTCCTGGTATATTATGAAAGGCCTGTTGGCCAGAGTAACCAGGGTGCAGTGCTGCAAGATAACTTTGGACAGTTGGAAGACAACTTTCTGTCAGGCTCATGCCAACCAAACTATGAAGAGGAAACAAGTGGGTTGGCAGTAGATGCTGAAAACAGAGACCTGGATTCTGAATTCGAAGACTTAGCAAGTGATGTGAGAGCACAAACTGAGGTCAAAGATGAGGCACAGTCATTAAGTCACAGTCCCAGACGTACTCCAACAACACTTTCTGTTAAACCCTTTGGAACTATATCACCAGTTTTAAACCGTAAATTAGTTGTAGGAAGTTACCCACCACCCCCAAAACTTCCATCCAAAGAAGGAAATAAGCCCTTGGCCCTAAAATCTTCTGAGATAACAGAACCAGCACAAGTGTCAAAACCCACCCAAGGATCCACTTTCAAACCACCTGTGCCACCACGACCGCAAGTCAAAGTTCCTTTGCCTTCTGCTGATGCCCCAAATCAGGCAGAACCAGATATTCTCGTTGAAAAGCCAGAGAAGGTGCTGCCACCGCCTGCTGCAGATAAACCTGCTGAAAAGCAAGCGAAAAATCTGGATCATGTAGAAGAAGCAGCTGCAGCTAAGCAGTTTTTAGCAAAGCAAGAAGTGGCAAAAGATTTGACTTCAGAAAGTTCCTGCCCTCCTAAGGACAGTTCAGATGACCATCAAACGTGGGAATCATCAGAAATTCTCTATCGTAATAAGCTAGGAAAATGGACAAGAACCAGAGCCAGCTGCCTCTTTGACGTAGACGCCTGCCACAGGTACCTAAACGTCGCGCTGTGGTGCAGGGAGCCTTTCAAATTAGGGGGTCTCATCTGTTTGGGGCATGTCAGCCTAAAACTTGAAGAGGTGGCTTTAGGATGCTTAGCTACATCGAACATGGAATACCTTTCCAAATTCAGACTGGAAGCCCCATCACCTAAGGCCATGGTCACGAGAACCGCGCTACGTAATCTGAGTATGCAGAAGGGGTTCAATGACAAATTTTGTTTCGGTGACATTACTGTTCACTTCAAATATCTGAAAGAAGGAGAGCCAGACCACCATGTAGTTACTAACTTAGAGAAAGAAAAAGAACTCCATTTGGTCGAAGAGGTTTCTGCCCTATCTAAAGAGGAGCACTTTGTTGGACAGTTGGGTTTAACGGAAAATAAACATAGTTTCCAGGATACTCAGTTCCAGAACCCAACTTGGTGTGATTACTGTAAGAAAAAAGTTTGGACTAAAGCTGCTTCCCAGTGTATGTTCTGTGCTTATGTTTGCCATAAAAAATGTCAGGAAAAGTGTCTAGCCGAGACTCCTCTTTGTGGAGCAACTGATCAGCGGATAGACCGGGCCCTGAAAAATCTCAGGCTGGAAGGACAAGAAACCCTCTTAGGCCTGCCCCCTCGTGTTGATGCTGAAGCTGGGAAGTCAGTCAACAGAACAACAGGTTTGACAAGACATATTATCAATACGAGCTCTCGTTTGTTAAATCTGCGTCAAGTCTCTAAAACTCGCCTTTCTGAGCCAGGAACTGATCTAGTAGAACCTTCACCAAAACACACACCCAACACATCAGACAACGAAGGCAGTGACACAGAGATCTGTGGCCCAAACAGCCCTTCTAAACGGGGCAACAACACAGGAATAAAATTAGTGAGAAAGGAGGGTGGTCTGGATGACAGCGTTTTCATTGCAGTTAAAGAAATCGGTCGTGATCTGTACAGGGGGTTGCCTACAGAGGAGAGGATCCAGAAACTAGAGTTCATGCTAGATAAACTGCAGAATGAAATTGATCAGGAGTTGGAACATAATAATACCCTTGTTAGAGAAGAAAAAGAGACAACAGATGCGAGGAAAAAATCACTTCTTTCTGCTGCTTTGGCTAAATCAGGTGAAAGACTGCAAGCTCTAACACTTCTTATGATCCACTACAGAGCAGGCATTGAAGATATTGAATCTTTAGAAAGTCTGTCCTTAGACCAGCACTCCAAAAAAATAAGCAAGTACACAGATGATACGGAAGAAGACCTTGATGATAGTGAAATAACCCAACTAATAGACTCTCAGCCATTCAGTAGCATATCAGATGACTTATTTGGCCCATCTGAGTCTGTGTAACAGTCTGTTTAAACTTTGAAGTGATTGAGGAAAAGTTGCATCTAAAGTACCACAGATATAACCACATTTAAACCCTCTTATTATGCACTTTGGCCTGCTTCTTCACAGTTATTTGCTTGTGTAAGAACTAGAGTGGAAAAGGTGGTTTTCCAGCAAAAACATGACCAGCTCACTAAATTGGTTGTTTCAGATTGCATTTATAGCTATGCTTTTTGGGTTTATACTGGGAATTTATTTTTACTAATTTATTTTTAACTTTTTCTAATTATGTAATTATGTAAGCTGACTTTTCATGTTTATGTAGGTGTGATGTCTCATTGTGGTTTTTTTCCTTCCTCTTCCTAGTTTTTGAATTAGTGTTAAATAGGATACTGTCCAGATTCTTGAAATATTTTCATTTCTATCACAGTTATAACAACAAATTTGCTGCATGCCCAAATTGACAACAGCAATCAATCAATCATTGAGGGAACAGGTTTTGAATCTTACTTTGTGTTATGAAGTTTGTCATATCTACTTGCTTGAGATTTTTGTTATTTTGGGGTTTGGGGGAGTGCTTTTTGTTTTGATTTTGCCAAATGTAACATGAAAGCAGATGCCGCAGCTTTAGTTAGCTATGCTGATTTAGTAAAAAAAAAAAAAAAAAAAAAAATTTTACATATATTGCTTGTTTTTTATGCTTTTGTGAAATTTTTTTCTAAAGCTTATGTGCAGTTTAAGTACAGTGAGAATATAGTGATTAATTTGAAGAGCTTGCATTGAAAACCAAAATGCAATAGGGAATAAATACAGAATGCAGTTGGTCAAGAATTTTGAGAGGATGACCAGATTACTAAAAAAAACAAAACAAAACAAACAGTAACCAGTAGGATTTTGAAATATAATCTTTCAAAATGTTGACACTTGCCTTTCAAATGGAAGTACTAAACATTTATGATTATTTTTCATCTTCAGTTCTCCCATAGGAAATAAAGCATGTAGATATTTGAAGTTTCAGAGAACTGTTCTTAAAATGACCTTGTTGATATCTGGTTTGGCTGTTTTGTTTTAGAAAAATAGTCATGCATGAGAATGCTGTAAGGGAGAGGAATCATGCAAAATAGATTTATTGCTTTGTCTGACGTCCTACAGGCTTAAAGGAATGGTGATCGTTCTGAGTGCTTCTGTAGTTCAGACGTCTTATTAAAAAAAAAAAAAATTACACAGCATAGATACATAGGAATTGGAACCATTTCTCTTAAAATGAAGGTCTAGTCTGATACTCAGGCCATCGTGTGGATCCCAGTAACACATGACTGAGGGAAAACGTGTGAGCATGACCTCTGTTGGTAGACCATAAAAGCTTTGGCCTTTTATATGTCTATAAAATAGATATGTACGTGTTTTCCCCTTTTGTAGGTAACTGCTATGATAATTGCTATATAGTGAAACTGACATGAATTTAAAACTAGATGGCAGTTTTTATGGCTGGCAGGAAAAGGCATAGTATAATAGTAAGGATTCTGGCCCAGGTCTATGACCCAGGACTCCATACGAGAGTTTAAGTTCAAGCTCTTCTTTTGGCCATTAGTGAACTGTGTAACCATAGGCAAGCCACAAAAGGGCTCCATGCTGCAGGCTCCCCTGTTGTAAAGTAGGAATAAACAAAATTTTTTCTACCTCACAGGCTTGTTGTGAGGAAAACAACAGCATAACTGCAAAAGTTCTCTGAACAGTAAAAAGCTATTGAAATAAAAGGGTTATATGGATGATAAAAATATTTTTATGGGTAGAAAAGCCATTCCACTTTTAAAATCAATAGCCAGTTCTCATTCTTGCTATTTTATTAAGTAAAATATTAGGAAACTAAATACCTTTCTTGGCCAAGTTTATAACAAAAATATATCTGTGTATACCCCCCATTTTTGTTTAAACATGCTTGCATTTTAAAAGAACACTGCTGTAGAAGTCTTTATACACCAAATTCACTGAAAGCTAAAATGTTGTTCTGTAACAATAGCTTGAAACAATCTGCCCAATGTAATAACCAACTGTCATCTTATCATAAAAAATCACTTACCACTGACAACCTGGAAGACAGAGTAAGTGGCTGGTGGTTTTGGATTATACCATGGAAGTTTTAGTGACATCCAAGCATGCTGCTGAAACGGATGCATTTGAAAGAGCTGTAGAAATAATGCAAAACTTTGGTTTCATAAAAATCTACTCATGTTTTAAAAGTATTTAACTCTGTAGAACCACAATTCTGGAAAGCTCAGTAATGCTGCTAATGATATTTGTAAAATATACCTTCAATGTAGTGCAATATTTTTCTATTTACTGGGAGAGGCAGTATAGGCATCACAGTTGTAGTTTCGTGCAAGGGGGGGGGCGGGGGGGGGGACACTCCAATAGCCTAAGGAATAGTAGGGTATAAGGCTTCAGTGAAAACAGTTGTATTATATCACAGTCCTGATGTAATCTTTCTGCCATGCTATGTTATCAATAGCTAAAAAATAATATTAAATAAAAACTACCACAGAAAACAAGAATATCTTCATTTGATGTCATCTGAAAAAGGTGACTGCTGCATCTCTATGGAATTATTGTCTGGTATAATTGGGCCATGAAGATAAGCTTAACAAAGTCCGCTTTTGCTAAACAAAATTGCTATTCTGAAAATTGTCTAAAAGCGTTAAATTTTGGTTTTACTATTTTTTTATGCTGTGAAATAATCAGATTTATGGATTTGCCTCTGCTATCTAGTAGTAATTGGACTAAAGTGTATTTGCTACATTGGTATTTAGATGAATTATTAGGTTAGACAGTCAAGCTGAGCAATATTTTAGCATTTAGAATCAATTCATATGCTACGTTTATTAATATCAAACCTTACATTCTTCAGTATCAGAACTAGTTAAAATACTATGTGGCCATTTTGTGAATTTGAGAGGAGAAAACACATGCTAAAAATTTGAGGGTACTGTCAATTCTAAATTTAAGTATTTTTGAATTTTTTGAAAGGCAGTTTGAAGGTATTTGGCTCTTACTAATAGTAAGATAATAAAATCTTAAGTCCCCTAAAAGTGAATAAATTTAAAATCACTTTAGTTTTAAAATGAGTTTATTTCTAAATTGAGAGATAACAGCTTTCCTTTAAAAACAGGGTTGGGGGAGTTTCTCTTAAGCCTTTTTAAGCCATGGATCCATTTTAAGATCTGTTTAAAACCATGGATTCTCACCCCTGAAAGGTGCACACATGTGCACCCTAAGTCTTATGGAACTTCCAGGGGCCGTGGACCTACTGTGTCAAGTGGCTGCATAGCATAGTTATTTTCATCAGATATAGTTATTTGTTCGTAGCAATGAGGAAAACAATATAACTTTAGAGATACAAGGATAACTTACTCGTTGGTTCCACACTGACACCATGTGGCTAGTTACATACTTCAATTTAAAACAAATTTTGCAAAGCCAAAAAGTATGGTTCAAACTAGTCTGGAGTGGATTTTACCTGATGCCTGCAAGCAAAGAAGAATAGTTTTTAATTGAATACCCACAGTTAAAACAATACCTTCTTACATATTTTATTCCAGTGATAGTATCTGGTTAACAAAGGAATACAACAGGCACAGTAGTGTTCAGAAGATTTATTAAGTAAACTAGCTAAAACATGACGTAGGTGGATACACTTAGCAGTCAAAAGAAAGAATTGAATATTCATCAGTACCTCATTAAGCTTTTTGTATCTGCTTTGCCAGGTACAAACATAAAAACCACCTCTGCTCAAAAAATAAATGTTCAGAGAGCTGTGTGTTCTTTGTTCTGATACGCTCTTTTCATAGTCTTGCCAACCCCAGAATACTAGTCATATAAAAGACCTTACAATTTTTTTCTCCTTCAGATACAACTGACACCTTTTGCTCTCAAAACAGTTCTGAAAAATATATATCTTTTATATGATCGCTAGGGATCACCAGCAGACATGGCTGCCAGTCATTCTTGAAGAGACTGAAGCCTTGCAGGCAAAAATAAAAGAGGGATAAGGTACATGGTATTGGGAGTGAGGAGAACCACAAACCCCACAAGAGAATTGATTTGCAGCACATTCTTTTTTAAGGCTCTCCCCTACAGAAGTAGAGAACAATCCTGCCTTTTTACTTTGGCCATAGAAGTGCCTCCAGCAAAGAAGAGTCCTTGTGTAAGTCGCCCAACGCAAATACACGAGTAGGACACTTGTTTGCTTCCAACACATGCACTTGAAAACCAGACTTCAGATCAAAGCCCCACAAAAAAAGCTTCATAAAGAAAATGGGAAGTATTAGCTACTTTCTTAGAGAATTACAAGGTTGAAGGGTCCTTCCAAGTTAACAGGAGCACAATTTTAGCTTAACGAAGAACTGACATTAAGTAGTTTTTGTTTACGATTACAGAACTACAGAATGAACAAGTGTTATTTGAGACATTCCACACTATCTTCATATCTCATACAAAACTCGATGTAAACTAACAATGTTCACTAACACGGTACTTGCTGTCACATCGAAAAGGCACATCAACGTCGTCATGCTTAGAAAAACTACATCACACAGCACTAGGTGATACAGTATTACATAGACATTTTTAGATGTTTGGGTTTTTGCCTGCCTGTGAAAGGGGGTGTGCCCTGACCACCCTATTATTTTTACCTGTTTTCCTAACACGATTGAAGACAATTTCATTCCTTCTTCATCTTCATGTAAAATTTGTTTTCACATTGATGTGAACAACTTTCAGAAGTCTAAAAAATAATAGTTTCAAACAACTCAAAATTAGTAGATCCCTAGAAAACACTTCGATGACTTCCAGGTCAAAGATAATTATAGTCTGATTTTTTCACATCACAGCAGCTATTAGCCTTTTAAATTTCTTTTCTAAAACCTGAGCTAGGTGTTGATATATCTCATCATGCTTAAACAACCCTGACAGTATAAGGTATATCTATCCTCAATTTTCTGTCATCCGGTAAGACAAGTATATATCTGAAAAGGAAAGCTTCTAGTTGTTTATACGTTTGGGTGCTTTTCTCTGCTTTCAGAACATTTACTATTTTACCCTTATTGGCTTTAATGTTTGCTGCCAACCACATGCCATGTAAACATATAATTCACAACCATCTGTTTCCAGGTAGGTGATTACATAGAAAACTAATGCCCGCTGAGATTCATGGATAAATCCGAAAGACGACTGGCTCAAGTTCTTGTCTTCTGTATCTGAGATAACTAGCTTTTAACTCATGAATATATTGACAGTACAGTTGACCCTTGAACAACACGGTTTGAACTGCACGGGTCCACTTATATGCAGAATTTTTTCAATAAATACAGGCTGCAGTACTATATGGTCTGTTGTTGATTGAATCCAGAGATGTGAAACCATGGATACGAAGGGCTGACTGTAAAGTTGTACGCAGGTTTTCGACTGCATGGGTTGTCGGCACCCCAAACCCTGTGTTGTTCAAGGTCAACTGTAATTACAAGTTCAGTAACTCAACATTCAGTGTCACTATATAATATATGCCGTCTTACTTGATTCTGTTTTTCAGACTTCCTTCTAGTTCCTCATTATTGGAAGTGTCTCGGAGATAATGCGTGCTTTAAACACTCATTACCAATATTCAGAAAATATATAAGACTTTTTTTGCCCAGGTGTTCGTGAATGTAAGTTAAAAAATTATATTTGATTTGGATTCAAATATTTATAGATTTACACTATTTCGTCAAAATATATTGTATAATATTTAATAAAATCAAATACATAAAATAAAGTTTTCAACACTATTTATACAAACCCCTAGAAAAGCTGCTTTTTCTTTATAAGGCTGTTGGCAATCGATCATAACCATGGAAAAGAAAACCTTTGGTTGTTTTACTCTTTCACCAGGGATGAGTGGTATCACTAAGACAGTTCTGGATGAGTCATTTTACTGGAAACACTGTTTTATACAATTAGATACTTGGATGACTTTTGAGGGTCTCAGTCACTTTCAGATTCTTCATCCTCACCTATCGGATATGACTGGATATTATTCTGAGTATACATTTTTGTTTTAATGGGGCAGTTGTGATCCATGAGGATAGCCTAAAAGAGAGCAAAGTGCAGATATATTAACTTACTGTTTCATAAAGAGAAGATAGTCTTACCCTGTTTCTAAGGATTAGCAGTTTGAAAACTACATATAGTACCACCCACTATCAACCAACCAGTAATTTGGTGCAACTGCCAGGTGCCTTCCCTAGAAGACCTGGAGTTCTAAACTGAAAATTCCAGGCAATAGGAAGCAGCAGCAGCAGTCTGCAGTATTCCCATTATACCTGCCAGGAGCCATAAGTCGATTTGGAGGAAGCTGTAAGCTATGAAGAAAGGGAAATGCAGGTTAGGTTTAGGTTATACTTAGAATCTTTGAATTAGGGTGGGGGGATCCTGGAGGTCACCCAATGCACCTTCACAGTGGCAACACTTAATAAGGAGGTCCTCCCTCCTTAATGAGGCAAGCTCTCGTGTTAGAAACATCCCTGAGGCTGGACTAAACCTGTCTCCATGTTTCTATTTGTGGATCAAGTTCTAACTCCAGCCGTCTTCACAGCCTGCCCTTACAATATTTTAAGACCACGGCCATGGCCCCTTAGATTTCCCTAGACTAAACGTCACAGGGCCCTTATCTTTTTAAAAATGGCATTTCAGGAGGACCTCTCCCCAAATCCTGGCTGGCCTCTTGCTCAAGTGTATTTTAAAAAATACATTCCTCTCATGTACATAAAAATCTTGTGCACTCCCTTATTGTTACTGAAAACTTTTTTAAAGGTCAACTGATCCTCAACTGATAAACATCCTCAGCTGATAAGCACTGTAGTCATCATTCTTCACGAAAGTGTACAGACCAAGCACGTAGTCTGAGTGCACAGCTGGGGTTTATCACGCCAGTTTATCACGCCAGGACTGTGCTAAGCATTTTCAATGCAATACTTCAACTTCACAATAACCTATGTGGTAGTTTGATAACCCTCCGTGTAGGCACAAAGGTTAAAGAACTTGACCAAGGGATGTACAGCCAAATGGGGCAGATACGAGCCCAGGCAGCCTATGCCAAAGTCTGCTCTGGCGATGCCCCACAGGACAGCAGGAGTGTAGAGCACGACATCAGGTGCAACTGAAATGAATTCTCTCATCAAGAATGTCTTTCAGGGGCTTCCCTGGTGGCGCAGTGGTTCAGAATCTGCCTGCCAATGCAGGGGACACGGGTTCGAGCCCTGGTCTGGGAAGATCCCACATGCCGCGGAGCAACTAGGCCCGTGAGCCACAATTACTGAGCCTGCGCGTCTGGAGCCTGTGCTCCGCAACAAGAGAGGCCGCGATAGTGAGAGGCCCACGCACCGCGATGAAGAGTAGTCCCCACTTGCCGCAACTAGAGAAAGCCCTCGCACAGAAACGAAGACCCAATACAGCCAAAAATAAATAAATAAATAAAGGAGTTCCTTTAAAAAAAAAAAAAAGTACTTATACCTTTAAAAAAAAAAAAAAAAGAACGTCTTTCAGAGTTTTCCTCCATGTAAACTATTCCCTCCAGTGCCTTTCTGTGCAGTTTGAAAATCTAAATGGCAGCACTTATCTGGATTAAAATTTATCTTCTGTTGGCCTATTGCAACCTATCTTGGCGCTTGTTAGCTACTCCTCCCAGTTCTTGCCCCACAGATGTGATAAGCTGCTATGTCTCCACTCAAGTGCTTAACCCATTTATCATTTCCCAAGAAATGCTAAAATGATCTGCTGTGTGGCATGTTAAGATAAGGACTTCCAGGACCCTCTAAGTTAGGCTGCCAGCTCAAATTGTCAGCTGCAAATTTAACTCTATTTTTTTCATTATGCTTCTTGCCAAGTGAATTGATACACGGACTTCATACAGAGCTCAATTTCTAAAAATAAGTAATTGAGGCAACAGACACTGTATACCAGGACCATTCTCCCCACGTGGGTGTGTGCTCATAACACAAAAGGTCTAGCCACCAAAGAGCTCGATGTCTTGCCTCTCTGGATTGGTGATCCTCAAAGAAATGTGCCCAAGAATCACTTGAGGGGGCAGGTTAAAAATGAAATCCCCCGTCCCTACCCTCACATGAGGGTGAGAAACGTGCTGCAAGAAACACCGCCCGACTTATGTGGCATTTTCTAGGGCATAGTAGGGTCACATGGCTGACAACAGCTTACTGGGCACCTACCAGATGTGTGTCAGTGCCCTTAAGGTCCTCTACCAGCAACTTAGGTACCTCACTGCACACGAGTGACAGGTTCCATAGGGTTTGCAGGCGGAGCGCTCACTGTGGGTTAAGCGCTCAGGGAAAGCAATGTGGAAGCGATGGGGGTGGACTTGAAGCTTGAATGATGGAAAGGATTTTCACAGCGAGGGAGTTGGGAACGAGCGCGGCAGAGGTTATTTACCAAACGAGACATTAAGTAAAACAGCCTGCCTCCCCGCCAACCCCCCCCCCCACCCCCGATCTGATGATGAGGCACAGGGAGACGTTCACGGGAAAGCCCAACCGGGGCCAGACTGCAGGGCCCCGAATGCCAGGCAGGGGCCTTGATCCCAGGCCCACAGGTGGCGAGGCAGGCTTGGAAAGGATGGCCATCATTCTACCTTATCACAATTGCCTTCTATCCCTTGGTTGTCCACCATTATACCTAACGGTAGGTACATGTAGACTTAAGGACCTCTGGAACCTAGCACTGGGTACGTAATACAGACTCAATTAAAAAACTGCATTGCAAGGGAAGAAGTTCAATCAGACCAGTTATTTGGCATCATATAGACTTAAACAGAATTTATCAATTAACCAAACTGCATTTGTTGACACTACCTATATCAGGTTAAGAAGTTTTCTTTCTTAAAAGATGATCTGTAGCTTTTAAAACCTAGCTTACTGCCTTCTGAACCTCTTTTGAAAGATTTATTGTGCCATAGTTGTTGTTTTTTTTAAGTTGTACATGATTAAGCCAGA
Source organism: Balaenoptera physalus (assembly GCF_965194825.1). Lineage (NCBI taxonomy): Eukaryota > Metazoa > Chordata > Mammalia > Artiodactyla > Balaenopteridae > Balaenoptera > Balaenoptera physalus. The sequence continues at coordinate 36,174,049 of NC_138893.1, forward strand.
TGGCATCTAATAGTCCAAAAGTGCCACGAAAAGAGGGGCATGAACAAGATCAAGTGGGTAAGTCAAGTGCACAGGGGACGTGTGCAGAGTGGCCCAGGGAGCAGCCTGGTAATCAGAGCAGTGCTCCATGCACTGCTGTGTGGAAAAAGGTGTGTTTGACTCTGGACTGAAGAAAAAGTAAAGAAAAAAAAAAAAAAAGGGAGGGCATTTTCATCTGAATTCAGGGCAATGCCTGGTTCCTGAGAGTTGAGCCCTGGTCCTACCAAATGCCTGGTTTCATATCAGACACAGGAGAGGCAGGATTTCCAAACTGGTAAAAACATGCTGGACCAAGTGAAGTGTAAAAATAACACAAATACAAAGCTGGGACAGTGAAAAAGTAAAAGCATTAAAATGTAAGAGTTCCAGGCTTCAAGACTTTGAAAGATACCAGGCCTATGTGCTAGAAAAGATTTATTTACCACATCTTTAAAAAAAAAAAAAAAAAAAAAAAGTGATGGTTTTGCATCAGGGTCACCCAGTGAAAGAAAGCTGCAGTCCTCAAACCACCTACTTTCCTGTCTGGGCAACAATTAGAAACTTCAAGAGTAAGACCTAAGAAATGTGCCCTATCTTTAAAAATAATTCAACCTGAAAAAATAAAACTCCATTCCAGAACACAGCTTTCCTCCTCACTGGGTATTCTGACAGTTAGAGGCTGTAAGCAATTGTCTTATAACTGGAACACAGTTTCCTAAATGACAGAGTTGGTGTTTCTTATACTTGCAGAGGAACTGGAGTAACAGGCTTTTTTCTCTGCCTGTATTGATAACACTGATTATTTAAAAAAAGAAAAAAAAGCAGAAATCCAATAAACCAAATGGAAGAAAAACTCAAGTGCTCACAAACTGCTTCATGACTGGATGACTTAGGGTCCATAAAACAGCACTCGAATTTTCCATTTCTAGCTGAAGTCCAAACACCACTTAATCAGAATGCTTCCTAATGAAAGAATGATTTGCTAAGGTTTGTATACCTTCTTCTGGCTCTCACGTCCCCTGCGTTTGGTAACTGCTGATCCTGAATGCCAGCACTTGTCTGTGTTGGATTTTCTCAAGTGGGCAGTAATCGATCGTCCCTCCTCCACGGCACTCACTGCTTCCTGCCCTCGCTCCCCTCATCATCCGGCGCTATTGGTTTCCACCTGGTTCCTTCCTGCTCTGCCTGCACAGTGAGTAGGTGGCAGCTATTGGCTGCCACCTTCGCGTGCTGCCATTATGCCAGTCAAATGGCGTCTGACACGATGCATTCAATTATGGACATCAATTATGGGCAGGCAGATGCGCATTCTCTCAAGTTTTTAATGATTCATCTTGCCAGGCACTTATTAAGGATTTTGACATTTTACAGTGGAAGTGGCTTCTGGAAGCCTGTCATTCTTGTTGCTTTGCCTTTCAGAATTGTCTCTTCCACTTCCTTCAGCACTTTTCTTTTTAAATGAACTAAAGTCTTAGTTTAAATGTGGGAAGAGGCACTGAGGCCTGACTTTCGCCCATCACATGGGGACCCCAGAGTGGGAGCTGGCAGGACAAGCTCACCCCCACCCCGGTCCCCTGACCTCATCCACTTCCTCCAAGACCTCAGATAAGCCCTCACGCTGCTGCCAACGAACGGATAACACAACAGCCACTAACGTCTGCTGTTCGGCGAGGGAAGCCCACTGGGCAGCCCTGGGCTCTGAGAGTAAAAGGAGGCTCTCATCTTAGAGAGGAAGAGAGGGAGGAAACTGGGGTACTGCTGGGCTGACAGAGTAAGTCAGGGTTAGGTGAGAGCAAGAAAGGAGAGTGGGGTGAGATGGGAACGCGTGACAATTTATTGAGCATTTACTGTGTGCAGACTCCAGGGTCGCACTCCACTAGTATTCTTTCATTTAATCCTCACAACCACTCTGTGAGGTCGAGGCTATCGTCTTCCTGTGGGACAGACAGCTCGGCTCCAGGGCTGCCATGCTGGCCCTGCGCTGTCTCCTGAGTCTTAAACAGTCTCCTGGATGACAGGAGCATTTGTAGGTGATTTTTTTTTTTTTTTTTTTTTTTTGGTCAAATAGGGTTGGGAGTAATCTTCATTCAGCCTTAATCAGATTGATGCGGTGGCAACAGGACAAGCGTTGTTTTCTGTGGTTGCACAGAGAATTTTCTGACCCTGATTGGGGCCAAGGTACTGTGCTGGGGTCGGACAAACAAAGGTAGACAGGCAACTTAGACAACCAGGCTGGAAAATAGGAAGTGCCCCGAGAGAGATATGACATAGTGCTATGGCTGTGGCTGTTCGGAGCTGGCAAGCATAGGCAAAGAGGAAGAGTCAAATGGCTTGTGAGTAATTCAAAATCACCTACTTCAATCCTATAGAGTAAAGGGCACAAGACCAGTGCTCAGTGCTGGACATATGTTTTAAATATACTGCACATATTAATAAATACAAAAAGTGCCCAAAACAAAGACTGCACACAACCTAACTTCAGGGTCTGTGTCTCTCTTTAAATCCACTCTTTAGGGATAATCATATAAAAGGGCAGTCAAGAAATGCCAAAGCCTTAAAACCCATTTCAGGTCAAACATCAGACAGAACTTCTGACATACTCCCTAGAGAACAGCAACAAGGGAACCTCACACCCATTCCTAAACGCCAAATACCATCTCCCCCAGCCTTGTTTCTCTCATTCATCTTTAACCTAAGGCCCTCATCTTTCAACTAGACGAGTGTCTATCACCATTTGATGTTTAAAAAAAATCAGCAGCAGCACCAAACCAGGTATGAATGCTTATCAGAAAGGGTAAAATGACCAATGCATTTCAAAATTCAAATTAGAATCAATAAGTATGAATTTATTCAGAAGAGGAACACTTAACACTCAATACTACATCTTGCCTATAGCTATGATTCTGGTCATGAAATTATGAACTTAAACGTTATACATACGTGCTAACATGTGCCCAAAGGTGCATAAACAATATTTTTCCATAAGCATCTGTTACCTACATTAAAACCATCTCCAGAATCTTATGCAGTAAGGACTAAGACACTATTACTGAAAGCTGTAAGGGTTAGGAGAAAAGCAAACAGGACCAAAACTGGCTGATCTTAGAAGTAAGCACAAGAGGCAAAAAAGTTATCTTCAAGATTTTCAAGAACCTTAGAAAATTAAATTGAACAATCCCTGTTTATATTTGGTTGATGAAAAGAGCTATATTGACTGCTAATCTATGTACAAAAATAGTTTCATTCTTCAAATATATAAACATAATGCTTGATACAGTAAAACAAGTAGCTGCCCTATGTGGTATAAACTAAAAAGGAACTCTTACCATTTACATTTGGGGAGTTCTGTTCAAAAGGAGCAGAAATATATTTTAGAACTAAGCCATAAGACACTATCCAGGAGATGATAAAATTATCAAGAAATGCTTCATTGCATCCTAAAATTTGCTTACCATTTTTTCTTCTTTGGCAGGTGGACTTCGGAGAAAAAAGCAGAGAGGAGCAAAAAGAATATCAATTATTCCAATAATTGTCATGAGCCATGGAAATCCAATTGCCTTTGCGATAGCCCCACCAGCGGAAGGACCTTTCAGGAAACAGAGAATTAGATAAAGCTCTCTCTAAATGTCTTGTAGGCAGAAAGATGCAAAGGTTTAAATAATTTTCAGTAGGCATTATCAATCATGCACTGAGAAAGAAGGTTGTTTTGAAAGCCAATGTCCTTACCTATAGCATATCCCATACAAAATGCTACATCGGCAATGGCATACACACTCCCATAGACGGACACGTGCCGCAGGTCAACCAGGTAGCCCATGATGGGCATCATTGACGAATCCACCATGCCTGTGGACAATCAGGGAACACAGTCTATAGAAAACTGATGGAAACCAATAATGAACTGAATGTCAGGGACTGTGTCCTAAACTCACGACCCTGCCAAGATTTCTCACTGCTACCTGCAAGTCTTGAGGCAAACTCCCTACAACATACCTTTGGCTGAAGACAGATTGAAGGTGCTTGAGGCTGAGACTGGAACCCAGACCACCATTTGCTGTTCTCCACCTTGCCTCACCTTGTCCTCCACTGTCTGGTGGACAGCACCCAGTCCTCTGGTGACTCACCTGCCGTTCTTCAGATCCAGAGGGATGCTGGTTACTGGTTGTGTGGACCCCAAGCCTGCTTCCTGTGGGTGTTTTCCTGATTCACTCTTTTCTGGTCCACTCGTCCTTTGCCCTCAAAGAGTGGGCAAACCTACATGCCTCACTCAGCTCCCTCCCCCAGCTCCCTCCCCATCCACACTGTGGCCTCACACTTAGATTATGAGAGTTAAAGTTGGAAAGTATTAGGGAGAATCAGAAGGAACCAGAACAGGAAGGAGTCTGAGGGATCATCCTGCCCTACTCAGGAAATTAAAATCGAAAGAGTTTTGCTCATTTACTTGGCTAAAAAACCAAAACCGCCACCACCACCTCCAAGACCTGTATTAGAATCTCTGGTCTCTTGAATAGTCGGGGACAGGAAGCATAAAGAAAAAACACATATATTCAGAGTTCTGGGTCCAAATCCCTGGCTGGGTGAGCGCTGTCATGCCTTCTCTCTCTGAACATCAGTCTCCCCATGGATAAAAGGGAGATGACAATGACTGGCTGAATGAGGTGATGGCTGTGAACACGCCCAGCAGGGCGGTCAAACAATAGACCCCGTACCCGAACACCCACCAGGGGCAGGAGGGTAAGGGACACTTCTTTCATTCAACTAGTATTTGCTGATCACCTAACATGTGCAAGTTGCTGGGACACGGGAGAACAAAACGAACAAAGAGTTGGAAAATAAATTACGACTGTGGGGCTTCCCTGGTGGCACAGTGGTTCAGAATCTGCCTGCCAATGCAGGGGACACGGGTTCGAGCCCTGGTCTGGGAAGATCCCACATACCGCAGAGCAACTGGGCCCGTGAGCCACAATTACTGAGCCTGCGCGTCTGGAGCCTGTGCTCTGCAACAAGAGAGGCCCGCACACCGCGACGAAGAGTGGCCCCCCCTCACCGCAACTGGAGAAAGCCCTCGCACAGAAACGAAGATGCAACACAGCCAAAAATAATAAATAAATAATTAAATTTATAATAAATAAATTAATTAATTAATTAATTAATTAATTAAAAATTACGACTGTGATTGAGGCTATAAAGGCACTGTGAGAGGTTATGTATACGTATACATACAAGCTAGGAGAACCTAACCTGGTCTAAGGGGTCCACAAAGGCTCCACCCTTTCTACTGTACCAAAGAGTCAACTCCTGCCTTTACTCTGTGACAGATTTACCTTTCTTTTTATCATGATCAATGTGTATATTATAAATGAGAAACAAGCATATGTTATTTATCCAAAATATTAACAAGGTTTTTCCCTAACATATTACTTACTGTTCCTCACATTACTGCAAAGACTCAACCTCTTTGCCTGTGAAAATTCCTGCAGTACAGCTGGTCCTCAATACATCAGTCTACCTTTTCTGTACCAAACCTTATACAAAACATACATGTGAAGTCTCTTTGTCCCCCAGCCTCATATGAGAAGGTCTGTGCACAGATATGAGCCCAAACAAATGGATTCTGAGGAAGCAGTTCTCCTGTTTGCCCAAGCTCAGCAGTGGAGTGTCGCTTTGCTTCTGTAAATAGCAGGCTTTTTATAAGACCAGTTTTCAGGAAATAAATGACTAGTACATGGAAGCCGGTACCTTTCTATGGACGATCTACAAGCTGTACATGAGCTAAGCTGCCCACAGCCTCCTGTCAAAGTTCTAGATATTTTAGATTGAGTAGCTATAGTCTGCCCAAGTAAGAAGAACTCTGTCTTAGTAATGGGAAAACAAATTTTTAAATTTAGGTAAAAGACTCGTGTGACTTACCAATTGCAAAACCAACTCCAAAGTTGGGAGCTATGAGTCCATAAATGTTTTTTGCAAGAGGAATCTGTAAGAGGAAATAAATGTTATGCTAAAATAACATGCTGGGGCTTCCCTGGCAGCACAGTGGTTAAGTATCTGCCTGCCAATGCAGGAGACAGGGGTTCGAGTCCTGGTCCGGGAACATCCCACATGCCACAAAACAACTAAGCCCGTGCACCACAACTACTGACCCTGCGCTCTAGAGCCTGCAAGACACAACTACTGAGCCCGCATGCCGCAACTACTGAAGCCCACGCGCCTAGAGCCCGTGCTCCGTCACAAGAGAAGCCACCGCAATGAGATGCCCGAGCACCGCAATGAAGAGTAGTTCCCACTCGCCACAACTAGAGAAAGCCCGTGCGCAGCAACGAAGACCCAACACAGCCAAAAATAAATAAAATAAAATAAATAAATTTATTAAAATTAAATAAATAAAATAACATGCTATCCAACTCTAAATCATCTTGGAAAGTCTTAAAGATATGCTTTCTTTGGCCTGTTATGCGTGTTCCCTCCTGGAGGAAGTAGGAGGAGAAGCAGGATGAGGTTTGGGCAGAAGCAGACCCTCCAAATCTTTAATAGTCGGAGTTGAAATGGGTTTTGTGACCACCACGAAAAGCTAGTTCACTGCCATATGTGAAAGTTCAGCCTCGTCCATACACCATTTTTGAAAAGAACCATAAGGTCTCATTTGGGATAGATATTGGCCTTTAGTAGAAGATGTTTTATTCTAGAAAAACATCTTGCTATCGTTTCTGGCTAGCTGCCCTAAAGTGTTTAAGACACGCCAATGTTTAAGATGTTGGGGAGCGGGCTACAAAGTGAAATAAAAACTATGTAATAAAACATTCTAAATAATTTCTAACCAACATGAAGTGAAAATAAACCCTTTGGAGAGTCTTGTCCAAAATTTTTAAGATGATAAAAAATGATGAGAAGAAAATGGAAGATGTAATAAAACTCAGTGTCAACAAACTTCAAACTGCTATAAAATATTTCTTGGTGATTTTTGCCCAAAGCAAAAGTTTCATTCACAGATTATTTCCACTTGCCAAATGTCATCTTTCACTCACACATAAAATGCTGATTCCGACAATTATCATTCCTAGAAGAGCACAAAGCCACCTGTCAAAAAACAAAAAAGCACCATCAATACATGATTTCCGCCCCCATCCAAGTTTTCAATGGAAATCAAAAGAGTAAGTTGTAATCGTGAAGGCAGAAACACTTGGAATTTTTTTTTTAAAGAACTACATTATTATAACAGAGTGAGTGTTGTCTCATTTCATCTTACCTCCCCATCTTGTGCGCAAGGATCCCAAAAATATTGGTTCCAAGGAGATAAGAAATACTAGCTGGTAAGAAAGCAACGCCTGCAAATGTATGAAAAGGACACCTTATCGGTACTGATATCAGTCACATGTGAGAAAAACTAATCATTGTGAGACACCACGCTGGTGATTAGAGCTGATGAAGTGAAGCCCTGGGGCCTGCACCCAAGCAGCTAATATCCGGCGGCTGCCAGAGCCCGTCTGGGCCCCACGCCGCTTATCCGGCCGCCCAAAGCTGCCGAGACGCTCCAGAAATGAGGTTCCTCCCTCTATCATCAGCTTCATCTCGCCTCCACCTCTGCCTGGTGGCGAGCTTTACCCGGAGACGACACCGACAGCTCCCGGCATGGGCAGTGAGCAATGGGCATCTGCTTCTGTTCCCCACGCTCCCCTTCATGATTTGTACGACAGGAGAAAGACATGCGCATTGACAAAATCGAGGAACATTAAGATGAGGGCAAAAAAACATTAAAATTATCCCACACCCCTTCACTCATATAATCACCACAGTTTTCCCTGGTAAGTTTTACATACATAAATAAATGTGTGTACACAGGATTTAGGGGGGTTTTTTCAAAAAAATATGGGATTATACCTATGGTTCTACATCCTGCTTTTCTCAATAACCTTCATGAACATCTTTCCATGCCAGAAAAATAAATAAGTAAATGTCTCCGTGGTCATTTTTTGTGGCCAGAATGGCTTGCTGGTGACTCCTGACTCCCAGAGTGAAGCATGGAAACCATCTCTGAAGCCCAAGCTTCAAAGCAGGGATGCAGACCAGCTCAGGGGAAGCCCCAGACAAGCTACATCTTTCTGAAGCGAGTGGGGTGCTGAGCTCACACATGTGACTCGGAAGCCAGCATATGTTATTTTCCATGGACAGCAGATACAGTTGACCCTTGAACAACATGAGTTTGAACTGCACAGGTTCATTTGTACACAGATTTTTTTCAATAGTAAACACTACAGTATTACATGCCCCATGGTTGGTTGAATCCACAGACGTGAACAGCAGCTACAGAGGAACCACAGACACGGAGGGCCGACTATAAGTTACAGAGGGTTTTCATCTGTGCAGAGGGTCTGCACCTCTAACCCCCGAGTTGTTCAAGGGTCAACTGTACTCTCAGACAGCAAACACCCACTTCACCATTCTCAAGCCCAAAGCATGGGATTAGGAGGCATGAAACAAGGTGTTCATTTCAGCTGGAAACTTACCACCCAAGGCTTAATTAAGTGGGTCACTTGAACCTCTTAGAGTCCAAGAGACGGTGACAGCTCCTACTGCACACACCTCACAGGGAGGCTCTGAAGATCACACGGCAACGTGCGCAATAAGGGCTGTGGCACCAGCCCTCCCAGCCTGATCCCTGTGCCCTGTCACTCCATACAAACCCCACCTCACTCACCCCTCACCCCAGCCTGCTGACCTTCCCCAAACTGCAGTAAGCGCCTGCGGGCAGGGACCACTTCATCTGTCTCCCCGCAGCCCAACTCCACGGTGGCACACGGGAGGCGCCCAGAACACGCTGACCATTTAGAGGAAAGACCCTGCGTGAGGACGTTCACTTCACACAGCTGGAAGTACTCAAGGCCGTCCCTTGAAGGCACCCCCGCTGGTCCAGCACGGGCTTACTCCATGGGGTAACAGACAGGGTGTGGTCGGGAGCCCAGAGTCCTCCTTTCTTGACTTCCAAGCTGCGGACGGGGCCATGCACTCTTCGGACCCCAGGTTCCAAATTCCCTTTTCCTGTTCTGACACAGCCTCAGCATCGTCTGCCTCGCCAGGACCTCCACCCCCGCACACAATCCACAGAACCTGCCTCTCGGAACTCAAAGAAACCTCAGTGTGCCTCGGGGAGGAACGGGGTCCCAGGAGGGGGCCATCCATCTCTGCTGGGAAACCTGGGGCCGGGAGCCCACTGCTCCTCCAGACGGCGCTTCAGGGGCGCCTCCTCCTACAGGGCCGCATCCTAACACCAAGCCCCAAGCCTCCCACCACCTCCACCCGCCGGCCCCGGTTCACACTCCAGAGCCAAGAGAAGCTGGCTTCAACCCCCTCCCCCAGCCCCGCCGCCAGCGCGTGGGGAGAGTGAGAGGCAACCCTCCCGCCGCTCGGCTTTCGGGACGAAACACGGCCTCAGGCTCTGGGTTGTTCCCCAGAGGCAGGGCGCCTACTGCGGCCCCTCTGTACACGTTCACATTCTCGACCTCGAAACCTGGTTCCCAGAACTGCCCCAGCCCACGACGGACACACAGCACAGGACCACTAGCATCTGAGGAAAAATAGAAGAGCTGAAGGAATGCTACGAGCCTCTCCCGAGGTCTGACCCCTCGGCCACGCCCCTCGGCCACGCCCCTCTGGGGCAGCCGCACAGAGACGAGTCTCTGGAGCCCCAGCGGCGCATGCGCTCACCCGGCTTGCCGCGCACAGACCTGCGCTTCCTCCAGGCCCCCGACCTCGCCTTCCTGGGGTGCTTTCCAGCCTTGGGCAGGGCTTCACACTCTCACCAGCGGATCCCCCCAGGTTCCTCTCAGGCCTTCATTTGTGCCTGTGGAGATTTGTTTGAATCTGCGACTAATTGGACATCTTTATCCCTCCCAAATTTGTATCACCGGCAAACACAGCAAGACTTCTCTCTAGGCCTTTCCCCAGCCGCATGAGAAGTGTTGACTGGGGCTGGGCCACGCGCAAGCCCCTTCTCTTCCCCTGGGGTGCCGGTGCCTGCTCCCTCGCCTCTGCTCATACAAGAAAGTTTAACCAAGAGGGACCACCACCTGCCCCTAGTGCCTTTATGGAAAGTCTGGCTTTGACCACAGGCTTGACCTGCACTCAAGGGAGAGGCCTGGACCATCACAAAGTCCACAGAGAGCTGATCCTGGACACGCAGCCCCAAAGTGACCATGAGAATAAGGCCTTGGGCTTCTTCCGAGCTCCAGTGACCCATCCCTGTCATCCCCAAGGACTCAGCTAGGAACCAGAATGGGGCAGGGGTCCCATGTGGACTCTCCAGAGGGAGGCTCGGAAGGTTGAAGTCATCACATCCCAGAACCACAGGAGGCTGGCCATCATCTTGTCTTTGCCACCCAGCTAGGCTGGCACAGGACATGCCTGGGGTCACAGCTGGCTGGGAGCAGTATGGTCCCCCACCAGCAGGCCACTGTCCTTCCCTCCATCCCACACTGCACCACCACACCTCGTTAAAGAACCAGAAGAAAAAGTCTGTTTCCACCCTTGTCTGGGGCCTGCTCCTCAGAGCCTGTGCTTCCCTTTTGGCGTCATAGCCCTCACCATGAACATCAACTTTTTGATTCCCTAAGCCTCAGGGTGTCAGGGAGAGGTCATCTGACCCAGGATTGAGGTAAAGAGATGCCATGATGATTCTCTCTCCATCAACCCAAACCCAGGGCCACGCCCAAGTGGCAGCACAAGATTTTTGAGGGATGGGCTTGCAAGGGAGCCCCCTGGAGTAGGGATGGGCTGCATCTTTACCTCCCCCAAAATGATGGCCCAAAACACTGCGTTCAACAAGAACAATCATGCGTCCCCTACACAGCTCATAAGATTGTTTTGCTTTGACTTCAAATCTTACAGTCTTTCTCCAGAAACATCAGAGAAGCAAAAGGTAGAACGGCTTCCATTTCCACACTGGGCTGGAGAGAGCTCACACAGGGAGGGGCTGAGCTGCCCGGGCCTCCGGGGAAGTCCTGTGCCACCTCCTAGAGCTGGGTCCTCGCCTCGGGGACAGGCCCACCCAGCGGCCTTCTCAACCAGGCTCGGAGGGGCCTGAGGGGCTCGGGAGAGGGGGCCGCGAGCTGGCGAGGCCCACCTAAGAGGAGAGCTTCCCCTCACTGGAGATGACACTGCAAACGGGAACAGAAATCTGATTCTCTTGAGGAAACCCAAGTCTAGCTCTGAGACAAGGAAGGAGCCATCTCACTGGTGGAAAGGTACAGGGTCGGGGGAACATCTGGCCGGGGTGATAAGCCCCACAAGAGGACCTCCTGATGAAATCTAGGCAGCCTGCGGCCTGCTATCTAACCCGGATGGCCTGGGTCCCTGACTGACGTGAAAGACTTTCTACAGAAAGCCTCGGGCTGTGTCTGGAGAAGAATAGGGCAAAGCAGCTGAAGAGCCCTGCACATGGCCAGGACGCGTTCAATTAGGGTGATAAGTCAGTTAAGTGGAGAAAACAGAAACACCAGGAAAGCATCTCTGCCCAGGAGCACGTGCAAAGCCAACATGGGAGCTCCACTCACAGCCACGCGCCGCCGACACAGGGAGCCTCCTGAAGAGACCTGAAGGCGCTGATCAGCACAGGCACAGCGGGAAAGAGCCCGAGACAAACAGCTCCCAGGGTGTCATCCGCCGGTACCAGCACCGAGACACCAAGAATGTCTCCTCTTCTTTTGCAAAGCTGCTATTCGCTAACTCGAGGACAGAAAACGTCCACCCCTCCTGCAAAGTGGTGAGCTCTCCTTAGAACCTTTGAGAGCCTTTGGGTTTCCTCTGCTCTCTCCATGGCCAGGAAGTCCAGAGCGAAATTCCTGCTAAGAACTAGCCTTAGTTTACCTCCCAGAATCTTTCCTCCTTCACTGAATGATTCGTTGTTGGGGGCCCGGTTTGGTTTGGTTTTGCGGCATAATCCACAAACCATACAATTCACCATTTTAAAGTACACGGTTCACTGGTTTTTAGTATATTCAAAGGGCTGTGCAACCATCACCACGATTTAACTCCAGAACGCTTTCATCACCCCAGAAAGAAACCTCACACCCTTTAGCAGTCCTTCCACATCTGGCCCGACCTCCAACCATTTGGGGCTTTTTAATGAAGGATTTTTGGGGGTTTTTTAATGAACGAACACAGAAATTCAATGCAGAACCCAAAAGGACTAGTGCCCAGGCCAGGCCAATTGGAGTGAGGCCGGAAGATCAGGGACCAGCCCAAACCAGGAGGCAGCATCTGCCAGGACGCCTCCGCAAAGGGAATGCAAGTTCACCTGAGGAAGGTTGGGGCACTAACAAGTGGGCTTATTCAGAACTGAGAGTCTCCACCTGAAGATGTCAGTGTGTAAGGTGAAAGAACTATGAAAAGAAGATAAACCTCCAGGAAGGACAATTGTTAAATTCTTAAAGAAATGTGTGTGTGCAGGGACTAGCCTTCCAGATACTAAGCAATATTCTCAAGCTAATTAAATAGGAGGGTATTGACACAGGAATACAAGCAGACAAATGGAACACAAGAGAGAAATCCAGAAACAGACCCAAGAACACACGGTCATTTCCAGCATGACAAACGTGGGAAATACCAGATGGACTCCTAGGGTTCCTGGCTGTAGGGCTGGCGAGCCATAAAGAAAACAGTAACACCAGATCCCTATCACACACCTTATAGCAAAATGAATTCCGTGTAAATCCAAGAGTTTAATGTAAAAAATAAATCACAAATTTACTGGAGGAAAACATAGTGAAAAAATAATCTTGGCAAGGGAAAGGCCTTCCTGAGCCTGACTTGAAATGACAATGATGTAAAGGGGAAGCTTGCTAAATCTGACTCAGAGCATTTTAAATGTTCCTACTGGTAAAAATTTTTTTTAATTTAAAATAAAATAAAATCCCACCTATCAAGTCAAAAGACACACAACAAAGGGCACTATTTGCAAAACATCTGATAAAGGATTAATATCTTAACATACAAAGAACACTTAAAATCAATTTTTAAAAAAGGACAGAGCTCAACAGAAAAAATGGGTAAAGGATATTAATAAGTTCACAGTAAAGGGAATAGATATGGATAATAAACATATGAAAAGGTGCTCAATTTCACTCACAAAGAATTTGTAAAAATAAATCAAAATGAGATCCCCTTTCTCACACACTCAATTGGAAAAGATTGATAATACCCGTGTTAGTGCAATGCTACCAAATATCAAAATGCCAGTTTAAGTTTAGGAATTTGCCCTACAGATATATGTACTTCCAAACATGAGCAGGAATACGTGGAAAGGATATTTCACTGCAGTATGGTTTCTGATGGCAAAACTGGAATGAACCTAGATGTCCAGTAATAAGGACGGGTTGAAAATGTATGGTATAACCTTAACACAGAATAAAAGGCAATCAGAGCGGAAGGAATGATGGGTCTCCAGTTAAACAGGGCAGACTGAAGCTACGAGTTTTTCTCTATTCCCACTCGAAATTCCATTTAAACTTTAGTAAAGGAATAAAAGAAAACTATAGACCCTCCCCCTCTCTGCCCAAGGAGAGGCAAAATGAAAGGGGAAAAAGCAACAAGAGGGAGGAACAAGGAGAGGGAGAGCAGAGATGGACACAGCAGAGAGCACTGGAACCTTCCACCTGCTCACGGAGCGGGCAGAAGCAGCAAGACCTTTGTGCCTCAGAACCCAGAAAATTAAGGGACTGAAGGCTCCAGGTACTGTGAACATAAGGCTGAGGGCGGAGGCTGTCAACCAGAAAGAGAGCAGTTGGACCCCTCCAGCCCTCAGTGGTTCACCTAGCAGGAGAGGGTTTCTTTAGAGAAACTGAACTGAAAAGGTTCAGGGACCCCAGGCAGCATGGAGACCAGGGATGTCACAAGAGGCTGAAATGGGAGGTGAAGAGAAGTCTTCCTACTGAATGGTAAAGGGTATCATTTCAACATCCCTCCACCACCCCACACGTACACAAAACCACTTAGGGTAAATGTGAAAGGGCTCTTCAAAAGTGTGATACGATGACACCAATTGTAAAAGTTCAATAGAGTTTAGAGGAGGAGGATGAAGAAATCAATGGAAATAAGGGAAGGCAAAATAAGAAATTAAAAGTATAAAACATAGAGGTCCCAACATCCAACCAACCTGAGTACCAGAAAAGAGAAGAAAGAAAATGGAAGAGCGGGGAGGGATTAAAGAAATAATACAAAAAGGTTTCCCAGAACTGAAAGAAGGGATTTCCCAAATGAAGAGGCTGACCAAGCAAGTGCCCAGCACAGTGGAGGAAAGGACTCCCTGCAAATCAGCATCGTGGATGCTCATCACCTAGAGAGGAAGAGAAGATCCTTCGAGCTCCTACAGAAGATGGGGAATGAGGACACTGGCCTCCTCAACAGCAACCCTGCATATGCCAGAAGGCAACAGCAACCCTGGCCTCAAGACTCAGAAGGAAAAGGATTTCCAACCAAGAATTATATACCCAAACAGACTAAGTCCACCAAACTCAGGATGAAGTTGAGGTAAGGATAAAGATGCTGCTGATAAGCAGGATCCCAGAGAACTTTACCTGCTGTGCACCCCCCTCAGGAAGCTGCTGGAGGACGGGTTCCAGCATAACGAGAAAGTAAACCAAAAGAGAGGAATACAGGAGAGGAGGGTACAGGAAACAGAAGAGAGGCAAAGAAGATGCCCAGACATTAGAAGAGGAAAATCTCTGGATGGCCCAGGGAACAACTCTAGACTGGAACAGGAAGTCAGAGTCATGTGGGACAGATGTCCACAGACAAGCAAAAACACAGAAAGGTTAGGTCTGTGGATGTACTTGTCCATATTTCGAGGGTCTTTCATCTCTGCAAAAGAGTTTGAGGGATATATTCATAAATGCTACACAGAAAACTAAGAAAATAGAAAGACACCACAATTACTAACTCCAGGAAAAACAAGAAGTTCGTAAAAAAGAAAGGAAATAATCACAGAACCCTACAGAGCTTGTCTTTGAATAATATTTACATATTCACAATAATGTCAATACTGAATGCCAATCTAACCAAAACCTGTAATACAATTGTTTTAGGAGAACAGAAAGTGAGAAAACATGTGAGTTGGTTGGTTGATATTTTCAGGTAAAGCAATAATGGCATTAAATCCTCATCTACTGTATTAGGAAGCTGGTGGACAATGTCAGAAATTGGAAAATCAAAAAATAGGAGTGTACACATTATTTAGAGACATAAAGGAAATTAGCAGAAGAAACAACTAAAAGAGCTGAAGGTGATCAAATCTGAGGAAGAGATTTGGAGATGAGGAGGCATGGGGCAAAGACTGCTGTTTTTTCATTATGATTTTTATAACATATTTAACTTAAAAATTGTGTACATGTGTAACTTTGACAAAAAATTAAAATTTAATTAATTATGAAAAGTAAATCTACCCATTCTGACACAGAAACAGAAAAACAAGAGGTCACACAGTATGTAAATGGCAAGATTCCACATGGGTTGGGTTTTCAGGCATTTCACAAAGATGGTGATCAATGCAGAACAATCGAGGAAAAGACACACAGAACTATTAACAATGAATGTCACAGAGGACTGGGCTGGGAGAGGGGGAAAGACAAATATGAGATTTTTACAATTTTTACTTCCTCAGTCCCTGTACTTTGATTTTTTAACAATAAGCATGAATTACTTTCTAAATAAAAAATACTTTCAAAAATTCATCCTCTTAAAAACAAAGTTTGTAATGGATAAAGAAGATGTGGTACATATACACAATGGAATACTACTCAGCCATTAAAAGGAATGAAATAATGCCATTTGCAGCAACACAGATGGACCTAGAGATTATCATACTAAGTGAAGTAAGTCAGACAGAGAAAAACAAATAGCATATGATACCACTTATATGTAGACTCTAAAATATGACACAAATGAACTTATTTAGGAAACAGACTCACACCCATAGAAGATAAACTTATGATTACCAAACAGGGAAGGTGGGGGGAGGGATAAATTAGGAGTTTGGGATTAGCAGATACAAACTACTATATATAAAATAGATAAACAACAAGGTCCTACTGTATAGCACAGGGAACTATATTCAATATCCTGTAATAAACCACAATGGAGAAGAATATGAAAAAGAATACATATATGTATGTATAACTGAATCACTCTGCTGTACACCAGAAACTAACACAACACTGTAAATCAACTATACTTCAATTAAAAAAAAATAAAACTGTTTGTTGTTCTCTTTCCCATAAATTTTATTACTGTCCACATATATTTAATATAACTTGTCCAGTTCAGAAGTGTGAGGAAATGCTGAATGTATTTTTCATCTCTCATTTCTGCCCAGGTCTGATGCCTTGTTATTAATTATGCCCCTATCAGGGATGATACAAAAACTGGAGCCAAAACAAATCCCAAAGCTCATTGCTAACCTAAGCACTGACCCCATTAAGTGACAAACAGAAACAATCACTTTACCATCCTGCTACCGGCAGCTCAGCAGGACTACAGTAATGAGACCCAACCTGGGGACAAAAATTCTAGAACCAGAAACTCGCGGCCCAGTCTTACCCAGCTGCCACTTGTGGGAACACATGGTCTCCATCATCCAGATGGGCAGGGCTGGCTCCAGCATGGCAATCCCCATGTTTGCAAAGCAGATGGACCCTTAAAGGGAGGAAGAAGGTTAGTGTCCTAATGTTTTGGGTCTCAAGTGTCCCCTACCATTTCCAAACACAGTTAAATCCCATGTGCCCACAGCCAGAACAATCAGCTCAGATACCCAGAACGTCTACTTTTGTAAGAAAAAGACAAATAACAGGTCAAAGGGATAGTGGGGAGTGTTGCTTTTTAAATTATTATTATTACTTAAAACAACTAGAATCCCAGAGTCATAAAGTGTGGAAGTGGAGGGAGGCTTAGTGATCACTAGGTTTAACCTTCCCAATTTATTAATGAAGAAATGGAGCTCCAATTTATTAATGAAGTAACTTGCTTGAGGCTACTCAGCAGCTCAGGCTGACCATACACAGACTCAGGCAACCTGAGGCTCCTACACCTATGTTTCACTGTATAACAAACACAGATATTTCTAATGATGCCCTTGGTTGCCCAAAATTCAAGTGCATTCAGTGCAAATATACTGTTGAGGGATTTTTTTTAAATCAGCTATACCTATAGGGTATCCATGCAAATATCCATTATCACTGTGTTAACCAGAACCCTTTGTAAATATAGAACCACCTGGAAAAAAACACACATTGCTGTCCCCATTGTTCTGACAGCTTCCTGTGCTGTTTGCCGTGGAACCTCTAATTTGCTAGACTCCTGATTCAAAGAACATTGTGCGATCATAATTAAGGTGTTTACATACGATGAAAGATTTTTTTCATTCTTTGCAGCATTTAAAGACAGAACATAAAAATGATGCTGAAATGGCTGGACTCCCCTCGCCCACCTCTTCCGTGTTTTCTTAAATTCTGTATTTGTCTATTTGACGTTAATTACAGGGCCAAACTAACAACCAGAGTTGTTCACGTCTCCCCTGTGATCCGGAACCCATACTCTGCGCCCCTGCTTTATCTAACTCTCACCCACCTCACCAGTATCTCCTGCCCTGAATCCACCCAGGCAACTGGGGAGAGCACCCAGGCTGGAATTATTTAAACGAGCCAATCCTAAACTGCTTACCCTCCCCTACCTTTCCCATGGAAACTCCACTTTCTCATGGAGACGCCTAGGTTCTGGCCTGGGTCTTCCCCGCGCCCCTTTCTGCCTCCTGACCAAACCTGGTGCCTCCCCATGTGGCCCTGAGCGACGTGGCATGCCCCCTTTTCTCCAGAAACATAACTAATAAAATCATCCTTTGGTGGTATTAATCTCTCCATGTCATCTCGTCACCCAGTTGCCTCCGTAAACTAAACCCCAGCGGTACACACGAGACACCGCCTGCCCCCCAGCTCCACCCCACACCCCACCATCCAGGCTGCCCGGACCTGCCGACGGCCTGACACTGAGTGCCAGCTCGATTTCTATGTTACCTCCAAGGGTGGGTAGGGGTGAGACAGTGAGGGCCCAGGCAGCACGGCCTGCCCACACGTGTGCCCCAAGGTGCAGGGACTCGCATCTCTGGGCCCCCATCTCTCACCACACACGTCCTCACCCCCCAGCTCGGACAGCCAGGGCTCCAGGGGAATCTCAGCTCTGGAATGTTCCCTGTGTCTTGCTGGGGGCACAGCGAGGTCCCCCTGCATGAGGAGGTCACCACACCAGGCTTATAACCCTTTGGTCAACAGGCATGACAGACAAGGTCTAGACCAAGGCCTCTTATGCGTTGCCGGGACCAAACCCAGCAGTACACACCTTAACAAAAGCAGCCTGGGGTTCTGAAAGCGGCTGAATCTGAATGTCCTCAGGCGGGGCGTGCCTCACTTCACCCAGCCTCCCCCCAGCCCTAGTGTCTGTGACTGCCGCTCAGACACACCTACCCCTACCTGGAGGGGACCCGGACCGGGCCTGAGGCCACCCTGCATGGATGCCTTCTCCGGCCTGATGCCGAGCGCCACTGCTGACCACTGTGTCCAGACCCAGGCCGCGTAAGGCTAGTCCCTCACGAGGCAGCTCCAGGCCCGTGTCCCTGGGGTGGTCTTGGGAGGTCAGCTGCTCGGATGGATGCAGACCATTATCCTCCCCAAGAGCCACAGAACCCCAGGGCGTCCTTTGAGCCCATCTCGGCCAAGAACCCAAAGGTGTCCGCCGCTGCGCAGGATGCCCTCTGCAGAAAGAGAGGCACCCCTTGGCCCTCTGGGGCCCTGCTGTCCGTCTCTATTCACAGATGCCAAGGTGAATCAGAGCAGCCGCCTAAGGCACCGGCAGGGAGGCCATGGACCCATTGCAGAAGTTCAAGGCCAGACGACGACAGCCTCTGACACAAACACAGTGAGCACGCTTGGCCCAAAACAATCCTCTGCGGAAGGCGTCTCTGTGACTCAGCCATCTTTGCCCCAGATGAAAAACAACAAAGGAGCTTGGCTGCGTCAGAAATTAACGACAGAAGAAAACCATTTCTTCTGACGTGTAACCTCTTTGTGCCTTTTATGTTTTTCTACAGCCCAACGTTTCCAGCAGCAAAATGAACGCCGGTCCTCACCACCCACCCCCACCGCCTGGCTGGGAAGAACCAGGGGTGCTGGGGGAGCCCCACCTGCGGCGATGAGGATGTACGGGTCCTTCAGCAGGGTGGCTAGCGGCGTCCCCTTCTGGCTCTGTCAGGGAAAACAGGGGTCAGAAGAGGCCACGCGGCCACCGCAGCACCCACCTTGCCCTGCTGCTCACCTCCGGCTGCACCCGGGACGGCTGGAGCACGAACAGCTGAATGGCTACAGGAGAAAAAAAGAAGAGGTGTGGCCCCAAGCACCTGCCCCCAGGGACGCCAGGCTCAGGGCCCCCGAGGTCACGGCCAAGGGGTCCACGGGGACTCACCTCCATCCAAGAGCACCAGGGCAGCCAGCACCAGGAACGGAGCCGTCTTCCCCACAAACTCGTACAGCACACTCCCAAAGGGGGGGCCCACTGCAAGGAAGAGAGAGAAGGGCCAGTGCCGGGCCCGGGACTGATGACCACCCCCTTGGTCTAGAACCATCTTGCGTTTCTTGCATTTCTCCCTCTACTTTGTTCCAAACACTGTGTGGGGTGGCCACCCTACATTCTGTTCAGGACTGTTAAGTTGCCCTGGCAACTTCCTCCAAGTGGTTTCACACCTGAGACATGGAATCACTCCCAGAGTAAAGGTCAGAGGAAATAAGACCCAGGCAACAGAAGTGCACAGGAAAATGGACCAGTGAAGACTTCACGGTCATTACACAGCAGCACAGACAGGGACTGTGGGCTCCCAGATGAAGGCCAGGAATGTAACAGAAAAGGGAGAGGACCTGGATCTCTCAGGGAAGGTGTTTGCACCTGGTCTGGGAGCTCAGCCAGGGCAGGTGGAGGAGGCAGGCTCAGAAAGTGGGACGGTCCTCAGGTGGGATGGTAACTCAGAGAATGTTCAAGAGGAGGGGCCTTGGCAGGCCATCCTGTTCAAGACTTGGGTTTACATCTGGGCCCGGGAGAGAGGTCTGGGGAGTCCAGGTCCTCCCAGGTCAGGACTCTTCCCACCATTTTTCAAAGTCTCCGTGAAATTAGGGGAGAAACAGAGGACAGTAGTGTGAAAGGGGGCTCACTTTCCAATACCAGATAGCCCCTCCCCCCAGGTGGCCCCCACAGTGGCCCTCACCCACCTAAGACCCCCATGGCCAGGCCTCCCAGGGCAATCCCCATGGCATTGCCTCTCTCCTCGTCATCTGTGTACACGCTGGCCAGCATGCCCATCCCTAAACAGGAAAAGAAACAGTGACAGCCAAGCTCTGGGAGCAACAGAATAACACGACTCGCCCTCCCCCACCCCCAGCCCAGACTGTGGTCTTCCCGCACCTGCCAGACCAACAGAACATAAGGCCAAGCAGCATCCAACAAGGAGGTGGTACCTTCTCTGAGAACCAACCACCAACCACCACCACCAATACCTAGACTCCCTGAATTATTCCAACTCATTCTGCAGAGGGCTGCCAGCCTGGGCAATGCCGGTGGCCCCTCCAACAGATGGAAGCCCTGGGGCACTGACTTAGGCGTTTCCACACCTACCAGCTACAGAAGAGCAGGAGGAGCCGATGCCCTGCAGGGACCTGGCGATCAGCAGGAAGACGTAACTGCGGGAGAAGGCGAACACTGCGGAAAGAGGGGCCAGGCCACAGTCGTTGTAGACCCACTGGTGCTGTGACCCAATCAGCTCAAACAGAGACCTCCCTTAACCCGATGGGGTATTTCCGTGTTAACCACATTGTGCTTTTGCTCCCTGAAGTCCTCTCCTATCAACTTCTTTCTGCCGTTGTTGTCAAAACAACCCCCCCCACCCCCACCCCCAGCTGTGTTCTCAATTCCCAGCTGGTGGTGGTCAGAGCCCACCCGGTGACCCACACTCAGAAGGCAAACATCAGACACTTACTAACTGTTGAGATAAACATGATGCAGAAGCCCGTGAACATTGGGATTGGATAGCCGATTCTGCAAAACAGAAGCACAATGAAAACCTGGTGACTACTTTGTATTTTCATAAGCCTTTATATTGAGTCTCTCCTGCTTACCCTTTGGGATCAGGTGGATAAGTGTTTGGTCAACTTTTCTAAAAATTCATAGAGTTGGTGCTTCCTATATGACCTTTTTGTGTTTGACTATCTTGGAACGTGAATACATTTACAGATTGCCACTCTGAAATTTCTCTGGAATAAATGTTAATAAAATATTGGCAAGTAACCCAGAACACGTTCAAATACACAGCCCCTGTTTCTATCATTTTGTAAAAATTCCTTTAATTATAATCTTTGCTAGAGCTTCCCCAAAGGGACAGCTGCAATCAAATGACTCTAGTAAAAGGTCATCAAATGATTCAACAGGCAGCAGATGCAATGGCACTACATCTAAGAGGCATTAGGAAGCAAGGAAATTTTCAGATCTGTCTTCACTTTGACACCGATGAAGCCAGCTGAGAAAGACAGACCTTGTTTTCTGTGCAAAAATTCAACATCCTATTTGCTCTGTAAGACCATTGTCTGTACAGGGCTCTGCCACCAGGCGGACAGGGAGGTGGGGAGACCTTGGCCTCCTGGCATCACACCCCTGCCTGGACACCTGGCCCTGCCACTTAACCCAGGCAAATCTCCCCTCAGTCCCACAGAAAGACCACCACCCACCTCCCAGAGCTGGAGTGGGTATGAAATGAGATATGGATGTTAAACTGCTACCAGGGCAACCGGAACAGAAAAAGTGCCTCAGAAATTTTGTTTCCTCCCTCATTCTCTTCCTTTTTTCCTGTTTCTGCAGATTAAGCAAGCAGGTTGGTCCCTGCCATATGGACAGGGCATGAGAGTGAAGGCAGCTTCTTTCCCTCCCACCACCTGGCCTGAGAGGGGCCAGCACTGGCTGAGCTACTGCCCTAAAGGAGATCTGTGTCAGCCCAGAACAGCCCTGAGCATCTCCAGGCCTCATCTCCCTCCAGCCCTGGACCCTCCAGATCCTGGAGAGAAACCAAATAAGGAACAGGAACCCCGAGTCCCAGTCACACAGCCTGGGAGGGCTCTTCTATTCCAGGCTTGAACAAAAAAATCATAACACAATACCTTCACCTTAAGGTAACACTCCATTCTCCAAGCACTTACACACGAGCTCAATGATTTGATAAGGGCAGACGACCACCTCCCCATTTTACAGATGAGGAAACTGAGGTACAAAAAATGACTTGTCTAATGTCCTAGGGCTAATTTCACTCAGGGCCATTCAATCCAGTCCAGGACTTTTCCTTGCAAACTTTACTACCTCCTCAGGTATATGCCAAAAGGCATACGTGGCTTTAAATAGAACCCTTCTAAAAGTTCTGGTCACACTTACAAATATTTTTAACTGCTTCATGTGCATCCAGAAACCAAACAGCATCACAAAATCATAGCATTCTCAGGCAGTCGCCCTCCCACAAACCCAGGCAAAGATTCCTCTACTGTGACCTGAAATGAGCTTGTAATTCACAAAGCAGGGCTTGAAGCCAATCCTGTGAACTAGGAAAGATACCAGAGTTCTGAACTGCAGTTCAGATGCCATCAAACGACAGCTTCTCCTGTCTCAACTAACACCGAGCTGACTGCTCTGTGCTCTTACTCATGTAGTAAAAGAAAGCCGTTCACAACACCAGGTCCAACATGGCACTGCTGGATACTGTTGAAGGAAACCCCCAGGAAACTCAGAGAACTCACAGGCAGTTTATTTTCTCAGCAACTATTGCACGTCTGGGGGAAGAATGGACATACGACTGCCCCGGAATAAACACAGGCTTCTCATCCCTTTCAACATCCTACTTGGAAAACCGTACATATGTCAAAGCTATTGGAATACCGGCAATATTATGTCCAGTCTACAGCCCAGCCACCGGCCAAGGTCACCTGGCAGGACACAGCTGAGGTGGGCTCCTTCCCAGGAGGCTCCAGCACTCCCGGAGACTATGAGGGTCACCTGTGATTCTCACCATAATTCCATGAGGCAGCTGGCTTTATCCCTATTTTCAGATGGCCACATTGAGGCTTGGGGAGCTGCCCCAAATTCAGGGCAATGGGCATGTCTCGAGTGTCTAAGGTGTGGCAGGTCCTGCTGGCATACACTTTGGTGGGGACACCAGTCACAGGAGCAGAGGTTCACACGGGTTGAGTGGAACCCAGGGTCCACAGTATCTTTTAAAACCAGGTGGCTCCGTATCCACAGGGCTGTGTGCTCACGGAAGATCCTTTTTACCAAGGCCAGGTGCTGTGTTTTCTTTAAAAATGCTGTAGCTGCTGTTTTGCTTTTTAATTCCTTTGGGATTTTAATAAAGCACGAATGGAATAACCAAACGGTGAAGCTAGGAGGAAATTCAAAGGCTGGCCAGTCCAAACCCCCAACATGCATGAGAAAGCCGAGGTTCAGAGGTGGAGCGAGCCAATCGCTTCTGATACCACTGGGCTCCCTTCTTGTTACCAGACACATGTGCCCTATGCTTTCAACATCAGCCAAGCCGCTGGCAGGCTGCCCAGTGGAAAGTGCTGGGCAGCGTCCTTCCCTGGAGCTCAGCCCCACAGCCAATGTGGCCCAAGGGGCAGCTCCTGGCTCTCCACCCTCAGACTCTCCTGGCCCCCTGAACACCGACCTCGGGAGACTTGCTCAAGGCCCCAGGGTCACTGAGTGATGGGCAGATCGCCACTGTCCTTTCTCCTTCCCCACAATGTCTCCTAAATGGACAGAACCTCAACTGACATTAGTCATAAGTGTCTGATTCGGCCTCTTGTCCCAATTCAATGCCATCTCAATTAAAGTGCTACTAAGCAGAGCCACATCTGATGTGGCAAACCTTTAACCAAATACCCCATTATCACCCCCTCGTGAGTCATCCTGGCTCACAGTCATCTTCACAGAGCATCAGGGAGCAGTTAATCCAGTTGACTAAAAATAAAAATCATATATTTGAATCCTAGAAAAAAGTGCAAAGCAATAAAAGTTATATTCATTACATATCCCTACCCAGTCAGCAGAGAAACCCCACTATGTCTCTAAATTGTCACTGGCAATCACTACTTATTCTCTAATGCTACTAACTAGTTTGTCTTTACCATAGAGATTAATGTAAGCTCTCTTCCCAGGCTTGCTAAGACCTGGGTTCCCTCTGCTGTGGTAAGTGACAAAAGCAAGGACACAGAGTAGGGGACAGGGAAGGGTACAAACTGTCACCAGATGAGACAAGAGGTGACATCTCCCATTTCAATTACCTCAACATACTCCCCGGAGCAGTAAATGGAAAGGTATTTTACATTTGCTAGGATATACTAGGAAGCTTGTGGTCAACCATTTCATAAATAAAACAAAATTCTTAAGTTTAGCCCCTGGGTCTGTCTTTTTCAGCTATCAGATGTGTGTGGGGAATTACGCGGCGCGAGCCTTGGATTTCTTATTCTCCAGGGTGTTCACTGACGCACAGGTCACGTGAGGGCTTTGCTCCCATGAGAAGTACCCAATTCCACGGCCAGCTTCTTCTGATTTTGAAGCAAAGACGCTGTCACACCGTCTCCACCATCCTAACGACATCGAGGATGGGAAATCCCTTTCCAGAATAGCTGGTTTCCCTGTCCATGGAGGAGCTTTCTGAAAAGGTCACTGCTTATTCCTACAAAGCCCACTTCAGACCAACTGCCTGAAGCTAAAGGGAAAAAAAAACCCACAGTAGATTTTGTAGAGATTTCATGCCCTGCAGCTTTCTCCGTCTTTCAGATGTTAGCTAAGATTTGTGAGGAAAAATAACTGGCTTTCAAATATACTAGGTAACTATGGAAATAAATTAAGTCACTGATGCTGGCTTGATAAAAAGCAGGCCACTAACACAATGACAAGCTGAGGAGGGAACCATCCCCACCCCTGTCCCCGGAGTTAACCCTTTCCCAAGCTGCCGGGTTCGTTTGGAATATCCTGGGTCTAAAGATGCAACTACTATGTAAGCCTTACGTTAAGCAAGTGAAGACCATGATGCCTCGTTCTTAACCTGACTTACAGAAGAGAGAAATGTAAAGGTGGTTTTCACATTGTTTACCGGCCTGGAACATTCCTTTTATGTGTGTATGTCTAAAATCCACTTGCCGGGCCAAAAGACAACAGGTGTTGCTAGTATAAGTCCTTCTACCCCCTTTTACTCACAACTGCAATCACGAAATTAATAGTTAAACTGGAACTATAAAATAAGTCACACAAGCCTCAAAGATGGCAATTAGATCAAGCAAGGCACCCACAGGCTTTGGAAAGTGCGTTACTGGACGTGTGATCACCACACTCGCCAAAATCAAAAGGTCCTTTGCTCCCTATCTGGTCACACATTATTCAGTAAAAATATAATTCCCAAAGAATAAATGAAACAGGAATTGCTTGTATCATATTAACAGCCAAATGAGCATTTAAATGCTTCCCAAGAATTGTCATTTTTTATTCTCAGGGTTTGGCATGAGAACTTATCCAATATTTAGAACAGACAGGCAGCCTGCGTCCTGTGTCACCGCAAAGCCACTCACTCAGCAGCATCGTGACCATGAATTATGGGGCCCCAGGTTGTAACATGGGGGTTCGGATTATGACCTGTGTGATGTTGGGTGTCTCATTTCAGACTGAGTCCCACTTACGGCAAGAAGCTTTAGAAAGGAGCGGCTCCAACCAGCCTGCCTCTAAGGAGCTCCCCTCACATCTCTGGGGATGCAGGAGGCCTTTCTTTTCCCCACTATCAGAAGCACTGCAGAGACATTGGGAAGTTGGACCAGCTCACATCATGGGCTGGAAAAAGGTATTTTTTTAGGGCCAGGGAGGTGAGGGAGGTCCATGTCCCAAAAATCAGGCTGATTCTTCCTAAACTCCCTCCCATTGAATAAAAATAGCGCCCAGCAACTTACTGCTTGGACCTTCCCTCATTCAGCCTGGCACAACAAGGCAGAGCCCGAGTAGATGCAAAAAAGACAGATTTTGACCTGCATTGTTTACATTTCGTAGCCAAAGGTACAAACTGTGTAACAGTAAGCAGATGGAAAGAACGGGAGGGAAGGAAGGAAGCCATTGGCCAGACTCTGGACAAATGCTTTCTCCTCCTGAGTAGCAAACCCTTTTGCCTATAAAATACTAAGATGGACCCAAAAGCTTTTGCTAAAGTCTCCTCAAGATCTGATGCTTCATGTTTTAACTACTCTTTAACCAGAAACATATTAACCAAGTGTAAAATGCTATTGTAAACTCACTTCTTTACAACACTGAAAATGTGAGTCACACGTCTTGTTGGTAATTGCGGATGTGATTGGCACAAATTACATCAGAAGGCTATTTGCAATGGCTCACAAGGAAAGAGTCTGTAAAGGGAAATGTATTTATCACTTCCCTGAGCAGAGCCGTGGAGTGCCCAGAAATGCTGAAAGTCCCCAAATTCATATCTACTGGGCTTGGAAAATATTAGAAAAAAATTACTTATCATGATCATTTTGGAGGGACAACAGAGTTTGTTGTCCTACATCAATATTAAAACTTGTTTGCATTTCCACATGACAAGGCAGTGATAGAAGATGAAGATTACTTTGAAATTTGCTGGAGAGCTGGGAGAAATCAGCTAGGGATTAAAATTTTGCCCTCAATAAGTTCCAAAGTGGATTACACACCCTACCAATAGACTAGATCTCACAGGTCACTGAAGGAAATTCGTTTTCTCTTGGCAGATAATTTTTTGGGAGCCCCAAACATGAGCCTTAGGTGGCTGCAATGTCAAAGCGTTTGGAGTATCTACTAGGGGAAAGGTCTCACTGGTTTTAAACAAGCTGCTGCCCGGTAGCATAAGCGAAGCATTAAAAACAAGAATGGGATTTTTTTGTAAGCTTTTCATTTGCCATTTACGTTTGGAAGATTGGAACACACATCATTTCAGCCGAGTTTCTAAGTATTACACTGTACAGCTAGTGACATTCACGTCCAAGTGATTGGCAAGGCGTTATTACAATAATGTCCGCAATTTTCCCATAGAGTATTTGAGCTGTTTGCTTTCTCAGAATACAAAACCCTGAGCTGTTTTCTGTAATTATACCAGATGCATTTTAAGAAGCGCTCTTAGGCTTGAGAAAAGAAAGAAAACCCTGTAACTATGAAGGTCTGTTTGGTTTTCCTCCTGAAGAACAGAGGAACCGCCGAACGTCACCGCGATAATGGTGCCTCTTGGTGGGCTCCCAGTCAGCCCAGCGTCTTGCGTTAACTTGCTCGGCATTTTATGCAGCAGCCTGATAACACTACACAGCAAACTGCAGGCTGGATGTGGCCTGGGATGGTTAAAATGGATTCAGTGGCCCTACTCGGTGCAGAAAGTCAAATCACAGAAGTTGAAAATGTGCTTCCATCGGATTCACCGTGAGTACGTTACCAGCAACCTGCGTGCCAGAGGACAGCTCGTGCGGAGGAGGGCGGGTCCCCTCTTTGAGCCCCTGCCAATGCCCCAGGCCTCCCACCCCCCAGAGTGGGCCCCGCTCTGAGAAGGGTCCCCTGCTTGGTTTAACGCTGGTTGTTGCCATCTTGAAATACTTAATAATATTTTAATAAAAGGCCCGGCCAGCCCTGCTCCACCTTTCCCAAGGCCAAAGCCTGGTAAATGTACAGGCCTCCCTGCTCCCAGCCTGAAGGGGGTGCTGGGCTGACCTGCTTAAAATTGCGCTCAGCTCCCTGACTCTGCAACTTGGCTTCGGAACCTCTAGTGGTTCCCAAGTGCCCCCCCAAACAAACCCCACTCCTCTCTCATCTAGCACATGGGGCCTCTTATAGCTCAGCCCCGCCAGGTCCCCCCAGCCCCGCCCCCCTCAGTTCACCCCGCCCCCTCTTTTATTCTTTTTTGTCTCTAGTCCTTGTCTTGGTTCTTGCTACTAGGCCTGGTTCACAGGTAGGACTCTGGGCACCGCCCCATTTTTCACACTGCTGCCTTTGGGGTCACACTGTTATACAGCGGCCCCCCACCACCACTCACACTCTACCAGCTCCCACTCTTTGCAGCTGACACCTCCTCCCCTCCTCTGCAAGCCCCCTGTCCTGTACTGGGAGCCCCCATATATCAGGCAGAGCTGGCCCACCTCAGCTGTAGAAGAACAAATACTTGCTGGATGGCCACCAGCAATGGAAATGTGAACAGTTATTCAAAATAATGTGGGTCCCAAAAGACTCCAGAACATTGAGATTAATATAGAGCTAGTTTGGGCAGCTTGAATTATCCAGAAAAAAAAGCCTCTTCCCTTTGTGCACGTGGATGCAGCTTAGCAAGTGGCAGGGGAAGAACTGGTACACTGCCTAGGACCTCGGTGTCAGCGAGATGTTTCACATACGCAGCAGGACTACAGCTTATGTGCCACGTTCCCCACCTGGCCATCCCCACGAGCACTGACCACGCCAGCCCTGAAGGAAACCACCTCAGCTGTCTAATAGGAAGCTCATGACCAGAGGTGCAAAAGACGAGAAAGCCACATGGCACGTACAATCCCCCAAGGATGGCCATGGTGGCAATGAAAAGGAAGACCAAATGGGAAATCGTGATTGAGTAAGGACAGAAACATAAGGCGAAGGAGACTGGCTTTTTCCCCAGCTTTGGTTTTCCAGATTCTGATCAATGAATGAGAAGCAAAAATCCCAGGGGGAAGTGATCTGGAACAATATAAATATCACACTTTTTGACCAAAATGATATAACCCACCTGTTGGTCAACAGTCCTATGAACGGGTTGGTGAGGAGCTGGACGGTGGCTTTTGAGGCAAACAACAGGCCGACCTGCACGTTCTCATTCAGGAGGTCTTTGTCTCCACTGGGACAGTCGGAAGGGGCGGTGGACCTGTTAGTCACTGTGCGCTGCGTGGTGGCCTCATGCAGCAGCGCCCCCTGAAGGCGGCCGGTGCTATTGCCGGCAACCACGGTGGAGTTGTCATAATAGGAGAAGATGTTCTGGAAGCCGCCGACGGTGGAGGCTTTGAGCACTGGCTTGGCAGTCTGGATTTCTACAGCATCTTTCTCATGCTCGATGCTGTACAAGTAACTTGGGATGATGGGGACTGGGAACAAGAGCAGGAGAGTGGTGATTACACTGAAACCCTGCCCAGGACCAAAGCCAGCAAAACCACGGTCTCGTCAAACGCTAAATGAGGCCCAGACAAGTAGCATGTCTGCCTCAGGAATGGGACCTCTGTGCCGACACTGAACAACTTCACGTTGCTCAGCTCTGCGAACAAAGCCCCAGAGGCTGTGAGAGCTCTCAGGGCCAGCTACTGTGCAGACCTGACCCGCGCCATAGATCCCTGTTCTTTGTGGGCTTTCCCATTACAGGGCTCCTTCACAGGAATATTTTAGGAAAGCAAGATTCGGTCTGAAGTCTAGTCAGTGCTGACCTGGGGTCAACCAGTGCTTCTCAGAAAGAGTCTAGAAAGACCTTTAAGTGAATGAATCAAGGAAACAGAAAGCTAAATTTCATTAGGTGTCTTAGAAAAGAATAAACCTGCAGGAAGTAATAATTCGGAAATTCTGCAGCAGGCCCACTTCATCTTTCCATTACTTGAGTGGGAAGCTTCAATGTTTCATACAACCTGGAAGATTTGAGACTTTTTGAGACTTTTGTAGAGGAAAAGAAAAACTGATGTACTGGAAGCTTTGGGCATGTGCATCACAGAGCATTCAAGACAAAGGAGGCCTCGAGCCCTTGTTACTGAACTCAGATGAGCGCCCCCTGCCCCAGCTCTGATATTCCTGGAAGTGAAACCCTGACTGTGTGATGTTCTGAAAACCATCGAGAGAGAACTTTAAATGGAGAGAAGGGAAACAACCCTTTAAAAAATCATTTTTTATTCATTAAAAATTGGGATTTTTTAAGGAAAAGCATGTCAAATCTGTTGCTGTTGATGGTGCTAATTAAGAGAACTGGATGTCAATTATTTAGTTTTTCAAAAATCCATTACAGGAAAAAGATGAAAACCAGTGCTGTTAAAATTGCTCTTGATGTGGGTCCTGTAATGTCTCCATGTCAAGTCATTTGTGGAATCACTACCTTTAAATGTCCCTTCCTTTTATGGAGGGAGGGATTTTGACCTGTTCCTTGAGGTGATAGACCACATTATTGACCCACCTTTCCGGGTAGCGTAATAATTATAACATTATTTTGAATCCTGGGAATTGCTCCTCCTTAACAGATTTTTTTAATCGCGTTGTAAGTGACAAGGGGAAGCAGGAAATTATCAGGAGGAAACATAAGTTCTGGGTTTTATCTGCTGTCACATTTTTTGACCGGACCGCCAGGAAAACGAAGCCACAAACACGGCTACTAGCCTAGACGAGGCAGTCTTGGGGAATGTATTTTTGCAAAACGTGTTCTCCAACTTTCCCGACCCGCGCTCGGGTAAGCGGGGCGCCCTGCGAAGGGGTACCCGGGGAGGGGGGGGGAACGCCCGGTCCGTACGTACCCACGACGGTGAGCAGCATGTTGTCCAGCAGCAGCGCGAGGAACACGATGAACAGGATGAGCTTCCGCGAGTGACGGCTCTCCTGCAGCCAGCGGAGCAGTGCCAGGTCGCTCAGGGCCATGGCTCCGGGGCTCGGCTCCGGGGCTCGGCTCCGGGGCTCGGCTGCGGGCGCGGCGCGCGGTCGGTCAGGGGCTCTGCCGGGCTGGGGGCTCCCCCAACCCCAGGGCCCAGACTTCGCCCGGCCCGGCCGCCGAAGGGGCGCTCGGGGAGCGGCGCGCACCGGGCGGCGCCGGATGGTCCCGGGCGTCCCACCCTCGGCTTACCTTCGGCGAGCGCGTTCTCACCGGCACCTGCGCTCCTTGTTAATAACGCCCGCGAGGGCCGTCTGGGCCCGATCCTGGGGGCCGCCCGGCTCTCCGCCGCCCCCGCGGGTCCCACTTCACCCGCTGCGCGCTCGGAAAGTGCCGCGGGACCCCTGCGCACCGTGCGTCCTGCGCCCCGGGTTTCCCGGGACGCCCTGGAGCCCCGCGCGCGGCGCCTCGGGGGGCTTCCCCCGCCCTCGGCCGGGCCTCGCTCTCCCCCGCGCCCCGGGCGGCTATCCGTCCCCAGCGCCGAGCCCCGCGGGCAGGGAGCGGGGTCGGCGTTACCTCGGGTGGTCTGCGGCTGCCTGCCCCGGCCGCCGTGGGCTCCGTCCGTCCGGGCGGCTCCGGGTCGCAGTCTCCGCCCCAGCGCCCGGCGGCCGCCGCTCAGTTTACCGG
Organism: Balaenoptera physalus; assembly: GCF_965194825.1. Lineage (NCBI taxonomy): Eukaryota > Metazoa > Chordata > Mammalia > Artiodactyla > Balaenopteridae > Balaenoptera > Balaenoptera physalus. Next base: position 36,205,433 of record NC_138893.1, read on the forward strand.
GTCTGGCTCTGACGTCAGGGCCGGCGGGGGCGGGGGGCTGGGGCGCCCCGGCCTCCGCCCTCCCGCGCCGTCACCGCGTCGGAGTAGCCACCGCCTTCCTTTCCCCGCCAGGCCCCCGACCAGGTTCTGAGCCCGGGTCCTAAGGTCGCCCCGTCCTGAGCAGACCCTCGCCCCTGTCCCTGCACTTGGCCGTGAGCCCTGGGAACCCGGGCCCGGGTGAAGTGGATGGGTCGCAGAGGGAGGATGTCAAAAGCCCCAGGGCGAAGGGTCAAGGATCCAGGGGTGAAGGGTCAGGGGCCAAAATAAGGAGTCAGGGATTAGTGGTTTCATCTGGCCCAATTAGGAGCTAAAGCTCTCTTTGAGCCTCCCTGTTCCTGAAATTGGCCGTGAGGACATGAAGGCTAGCGAGTGTGCCAGGGAAAGAGGTCTTAGGGTGTTGGGAGCCGGGGACCGATCTCTTTCCTGGAGAAGCCACTCTGCACCCCACCACCCCTCCCCTCTCCCACCTCGGGATCATGATGCGGGGTGCCACTTGGAGTCTTTGGCCATCGTGTCCTCGGGTGCCCTCCAGATGGTGATGTGGAAACAGGGGGAAAGGGGACGTCTCTCAGTGTCACCCCGCAGTGAGAGTGGGGTTCTGAGGGCCCCAGGCCCTGAATCCAGTTCTCATAAAACAGGACCATGTCACCCTGAGCAGGGGACACTGGAGAATAGGTGAGTGCCTGGCGCCTTAGTAAAAGGGCTTAGGGGGCAGCTGCCCCAGGTCCTGTGTGCTGTAGTCCTCTCCCCTCAGCCTTTTCCCCGGGGATTCTGGTTAACAAGATGGTTGAAACAGGCAAAGTGCCTGTCTGTGGCTGACCTGGAGCTGTCGTCCTCACCACCAAGGAGTAGGATCCCGCCTTTGATCTCCAAGTCCCTCCATTTTACAAACAGAAGAGAAACAAACAGACATGCCCCAGACAGAGCTGGAGCTTTGAAGACCCTTCTAGGGGGCGGGAGGAGCAGGAGCTGTTTTCTTGGAAAGCCACTTGGAATAAATGTTATCAGCTGTAGCCTCAGCAGTAGAGTCTGGCCTTGTTTTATTAATGCTTCCTTGTCAGCTGGAGACTGCTTAGAGCAGCAGGGGGATGTGTAGGGCTCCCCACTCTCTGCTCTCTCCCTTACTTCCTTCCCGAAACCCCCCTGTGCTGCCCCCAATGTGAGAAAAATGGGTGGATAAGTAAGTAGGTCAGTAACATGCGGACTCCGGGATGTCCCAGGATATGTGCAACTTAAATATTAAACAGGGAGAAGAGAAGGAAAACCACTTAGGAGGAGAGAACAGATGGCAGGGAGCTGTTTCAGCTGGCTGTGAAGGGTAGCACGTTCATGGGGTGCCCCAAAGTGCCCGGAGTTTCAGAACAAAGACACAGGTCCTGCCCCTGTGCCCCCTGGGCAGAGAGGCATCATGGTTAAGGGCTCTTGTCAGGATGCCTGGGTCCCAGTCCACTACGTCCTTGATTGGTGACCTTGGGCACATTATGTATCCTCTCTGTGCCTTAGTTTCTCCATCTCTGCAATGGGGATGCCAACTGGACATACTGCAGGGTTGTTGTGAGGATTAAGTGGGGATCCACAGTCATCCCTTAACACAGTGCCTGGCACAAAGTGAGAGTCGGCATCCACCATTCATCCATCCAACAAATATTTGTTGAGCTTTTAGTACATGCCAGGCACTGTGGTTGATACTGGAGAGACATTAACGGCCCAAAGAGACAAAATCCCCATCCTTGGGTGCTTATGCATTCTGGTAGCAACACCACAACGGTGAACACAGGAAGCCACACCAACTCCAGCCCAGCCAGCTGGAGGAATATGGCACTTGGGAAAATGCCGATACCTGTGCTCCCTCCTCCTGATCTCTGCCACCACCACTAGAGCACCATGGCCTATAACAGTGTCTTCAAACTTCTTGTTGACACCCCCAAAGAGTTTTTAAAAAGATAGGTATGCCTCACACTTTTCTCAGTTGACATCTAAAATATTCTTTTATCATAAATTTTAATAGTTTAGGGATATATTATGTAAATTCACCTTTATATATAAAACCATTATAACTCTCTTTTAAATGTACCCAATGATTTATAAAACTACCATATTATATTTAAAAATACAAACAAGTTTCTATTTAACACTCAAAAAATTTACATTGTTTCCTTTATGCCTTCAAAGTATATTTTCTTTCCGCTTTCAACAGAATTTTATCCAACTGTAATGTTTTTATTATTTAAATCCAGTGTTCACCACCTTATCTATTATATGAACTGCAACAAATATATGAATATGCATTAGCTTTTTAAAATTTTCTTATGGCCATAAGGTTCTAAGTTCTAAGGTTCTCTCTAAAATTGTGTTATTATAACAATTATTAGTAGTATATAAATGATAAAGCCTCAGACATATAATATGAATTTTGATAAATATTAAACACAAAAAGGAACACTGTATTAGAAATGCATTACCTAATGAGATGGGTGGAGAGAGGATTTTTGGAGCCTTAGAAGAAGAGAAACTATATTGTTTTTATGCCTCAGAACAGTGTAACCCAGTAAAATGGTCAGAGTCAGGTTGGGTGGCAGGTAAGCCTTTCCTCGTCAACTGAGAGACGGGAGATTATTGAAAGGGGAGGTGATAAAAGAGAATCCTCGTGTCTCTACCTGGGTCCATCTTAGCTAGATCAATTTTTAAATACAGGACATATGGAAATTGAGGGTCTCTTATGGCTTAGGAAGTCTTCATACATACCCAGTGTCCTGAAGTGGCAGGTTGAGGAGCCAACCTGGGAGGCCCTGCCTGATCTGGGACTTTGGGACTCTGTAGCCTCTTATTCAACTCAGCCCCTGCCTTTCCCCTCCAGCCACACTGGTTCCTCAGGACCTTTGCACATTCTGCTTCCTCAGGACCTTTGCACATTCTCTGCCTAGGAATTTCTTCCTCTTTTTCTTCTAGTTATCTCCTTCTCGTTCTTCATTACCAGCCCTAGTGCCACTTCTTAGGAGGAGCCACACTTTCATGGACATCCCCCCAAGTATCAGACAGATCCCCTTCTCTTATAAATCCTCATGGAACCGTTACTTCCTCCGGAAGATGTCTGTCCATGAGGAACAATACTCACATAAGTGTGATCAGTTATCTCTGTCTCCCTAGGTTATCAGGACTGGGGATACTCTTCTTGGTCATCACTGAGGTCCCAGAACACAGCTGATGTTCATTAAATACCTGCAAAGAGGATGTGCTCTGCGTAAGTCGGGTTCCCTTCTGAAGCGGAGCCATGGGGACCAGAGAGAAGCGCCTTTGCTGGAAGGCAAAGGTTACACCTCCCCCCACCAGAGGCCACTCCTGCGGGACCAGGCTTTGAGAAAGCCCCCTAGTGAACACAACATTTATTTGCTCTTCCTGGGCACTCAGACTGGTGAGCTCAACCACCTTTTTCAAATACTAGGGACTGGGAAGGTACAAAGGTACCACCAGGGTTGACTTTTTTTCACTAAATTTCAATATTTAGGAAAGGTAAGGCATGGAGCTTTCTGGAACATAGCAGTTATTTGAAATAGGCATTATTTGAGATAAACTAACATGAGTTTAAGCTATCAATGGCATCCCGATTGGGTCACTTTTACAATTCTGTGAACTGGGGCATGTTACTTAACTTTTATGTGCCTCTGTTTCTCATCTGTCACTCAAGCATGATAAGAGGGCCCCCTGACAGAGTTGTTTTGGGGATCAAGGGAGATGATCCTTGCATAGTGCCTGGCACATAGCAGAGGCTCACACTTTAAGTGTTCCCTGGCCTCGGGAAAGCGAAAGTGCTGATACGTGGGAGGTGCAACTGGTCTGTGGGGAAAATCCTCAGGTGCTCCCCCAACCAGAGAACTTGGAAATAATGAAAAACAAACTTATGACCTGGGCATTATGCTGTGAAATGCAAACAATGGATCAGAGCAGAAATGAACAATAGCGTCCTGAAGAGACACAATGGTTCGTGGGCCAGCAAAACCTGATACGCTGGTTAACACATGGGTAGAGAAAGGAGGTAGAGTACCCAGGGGAGAGCCAGGCACAGGGTAGAGCAGGCTGTTCGTAGATAGAGGAAGCCCCAATGGCTCCCAAGCTCATGAAGAGACACTCAGACCCACTAGTGATCAGAGAAATGCCAATTAAAATGAGAGGGAGATGCAGCGCTACACCCATTGGACTGGCAACAACTAGGAAGTTGGGTAAATGCCATATGTTGGTGAAGATGTGAAGAAATGGGGATGCTTTCCTTGGTGGTGAGTGGGAACTGGTGCAGCCTTTCTGGAGAGCAATCAGGAGTGCTTGGTGGGATTAGGTCAGCACGCGCTCTCTGATCCAGTCTACGACTCGGGGAAATCCCTAAGGGGGAAGAACTAGGGTAGGCGTCGCAGTGTTTCTGGTGGCAGTGGGACGTTAGAGGCAACCTCAGTTTCCATCACGAGGGAATAAATAATTGAAACGAGGATGCTTGTGGTGGAGTGCCATGTAGATGGGATTTTACCCGGGTGTCTGTGCACAGATTTTCCTAAGTCTTGAGTATGAAGGAAGGAGGAGGAGAGCAAGTTCTGTAACAAGATTGCGTGTTAGTTCAGTAAAAGCACACAGAGCACCACTTATTTTGGAGGTTTCATTCCTATTCAAGGGTCCGTATTAAGCCCCTCGGAGTGGGTGCCTTTGTAGAGAAGGGGCCAAGGAGAGAGCATCTGGGATGAAGTGGGAAAGTGGGAAAAAAGTGGAAATAAACCGAGAAATGGACCTTGCAAGGACCAATGATGATAGTACACTCAGAGCTGAGACAGGTGATCAACTCAACTCCCTGTGCACGTGGTTCCCCCCAAAGGGGGCTGTGGCCTGTGGATGCCTAGAGAAGTCAAAGCCTTTCAATACAGAGTTGGCTGTTCTGAGCGCATAGGCTGTACGTGGGTTTTATCTCCTGGGGCAGGCAGGGCTGTGCTCTGTCTCAAGCCAGACTGACAGGAAATGAGAGCAGATGGAAACCGAGGTCCAGGAAAGAACGGAAAGCATCAGAAAAAGTAAGCTCTCTGGCTAAATGCAAAAGACACAGGTGGTTTTCTGTTTTATTTTGTTTTGTTTTTTGCCTTTTCCCTCTTATTTTCTTTATAAACTTTTAACTGTTTAAAATTATAACAATTGAGGGATTTATGGCACGGGTAGGTATATCATTTATAACAACTATAACTTAAAGGACAAGGTTGGTTGTGGGGCTATAAAGCAGCCAGATTCCTGTATTTTATGTAATGTGGTATGTTATTAACTGTAAATGGACTGTAAAATGTCAAAGTTGTGTATTGTAATCTCTAGGGCAACCGCTGTATAAGTAATACAAAGAAGAATAAATAGCTAACAGGAAAATTAAAATTAAATGGAATTCTGTAAAGTATTCAAATACTTGTAAAAGGCAGGAAAGGAGGAACAGATGAGCAAAAAAAAAAAAAAAAAAAAAAAAACCCAGAGGAATCAAGCAGAAAACAAAAAATAAAATGATAGATTGAAATCCAACTATATTAACAATTACGTTGTGTTCAGGGACACACGATTAAAGGACAGAAATTGTCAGAATGGATTTTTTAGAAAACGGTCCCACCTCTATGCTGTCTATAGGAGACTCTTTAAATGTAAAGACACAGGTAGGTTGAAAGTAAATAGATGAAAAAAATACACCATGCAAACTGTAAGCATAAGAGGGCTGAAGTGACTACATTAACATCAGATAAAATAGATTTCAAAACAAAACTTTAAATGGTGACATAAAGGAGATATCATAATGATAAAAGTGATTAATTCAATAAAAGACCTAAGAATCATAATGTGTATACACCCAACAGTAGAGCTTCAAAATGTATGAAACAAAACCAGACAGAATTAAAGAGAGAAAAAGACAATTTCACAGTCCAAACTGGGGAATCTAACACCTAGACCGAAAAATCAGCAATACAGAAGATCAGAATGATGCCATCAACCACCTTGGTTTAATTGATATTTATTTAGCCTGAACAAATAGCAGACTTCACATTCTTTTAAAGTGTTCATGGAAGGTCTCTGCCAGGAGCTATCTCATTCAGAGGTTTTTTTTTCTCTTTGAAGCCAGCTCTACTGTTGTTGAACACACATACAAAGAGTGAGGACACAGGTTTTTTTAAATGCATTTTATTTTTATTCTTTTCTGAGTTCTTCTGCATACTGCAAAAGCACATTTTCTGTATGAAATTGAACCAAATCTACTGTTCTGGTTTTAAGACAGAATGGCAAAGCAAATGTCAATTTACTTGAAGGAGGCCTTGCTGATGGCCAATGAAATTAAGTCATAGATGCTCTAACTTAATAATTCAATCACTGAATTAACTGGCTTCATGCAGCATTATCTGTAAAATGTGGGTCTCCAGGTTTGGCCACTTTGATAGAATCACTAACCTGTCCGAGGACATTTGCTGTAATTAGAGGCTGCAGAGGAGCCAGCCAGCTGTGAAGGGTAATGTTTCATCAGCTTTATGCCTTGATTCTCCACTCTCACCTGGACTTTTCAGTCATCCCCAGTGGCTACTCCGATGGCCACCCAGCCCTCCCACAGTCTAGCCTCCTCACCAGCTCAAGGGAGTTTCAGAACACCAGGGTGGTCACGCTACTTACTCCCTGTCTAAACCTTCAGCGGCCTTGCACTTGGGATAATGTCAAATGTCTTCAGTGTGGCCCAACGGGAAGTGCCTGGTCCAGCCTCGACCACTGCTCCATCTTCATTTGCCACATTGCTCTTGACTCTGATCTAAAATTGGATTCCCTTATAATTATCTGGGCTCTCATATGCCTTCAGATATCTTTGTGTATCACGAGGGTCCCAGCATTGCAGCCTGAGGAGCCCTGACCTGGAGGCCCTTCCCAGCCTGGGTCATGCAGCCTCCACACATCTTATGCCACTTGGCCCCTGCCTTCCCCCTCCAGCCACAGAGGGCTCCTTTCAGTAGGGTTCCCTGCTTCAGGGCCTTTGTACTCTCCATTCCTTCTGCCTGCGAAGCTCTTCCTCTCCCTCTTTGTCTGATTATCTTTCTCATTCCTAGTCTCCCATCTGTTCATACATCCTTCTCACCCCAGAGCCTTTGCTCAGGCCATTTATGCTGCCTAGAATGCCCTTCCCTCTTACCCCTTTTAACTAGTTAGTTCCCCCTTAGCCTTTATGTCTCAGGTCAAGACACAGGTAGGTTGAAAGTAAATGGATGGAGAGGTATTTCTTCTCAGGGAAGTCATCCCTGACCCCTATGCATTTGTCCGCTGTACTATATTGATAGGTCCCTAAACCTTTCATTCCTGGTACTTTTCATTATAATCACAATTTTACTGATGAGACTGTAATTAACGTCTGACTTCTATATCCCTCCGCCACGCAAGCTGAGGCCAGGGCAGGGCCCCTGGCGCCTTGCTCCCCGCGTCATCCCCCCAGAACCTCACACAGCCTGGCACAAAGTATCAATAAATGCAGCGTTTGACTCAGTTTTGCCTGATCACTTAAGCAGTGAGCGCCCTCTGGGGGTAACTCGAGGAATTGACCTCTATTCTCACAGGCTGTATAGAGACAGCAAAGTGCTATGTCCAGTCCAGCTCACGTCCTTTGCAGAAGTGACGTCCTTCACCTGCACTGTCCACCCCCTTTCTTCTATCTACCCAAGCCCCTGCCTCCTCCTACCTGGTTGGGGTTGAAAAACCTTTTTCCCACTATCCCACCAACTCACCAAAAAACCCACTCAATTTATGATCCCATAAGGAATTGCCATCTCTGCTTGTTTAACAAGCCTCAAATAACTGAGTCATTTCATGCCCCCTCCCTCCCCAGCAGTTACCTGCAGCCATCCCACCCCCACCCCCAGCCCCCCAGCCTCTGTTCCTTCCTGACTCTGAGTCTTTACTTAGGCAGATCCATCCACATAGAATGCCCTTGGGAAGGGGAGCTCAGCCAGAAGCCAAACGCCCAGATGTCATCACATGGTCACGTTTTCACCATCAAAGCTGAAGACTCACAGCCATGGGACAGGCATCCTCTACCTCTGTAGAATGGCTCCTCTTTCCTCCTAAGACCCCCCCCCCCAATCCCAGTCACCACCTCCTGCACAAGCAGCCCCCTCACCCGCTCCCTGGCACCAGGTACTGCCTCCAATCCATCGGTGACTCAGCGGATCTCAATGAACCACTGCTTCCAACGAGCCCCTCCCCAGCCCAAGAGCCTGAGGTGGCTCCCTAACGCTCCTGTCTAAACCCTTCTGCCTACGTTTTAGGGTCGTCCGCAATCCACCCACTGCACCCCCAGCTCCCACCCTCTGCTCCAATCAGACTGGCCTCCTCAGTGCCCCAGCAACAGACATTATTCACATTCTCCTCATCCCTCTGACTCTGCAAATCTTATTCCTAGCCCAAGAGCCCAACTCAAGTGCTCTGTCCCCACAAAGTCAAGCCTGGGATGACCCACAGCCCGTCCTGGGCCGCTACCTCCAAGAATACACAAAGCCCTGATAGCCTGTCCCCCAGAACATTTACCAGCCAGCGCTCTTCTGCAGTAGGTCCATCTGGGCTCATTCTTTTTCTTTTTTCCGCCTGGGTCATTCGCCCCTTGATGGCAAGGGAAGTGATTCCTTCCTCTCTGTCTCCCCCAGGAGGGCTTGCACTGTGCACTGTACAGAGTAGACCCCTGGGACCGGCATCAGGGAGGAGCCTGGGGCCAGAGCCTTCTGCCCCAGTGGGCAGAAGGCTCAGTGTCCTCATCTGCACAGGCAGTGGATGGACCGGCTAGACCTGCCCTGTCCAGCCCAGGAGCCACTCACCACCCATGGCCCTGGAGCGCTTGAAATGCCACAGGCCGAAGTGAGATGTGCTATAAGTACAAAACCTGCTGTATGGCACTGGGAGCTCAGCTTGGTGCTCCGTGATGACCTAGATGGATGGGATGGGAGGGGATATATGTGTACATGGAGCTGGTGCACTTCATTGTACAGCAGAAACTAACACAACATTGTAAAGCAATTATACTCCAATAAAAAAATATGAAAAAAAACACCAAAAAAAATACACACGGAGTTTCAAAGACTTAGTATGAAAAAAATGTAAAGAGAGTTTCATTAATGTTTTGTATTGTTACATGCTGAAACAATACCTTAGATACATTAGGTTAAATAAAATATATTATTAAAACTAATTTCACCTGTTGCTTTTTACTTTTTTAAAACATGGCTGCTAGAAATTAAATTACCTACATGGCTGGAGTTTGTGGCTCACGTTATACTTCTACTGGATAGTGTGGGGATAGAACATCAGTGCTGGAAGGGGCCTCGGACATTATTGAGTCTAATGGCTGCCTTTTCCACGTGAGAAAGCAGACTCAGAGAGGGGCAGAGGCTTGCCCAAAGCCACACCACGTGTGAGGTCCGGGCAGTGAAGACTAGAGCTCTGCTTCCCGGGCCTTCGTGGCTTGGGGGCAGCTGGAGGGGCTGACAGGTGGGTGCCCACAGGTAGTCCTCAGCAGCAGAGGACGCTAGAAGGGACTTGGGAGGCTCCCCCCGCCCACTCAGGGCTGTCTTTGCCCACTTGCTATGCTGACCGCACACGCAGACATCTGCAGGGCAGGAGATTTTAGTGGATAATCAATAGTCCAATAAGGCCGACTGCAAAGCCCCAAACCTAATTATTTTGTTCAGAAACTTGTCTGTAACTAAAAGGCATCTGAGAAATCACTGTCACCATCTCTGAGGGGGAAGAGAAATCCAGTCATTATGTCCAATTGGATTTACATTGACTGTTGTCTTGTTGTAGAAGATGTTGTCTCCCTGCAAAACCAGTGTTTGGGTGCCACAGGGACACACACACACACACATACACACTCACACACACAGATACATACACATGTATGCATACGTACACACACTCACACACATACATACACATAAACACAAACACACACACACGGGAGAGCTGTCTCTTTTCTAGGAGCCTTTGGGAAGGTTCTGGTCCACCGTTTTTGCACAGGTGGCCAGAGCTGCTGTTAACCTGGATGACTTTCTGGGTCTTATTTTTGAGGTTCCAGATTTTGCCACCCTAATTCCTCTGAGGAGAGTAGAAAACGAATCCCTTTAAAATGGCAGCATGGAGAGACTGAATATCTTCTGCAACCCCAGGCATTTGCCAAACCCCCTAAATGAGAGAAAATACTTGAGGATGAGAAATCTTTTGAAAATTAGTTAAGACATTTGCATGTCAAGTCACTTGTGTGACTTTAGAATTGCAATAGGAAAAATCTGGAAGCTCCTGATTGGCTGCACACGGGGGACTGTGAAAGTAAGTGGTGGTCACCCTTACAGTGAAATACCCGGTGGCCACTTAAGAAAATGAGGTAGTGCAAGGCTTACCATGGAAAAGTATCCAAGACATTCTTCATTCTTTGATTTGTGAAATCAAAGCTCACAGGATAGCGTGTCTGCTATGATTCATTTAGGAAAACAAGTGAACTTATCAAAAAGGCTATAAATACATGTACTAATGCAAAATGCAGACAGATCAGTTCTGGATGGGTGATGGTCAACCCACAGTACTGTACAGTCAATACGGTACTGACTGTATTTAGTTCCAGGGACTGAAAATAGTGGGGGGAGGGAGAGTAGGAAGGTGAAGATTTTTACTCTCCACGGGTAACTTTATGCCCTTCCAATTTTTTTGAAGTGTTATTTACCACAAGCTTCTATTGCTTCTTTCTCATATCTTTATTATGGGATATATCATATATACAGAAGAGGGCATAAAACATATGTTTACAGAGTAAAAAATAATTGTTCAGTTAGCCTCATGTGACCCCACCTGGGTCAAGATATAAAACCCGGCCGGGGGCTTCCCTGGTGGCACAGTGGTTAAGAATCCGCCTGCCAATGCAGGGGACGCAGGTTCGAGCCCTGCTCTGGGAGGATCCCACATGCCGCGGAACAACTAAGCCCGTGCGCCACAACTACTGAGCCTGCGCTCTAGAGCCCATGCACCACAACTACTGAGCCTGCGTGCCACAACTACTGAAACCCTCGCACCTAGAGCCCGTGCTCCACAACAAGAGAAGCTACTGCAGTGAGAATCCCGCGCACCTCAGCAAAGAGTAGCCCCCGCTCGCCGCAACTAGAGAAAGCCCGCGTGCAGCCATGAAGACCCAATGCAGCCAAAAATAAATAAATAAAATAAATAAATTTTTTTAAAAACCCAGCCAGAAGCCCCGGAGCTCCTGGAGGTCTCTCCTCCATCACAATAACCTCCTTTCCCCTAGACTTCCTGACTTGTTAGATTTTCTGTTCCTTACTTTTTTTACAATTCTACCACCTATGGCATTTTCCTAAAAATATAATTGAGATTTGCCTGTTTTTTATCTTTTTATAAGTGGAATCATCCTGTAGGTGTTCTTTATCTGGTTCCTTTTCAGTCTCACCAATATCACTGGTGAGGTTCATCCATATGATGTATACCTAACACTCATTCCTAATCACTGCTGTATAGTATTCCATTGCAGGACCATATCGCAATTTCTTTGTTCCTTCTGTGGATGGACATTGTGGTGTCCCGCATTTGTTATTAGCAGTGTTGCTAATAACACACTGGAGATGTGTGGCCTGAGTTTCTCCAGGGTCTGTGCCTGGGAGAGGAACTGCTGGATCATGGGATACCCACAGCTTTACCCTTCCCAGCAAATGTCAAATGCTTTCTAAAATAGTTGCATGAATACATACTGTTAATTTTTAAAGTTTTTTTTAAGGTCTTTATGCAACTGGAAAATGAGAAGGTGAAATGGGTTGTGAATTGTGTGCCGACCGACCAGCCTGCTTCAGATCTTGACACGGCCCTTTCTCTCTGTTCTCCACAGCTCACATCTCCCCAAAGCTGAGGGAGGGGCTGGTTAGCGGGGTTTGCTGATGACACTGAACCGCACACATCCCCAGAGGGAAGGGATTCCCCAAAGCTGGTAAAGCCGAGAGGCCGCTGAGCCTACATGCCCAGCAGCAGACGGTCCATCCTCCCGTCTGTACTGCAAGCCCACTGGGTGCCAGGACCGTGCAGAGCACCTGAGTGCCTCTGATTTCCCAATGGACCCCGCAATGATCAGGCAAGAGAGCAAAATGTCAACAGTCCCACACAGTGGGGCAACTTTGCCAAGTTCAGGGTGTTTAGATAGAAGCTGTTCTCCCATCCAAAACCTCTCTTTGCTCTTTGCATCAGTTTGGCCTTCAGAGAGAAGGGTAACCAAATAGGAGATGACTCAGCCTAGGGCTAACAATACCGGCGTGACCCTCCAGTGGGCCCAGGCAGCATGATGGCTCTAAGTGGGATTGGCTGGGCCGTGTGATTGGCTTTGGGGAAAGACTCAGGTCGCCTTTGTAATGGGGCCCGGTGTCCCTCAGTCACCTGTTGGGAAGGAGGAAGGGTGGGTGCTGCAAAGGGAGGAAAGGAAGGTGGCAGAGGGCGCGCTCTGCCCACTGGGCCCTCCTGCATTTCGGGAGCAACCCCAGGAAAGGCGCAGGGTGGGGTCAGGGCCCAAAGAATAAGTAGCACCAACAGGGCCCCAGCACCTCATCTACTAACATTTCTTCAACAAACATCCTGCCCTAAGAATGCACAGTCCAGCCAGCCAGAGAGGACAGACACAGGCCTCAGTCACAGGGTAAGTGTGCGGAGGCCAGTAGGAGGCAGGGAAAGGGGGGAGGGCAAGGGTGGGGCCTCGAGGTGGAATCCAGAGTCTGAGAAGGCAGGTGCCTTAAGAGCGAAGCCCTGGGTCTACTCGGAAGGAAACAGAATGGGATTTGCTCTCTTCGCACCAGGTTCCTTACTTTGTTCACACTGAAGGCAGGATGTTGTCATCCCAGGCAGGTTTACATCCTAAATGCACCTCCTTCTGTGTACTGGTCTCTGTGTGCCCAAACAGCCTGGAGAAGCTTCAGTCTCCTTAGCATCTACATCACAGAACATTCCACCTGGAGAGAGCCTTAGCGAATCCTCAGCCGGTGGTTTTCATTCCTAACCCACTCTCTCTCTGTCTCTCTCTCTTTTTTAAGTTATGGACGTCTTTCTTCAAACAAAATGTTATAGGGAAGCAGAATATATAAAACGGAGCAAAGCAAAGCTACTCAGGCCAAAACAGGCGTAAGTGACTGGAACCTTTGCCTGGGTTTCAGAAAACTCTGTATGAAAGGCCCTGGGCTACTTCAGTCCCCTTGTACTCTGGGGAAACTGAGGCATGGAGATGTGGTCCTGACCATAAGCTCTAAGAAAGCAGAGACCCGGTTGGTCTTGTACCACGCTGAATCCCCAGCATCCCAACCCCACCCCAAGTCCTAGCACATAGTAGATGCTTAGTAAATATTCATTGGATAGTGACATACAAGCAATGCTGACTGTCTCTGCAGGGTCATCTGTTTTCCTACACATGAAATTGCTTTCCCACGAGACTAAAGGGAGGCTTGAACCTCAGAGAGGCCCCTTAATTGCCCATGTCTTGAATTTACAGCATATGAAAGGGTTTTATTCTCTGATCTAAATGGCAAGAACAAAAGCAGAGCAGTAAAGAGCCCAGGAGGATGAAAAGAAGCCATAATTTGCATCCAGGATGGAGGTGCCCTTTGTTATCCCACATCCAAGTCAACTTCAAAGTTCTCTGCTGAACAGATAGATGCACGTCAGTCACCATGGCAACAACCGAGAAGCCCAGCCCGCCCAACCCTGACAGCCCAACTCCAGGAAGCTGGGGATGGCAGGGGAGACAGAGGGACTACAGTGGGTGGGGAGTCCAAGTACCCATTCAGCCTGGCCCCTCTGTCACCCAGCTCTCTTACTGCTTCTCTGTTGAGGGAGGGAGCTCTGGGTCACCAGCTCCACCTCAACACACGTGAGCACCTGCTACGTGCCTGGGCATCAGAAGTGCTCTCCTTAAGAGCTATACCTCAGTGTCTGGCACACAGTTATTGAACAAAAGCTTGTGATGCGTAAATGAATGAAGAAGCAGCCAAAGTCACCTGAGAGCTTCTAAAATATACAAACGCCAGGCCCCGCCTGAAATCAGCTGCATCAGAATCGCTGGGAGGTACACTCAAGACTGGGGAGCTTCTTGAAAGCTGCACACATGCCTCTCAAGTCAGAGCGGGAGAGAGAAGAAAGCAGAGTCAAGACAGCCGCACAGGCATGTGGCTTGAGCTACTAGCAGGCTGGGGCTGCCACTCCCCAGATGGGTGGGGCGGAGCAGGGCCCCAGGAGAGGTTAGAGCTCTGTCCTGGACTTGTCCAGGGAGAGGTGCTGGGGAAGCAGTCGTGAGTCTGCAGTGCTGGGGAGAAGCCAGGACTGGAGATGGTGTTTATATCCATCAGAGTGGATGAGACCGAAGGGAGGGAGCGGAGACAGGGAAGAAACGAAGGGTCCAAGGTGTAAGCCCTGGAGCCCAATGAGGAGGGCCCAGCAAAAAAACATGAGCCATCAGAGAGAAAGCATCAGGCAATGTGGTGTTGTGGGAACCAAGAGAAAGAGACAAGCGCAGGCTGGGGAAGAAGGATGCAGTCATGCCTGGAGACCTCAGGGTACCGAGTGGGGAGCTGAGGAGGAAGAGTGCCTCTACCCCACGCGTGCTGGGGTGTTAGCCACTGAAGATGCCCCACCTGGCTGGGGACTGCCCATACTGCCTGGGCCCACGGGATTGGGACCACCCTAGAATCAGCAGGGGCTCACTGAGTGTCCTGCAAGCTGACTAAATGCATCCTTTTCCCCAGTCACAGTGGGAGTCGGGGAAGGGTGCTGGAGAAAGCGGAAACATGGCAATTTTTGCCTCCTAATCATAGTAATGGAGACAGCTAGGATTTTTTTTGGCGCTTGTAAAGCTGGGCACTGGGCTACAGCACTTCACGTGGATTATCTTGTTCAATCCTCACAACAACCCTTTGAGGTAGGTACTACTGTTATGTCGACTGGCCAAGCTGCCTGTCTCCACAGGCAAAGGCCTTAACCACTAGGATGCACTGTCTCTTCCGGGTCAGCACATTGAGGGTGCCCCCAGGGAAGTTTCTGGTATCTGAGTACCTTCCTCTTGATTCTATCAGTCACCTTCTTTGGGGGTATCTCTGGACAGTGGGCAGTCTTACCACCTGGCAGAAATCAGGGCACAGCTCTTGTTAGTTTGTGGCTCCACTTAAGGTTATTTACTGTGTGCCTGTGTGTGTGCACAGGCTGATGTGGCCAAAGAGGATCCAGTGGCCGATGGCAAAGTGGCTGGACCTCTGTCTGGGGAGGACACTGGATCAGCAGGAGGCTGGCTGAAGGAGATGGACAGCATTTCCTCCTGTTGAGGACCTGTCAGCCAGGGGCAGGTTTGTGGATGTTTATTCGATTTAAGGGGCCCTCTTTAAGAAAAAAATACAAAATTGCCCATTCAAAACTAGGTTTGAATATGAATACTTATATAGAATGAGAAAAAATAACAAATTAAAATGCCAACAAATACAAAAATATACAACTGCATGACCACACTGTCAGGGCGGAGCCAAGCAAGGACCCTGAGCGTAAGCTTCGTCAGTTTCCCGTGAATCACCTCTGCCTTTGACACACTGACCTTGATCAGAGCCAGTGCAAGTCTCTGATCCTTTGTTTCAAGCACCACCTTCTGGGGCTTGGCCTGGTCCACCCTGAGGCAGGAGATAGATGGGCTCCAGGCTAGACATTTACAACTGGCCTCCTGTTCACACCTCCTGGGGTGAGAAGAAGATGGGCTCCAGGCTGGACATTCATTACCAGTAAGTAAACAGTAAGTAAAATTACTGTTTACATTTCCTGAAGCAAGAGACAAACGGACTACATATTTATGACCGGACTCATGTCTATATTTTGAGATCTGCACCTCAATATAAAAACCAGTAACAGAAATAGGGTAAATAACCGGACACTGGACATTTTTATGGCAGGGACAAGAGTGGGACTAAACCCTGTTAAAAGATCAAGAGGTCATACACTTCCCATCCTTGGGGCAAGGGAGACATTGCACATGTGCAGAAAGGCTCCTTGGGGGTCAAAAAGGAGGGGGCGCCACCCCATAATAGGTGATGCCAAGGCCGTCCCATAGGCCTCTGGGCTGTAATCCATCTTGGAAAAATGTTGCGCACTCGTGTTGGGGAGGGTCCTAGGGCAGGGCAGGTGCGGAAAAAGAAACCAGATAATTGGCCAGAGGTAAACAGAGACCCGGAAGAACTGCCCTGTATAAGTGACTTAACCACCTCTTCACTGCGCTCCTCCTCATTAGGGGGGACACCCACACCCTTGCTCTCCGGGTGTGCATCTCTGCCCTGCTTCTGTCTTAACTAAACAAACTGTTTCTCTGTGTGCTCTCCCACTTGCTGTTTTGCTGTGTCTCTAATAATAAACATTGTACCTGTTTTTACAGTTCTGCCTCTGTGAGAAAGGCATTTTTCACTGGGGGCAAGAGCCAGAGGGTGTGGTGGCTAAGATTCCTAGTTTTCATCCAGGCTCCCCAGGTTCAATTCCTGGGCAGGGAATTAAGATCTCACTTCACGCCACCACTCACTGCTGCCTCTCCCAGATCAACCCCAACTGCGGAGGGGACAGTGTTAGGGAAGGTTCCGGCAGTTCTGAGCAGAGCCCACCCCAGTGGTCTGGCACAAGTGTTCAGGGGCAAAGGCTCTGATCCAAGCACCAATATTTACCTTCTCTGTAGATTAGTCATAGGGATTTACTCACACCACGGATGTATACCGAGTACCTACTACACGCCAACACCATGCCAGGGCCATTTCACCATGCACCTCTCAAATATAGCTAAAAGGTTTAAATGTGTAACATGGCAGAGAGCCTGGCACATATTAGTTGCTCATTAAAGCTTCTTCCCATCTGCTAGGCACCCTCCCAAGCTGAGGCCAAGGTCAGAGCAATGCATCCAGCAGCCTACGAGCCAGTCTCCTAGGCAATCAATCCTACTTCCCACCCATCAAAGCAGCAGCTACTCAAACCCTGGCTGGGGGGTGGGCATGGGGGGCGGGGGGGAGGGGGGCGGGCGTGCGGGTCAGCAGGACCACAGGGGCTGCCCAGGCCCATCCTCTCCTCTCTGGAGAGACCCAGAAGCAGGGTCACAGCCAGGACTGGCACTCCGGCCAGGTCTTCTGTCTCCTAGTCCCTCTGTCCCCAGCAGTCCTCCCAGGAAGCACTAGGCCTCCCCAAGCCCCTTCCGGTCAGAGCATGCCTGGCCCTGGGCCTCTCCACCCTCCCACTTAGGACGGTGCTTCTCAGTGAGAATCCCCCTCCGCAGCTGAGAGACAGAAAGTGAACCACAGGCCCCGACAGCAGCCATTCTTGGGCATCACTCCCAGGGCCTCCCACCCAGCAGATTTCAGGTGGGACAGGGCATCGGCACATTGTAGAAACTTCCAGGTGTCTTTCTTGCAAGCTCCATAAGGTCCGGAAGGCCCTGCTCTCTCTAATGAGGCTGGTGGATCTGAGAAGCATCCAGGGTGAAAGGGAGCTAATGGCAGAATTACTGACAGGACGCCACCTGTCAAGTGGCTGAGACCCACGTGGTAACATTTCAGGCACTCACAGGAGCTTGGCAGGACATGTGATTTGAGAGATGCGGGACAGCCGTCCGAGGTGCCCTTCTCCCGGCGCCCAGGGGCCCCTTCCTCCGAGGGCCCGGGCTACGGATGCGCCACCTGCTGGCCTCGGAGCGCGGGGCCCGCGCGGTCTGGCAACGCCCACCTGGTGGCCACTTGGGAAAGGACCCAGCTTGGGGTCCGGATGTGGCCGGTGTGCGGTGAAGTGGTGGCCGCCCTCCTTGGCATTTGTGCACCTAAGTTCTGCCCAGAGTTCTCCCGTGTGTGGCAGGCACTGCGGAGTACGGATGGGAGGCTTAAAAGAGAGAACAATGATGGTGAAAAAGACAATCATTTCATTCGGGCAGCTCTGAGTTTGGAGAGGCCCTAGTTAAAATCCTATAACAGAGGAAGGGGTGACAGTGGATGCAGTGGGTGCATAGGGGAGACCAGGAGTCAAGGGACACTACCCAGAGGAGGGGACATGTGTGCTGAGGCATGAACTTAAGGCTTGATCAGTCCTACAAGGGAGAAGGGCATTCAGGCTGAGAGAGCAGCTAGAGCAAAGTTCTCAACTCTGACCACACACTGGGGTCGATCGGGGACCTTTTAAATGGCTCAGGTGGCACCCCCGACCAATGACTTCTGAATCTCAGGGGGAGAGAGATGGGGAGACACATGAATTCTTTGAAGCCCCCAGGTGTCAGTGTACAGGCGAAGTTGAGAACCACCAAGCAAAGGCTTGGAGGAATGAGTTTACATTCCTGCCCAGGGGTATGGGAATAAAAAGCTCGAGCTAGATGGAATATGGGGTGTGTAGGGCAGAGATGTAAGAAATGAGGAGCAGGAAGGCATGCTGGGCCATTTCCTCAGAACCACAGAAGAATACCCAGTAGCAAATGAAGTAAGCAAATGATAGTGACCTTCTATTTACATAATATGTGTCCCTGACAAACTCCATGTTTGCATTTGAACAGGACTCTCTACTGCCTTAGGAAGGGAGGGGCTGAGAGATTGAATATCACCTGCTATTACCTCCATGTTTCTGAGGATACGCCTATTTTTGGAATCCTCTTTGAGCCTGGAAAACAGCAAGCGCTCAATGAACGTTTGCCAAACTGAACTTTGAATCTGATCCTGTGCTCTCACTTGAGCGGCCAGTCTTGATTACCTTTGGGTTTGAGGGGCTTTGCTGCACAGAAACTGGGCAACTGTGACTTCAGGGATGTCAAGAAACTCCACAGAGACCCTAGTCCCAGTGGCTGCTGCCTGAAATCCCATGTCTTTCAGTGGTTCTTGTTCACACCGTGTCAATTCCATTTCCTGAGGTAGGTCTTAAAGAGCTGAAGGGGCAAAAAAACCTAATAGGTTTGGGGAAGAGGAGGAAAGATCCAGAAAGGAAGGGCTGCAGCCCCCTCGGATTGCAGACTTCCTTTCTTTTCAAACTGGAACCTCCTGGCACTTTTCATTGGTTTTTGCAATTTTAGTTCTATACCCTGGAGCAAAATTCACCATTTACCCAAGAGCTGACTAATTTGGCCAATCACAGGACACAAGCTGATTTTTCCAAGATTCTCTCAAAGAAGCATTCAAGAAACTTTGATTCTCTCAAATAAGACATTTCTAATAACTGACTAGGGAAACAGTGCGACGCTTGTAGTACTACATGCGTGGGCCAACCAGTTCATACACCAGTTTGGAACATCCTCTCCCAGGCTGGGGTCCCCAGCAGTGACTCTGAGACAAAGCTTTGTGTGCAAGTGGGTTATCTGGGGGTGATCTCAAGAGGAGGGGAGACAGGAGACAGAGAAATGAAGGAAGCCGTACAGGGTGCAAGTGGGCAAGTGAGGCTTGATCCCCCTGGGGGAGACGGTGTTGAACGTGGCACAAGAAGCTGGGGCCATACATCCACCCACTCCCGTCGGTCACTGGTTCAGGGCCGCTCCCAGGAGCGTTCATTCCTTGGCACTTCTAGCCTGCCCTGCGCATGCCTATGCTTTAGTGGCCAGAGAAAGTCCTCAGGCAAAGGGAACTGGAATACCAGGCCATATGGGTGGGGCACTTACAGCATCTGCCACGCAGATGCCCCATTCACATGCCAACTCATTCATGAACAGGTCACGAGTACAGCCACCAATGAGTGCCAGCCCTTACACGTACCCATCCACTCACATAAGCATCAACACTTTCACATGCCAACTCATTCAGGAGGTGCGATCATGTGCTGCTTGGTGAGAACACTGGGCTACACCGAATCTGGCAATCAGGAACTATCCCAGGCCCCTGTGAACACAGGTGACAATTCCTCTCAGTGCCATCAGTGTATTTTACAAGGGCTGGGATTGCGCTGATCCCATTCATGCAGTCATTCAAAAAAAGAGGTGGCTCAGACTAGCTCTGTTTCATCAAGGGTAAATGGGGAGCAGCTCAGGAAGATTTTAATTTAGCTGAAAGTACAAATTGCAAAAACAAAAGGTAAATTTTTTCTCATGTTGCAAGAAATCCAGTGACATCTGTAAGGTGGTTTCATCTACATTAGGTGGGGCTTTTGAAAAATGAAGACAGGGCAACTAATTGAACTTTGGAGGATGGTGACAGTTTTTGTCTAATGTCCTGATAGGAAGGGCATTGGCCACATTTCTGCAGGGCCTCGAGACTGAAATCAGCTGTCATGCAGGGTGTGACTCTGAGGCCTCAGGTGACAGGCTGCAGAGCCACCAGCTCTAACTACACTGTCCCAAAAAACAAGACAGCCAGCTGGGCCGGCATCATCACAGGAGAGTCGATGGAGACTTCACTTTTTAAAAGGATTGTAACACTTCCCATTTGCAAAGAACAGCATGACATTTTTGTAGATGTGAATCATCCTGTTTTGCACCAACTTGAAAGACATGCACACAATCTCCATCCCAACGATGATATAAATGGAGAAGAAGAAGAAGTGAGGGTGTTCTAAAACAATGTCCCCAAACCCAATGGTGGTCAGCGTGACAAAGCAGAGATAGAAGGCATTTTCGAAGTTCAGCTGCTTCTCCCAGATGGGGAGGATGGCAGCTGCACAGGAAACGTAGGCGAAGACCACGAGGGCGATGATGGGGAGGGGAATGTCCAGCCTCTTCACCTGCAGCCCCGCCTCATCCAGGTTGTTGATGATGGAGTACGAGAGTCTCCCGGACACCAGCTCAGGACGCGAAGAGCTCCCTCTCCATGGCCTGAGGGGGCACCTGCAGTGTGATCCCTTTCTCTTGTGCTAGAAGTCTCTCGCACAGCTCCATGTTGCTGCTTGGGATTGAGGGGGCAGGTTTGGGGCCCAGGAGCTCTGGGTCGTTGATGGCAATCTTCGGGATGGCTTCGTCTACGGGATTGGTGTCAGGTCTTCTTTCGCAGGGGGGTCCGGAGCGCCACTTGGGAAGGGGAGGGGGGAGGAAAGGGAGTTTTGGAATTGGTTGTAGGACATGGCTAAGATGGTTGCCAGGATGTTGCCTGTGTCTGTGAGGACCAGGAGCATCAGGGGGATGCCCAAGAGAGCACAGAGCATGCACAGGTACTTGCCGAGCCTGGTGACAGGGTAGGTGTTGCCGCAACCTGAAAAAGAGGGCAGAGCCCGGGACTGCCGGCTGCTCTTCCCCCTCCCCTGCTCAAAAAGCTTTAAAGAGACCTTCTGCCATTTCCTTTCCCTGGCATATGACATCTTACATAACATGTTTAAAAATATTCATCTTAAAACTTTCATCCACTTGTCTGACATTAGGTCTGCTTTGCTGGGGGAGCAGGAGGTGAAACCCAGCTTCTCTTTAGGATGAGGGACGACTCATGTCCAGATCTTGGACCCGCAATGTCCTTGGCAGGAGACAACCCCGTGTTTGGGAGGAGCTGACTGCCTTGCATTTTCCCATTTCTGAGCACCTGAAGGAGGATGGGCCCAGCTCAGCTGGAGGGCTAGGAAGAGCACAGGTGACAGGACATGTGGGCTTTGCAAACACAACCCTCACCTCCATCATCCTCCATGAAGGTGCCGGTTTTTACGAAGCCACCCTTGTCCTTCCTGGGGTGTCTGGGCCTCTGTGTTTGTTTCTATATAATAGGCAATTACTATGTGCCAGTGGCGTGTACAGCAGTACAGTGTGTACAGCACGGTGTTTGGGACGGCGGAAAGCAGGACAGTGACTAAAATACAATGGCTGCCCTCGGAGCCATTTGTGACTCGGTGGGTCAGACGTGTTCATAAGCCAGAGTGAAACGTTGAGGACCCCAGCATCTAGAATCTTACCCACCTCGTCTCCAACTCCAGCTCTGCCATTTACTGGAAAGTTACGTGACTGCTCACATTTTCAGGTGTCTTACCTGTAAAAGGGGGATGACAATACCTGCTTTGTCTATTGACCAGCTGGAAGGATGGCAAGAGACCAGCACCTCGCACACAGTGAGCGTGTCGTTTCCGGGAGGTTGGTGTCCTCATTCTAATAGCTGTTTTTTTTGAGCATTTACTGTGAGCTGGGTATTAACCAGCCTTCATCGGTAGGTATTATCACCATTACAGATGGGGAAACTGAGGCTCAGAGAAGTGAAGGGACTTAGTCAAGAGCATACGTGTGATAAAGTGTGGAGCTGGGGGTCAAACCCCCAGGGCCATCCAGTTCCCAAGCCAGCTCCCTCCGCTGGGTCAGGAGCACCGAGGGGGTGGGACCCTCCAACCATCAAGAACAGGATTGTCAAGCAAAGAGAGGATGAAGCCTCCATGCTCTTCAGGAGCCCCCTCCTTCCATCACCCCAGCCCCCCACCCCCTCGTGTCTAGAGAGGGCGGGATCAGAGGGATGTCGAACCCCACGGCGCAAGTCGTTGGATCTCCTGGAGTGGGCAAGCTCACTGCCTTCAACAAAGAGGGAGAAGTTTCCGTATTTAATGCCTATGTTTAATTTTTGGTGTCATAAAGGATGACTAATACAGAAAAACCCAGCCTAATTATGTAAATTAATTGGAAGGCAATTCCCAGGCTGGCTCAACCCCAACCTCCTCCAGGGCTGCAGCTTCCTGTGCAAACGCTGGCCTCAGCCTCCGCCCTCCAGGCATACGCACGGGATCAGGCTGCCCATCTTCCTCAGGGTTCTGGAAGAGGGCTGTGGCCCTCACCAGGTCCCATCACTGTGCACCCCTCCCAGGGCACTCCACGCCACCCTGACTGCGTCCATGAGGTACCATTTGACGGCAGGGGTGGTGAACTCTCTGTGCGCTCCTATTGTTTGTGCACGTGCGTGCTTACTGCATGCACTGGGACACAGTCGTGAGCACAGCAGATACGAATCGAATAACCACCCTCGTGAGTTTGCAGTTACAGGTGCAGGTCAGTAACAAGATGTGTAAGACCACCCTCGTGAGTATGCAGTTACAGGTGGAGGTCAGTAACAAGATGTGTAAGACCACCCTCGTGAGTATGCAGTTACAGGTGCAGGTCAGTAACAAGATGTGTAAGACCACCCTCGTGAGTATGCAGTTACAGGTGGAGGTCAGTAACAAGATGTGTAAGACCACCCTCGTGAGTTTGCAGTTACAGGTGGAGGTCAGTAACAAGATGTGTAAGACCACCCTCGTGAGTATGCAGTTACAGGTGGAGGTCAGTAACAAGATGTGTAAGACCACCCTCGTGAGTATGCAGTTACAGGTGGAGGTCAGTAACAAGATGTGTAAGACCACCCTCGTGAGTATGCAGTTACAGGTGGAGGTCAGTAACAAGATGTGTAAGACCACCCTCGTGAGTCTGCAGTTACAGGTGCAGGTCAGTAACAAGATGTGTAAGACCACCCTCGTGAGTATGCAGTTACAGGTGGAGGTCAGTAACAAGATGTGTAAGACCACCCTCGTGAGTATGCAGTTACAGGTGCAGGTCAGTAACAAGATGTGTAAGACCACCCTCGTGAGTCTGCAGTTACAGGTGGAGGTCAGTAACAAGATGTGTAAGACCACCCTCGTGAGTCTGCAGTTACAGGTGCAGGTCAGTAACAAGATGTGTAAGACCACCCTCGTGAGTATGCAGTTACAGGTGGAGGTCAGTAACAAGATGTGTAAGACCACCCTCGTGAGTTTGCAGTTACAGGTGGAGGTCAGTAACAAGATGTGTAAGACCACCCTCGTGAGTTTGCAGTTACAGGTGCAGGTCAGTAACAAGATGTGTAAGACCACCCTCGTGAGTATGCAGTTACAGGTGGAGGTCAGTAACAAGATGTGTAAGACCACCCTCGTGAGTATGCAGTTACAGGTGCAGGTCAGTAACAAGATGTGTAAGACCACCCTCGTGAGTATGCAGTTACAGGTGGAGGTCAGTAACAAGATGTGTAAGACCACCCTCGTGAGTATGCAGTTACAGGTGGAGGTCAGTAACAAGATGTGTAAGACCACCCTCGTGAGTATGCAGTTACAGGTGCAGGTCAGTAACAAGATGTGTAAGACCACCCTCGTGAGTTTGCAGTTACAGGTGGAGGTCAGTAACAAGATGTGTAAGACCACCCTCGTGAGTTTGCAGTTACAGGTGGAGGTCAGTAACAAGATGTGTAAGACCACCCTCGTGAGTATGCAGTTACAGGTGGAGGTCAGTAACAAGATGTGTAAGACCACCCTCGTGAGTTTGCAGTTACAGGTGGAGGTCAGTAACAAGATGTGTAAGACCACCCTCGTGAGTATGCAGTTACAGGTGCAGGTCAGTAACAAGATGTGTAAGACCACCCTTGTGAGTATGCAGTTACAGGTGGAGGTCAGTAACAAGATGTGTAAGACCACCCTCGTGAGTTTGCAGTTACAGGTGGAGGTCAGTAACAAGATGTGTAAGACCACCCTCGTGAGTTTGCAGTTACAGGTGGAGGTCAGTAACAAGATGTGTAAGACCACCCTCGTGAGTATGCAGTTACAGGTGCAGGTCAGTAACAAGATGTGTAAGACCACCCTCGTGAGTCTGCAGTTACAGGTGGAGGTCAGTAACAAGATGTGTAAGACCACCCTCGTGAGTTTGCAGTTACAGGTGCAGGTCAGTAACAAGATGTGTAAGACCACCCTCGTGAGTATGCAGTTACAGGTGCAGGTCAGTAACAAGATGTGTAAGACCACCCTCGTGAGTCTGCAGTTACAGGTGGAGGTCAGTAACAAGATGTGTAAGACCACCCTCGTGAGTTTGCAGTTACAGGTGGAGGTCAGTAACAAGATGTGTAAGACCACCCTCGTGAGTATGCAGTTACAGGTGGAGGTCAGTAACAAGATGTGTAAGACCACCCTCGTGAGTATGCAGTTACAGGTGGAGGTCAGTAACAAGATGTGTAAGACCACCCTCGTGAGTTTGCAGTTACAGGTGCAGGTCAGTAACAAGATGTGTAAGACCACCCTCGTGAGTATGCAGTTACAGGTGGAGGTCAGTAACAAGATGTGTAAGAGCAGACCAACAGATTAGAACAAAGGCATCCCTCCTGGATTTGCATTTATGGAGCACCTACGCTATGCCAGGCTTTCGTGGGTGGGATTGGGATACAATGAGGAACAGGCAGAGGTCACGCCCTCTGGGGGCTCCTAATCGAGCGGGAAGCAAAGCCTTGAACTCAGCTCCCCACTTGTGCAACAGGACCCAAGGGCACCAGGCTCAGGAGTGAGCCTGCACTGGCTAAGCCTCCCGTTCCGCAGGGCTGGACTTACTGAGGGGGCGCGCAGGGTGTCTGTTGCCTCTTTCCCTTCCCCGTTCCCTGCAGGTCTCCAGCAGCTCAGCCCTCCCCTCAGGGAGAGGAGGCTGCAGAAGTGACCTCAGGACAGCATCGTGTCCAGGCTTCGGTGAAAGCCCAGAACCACGGAGGAGATGGGGGGGGTTGGGGTCTCAGGGAGAGGGAGGGGGTTGGGGACAGAGGGGGGCCCTGGAGAGGATGACCAACGGCCCAATGTGCCCAGGACTGAAAGCCTCATGTTCTGGTAAACCCTTAAATGCTAAAACCATGGCAGCCTCAGGCACACCAGGGAGTGGCTCGCTGTAGCCAGGGTGATTGCGGAGGGTGAGGAGAGATTCTCCGGAGCAGGGAAGAGAAGAGAGGAGGGAGCCTGGAGCCCCTCGTGGCGGGGCAGGAGCTCAGAGAGGCCTGGCCGTGGGGTCTCCGGAGCCTAGGCCCCGGTGTCAGCAAGTATCCCTGCTCCTGAGCTTGTCACAGGCCTTGCAGTCCTTAGGGGGTGTCGGCAGCAGGGCCCGGGGGCAGGCAGCCACCCCGTTTTCCAGATGTTGCCCGGAAGCCCCCAGCTCTCGTGCGCCCCTAGGAAAGTCAGGAGAGGCTCCCCAGTGGAAGCCCCCCCCCAGCCTCCAGGATGGAGTCCCAGGGTGAGATCTATTTTATTTAAAGAAAAGAATATCACATTTCTTACAGGATTTATGGAGTAAAGTGCCTTTTAGAGTCAGAATTCCCCGCATAGCAGAACCCCTAATGCTGGCAACCACCGTCGTTACTGCATTTAATGGACAAGGAACAGGGAAGTCAGGTGACACGCCCAGAGTCGCACAGCCCACAGCCTGTGGGCACCCCTCGCCTGAAGACCTCCCACCACACGCACGCTCTCCTTGGCAAAGGTGGGTTTAGTGGATTATAAACAAAGTCACTGTGGCTGCCTCTGGAATATGCTTACAATCCAGAGGACACGCCACATTGCAGAGAACGCGTCAAGGAAGTAAGTCTCAGAGAGCACAGGCCCCTATGAAGGAAATGCATTGCCTACCCAACTACTGAATGCTAAAACGCATAATGGAAAATCATATTATTTCTTATAATGCATGCCGATATTCCGTCAGTCCACGCCACTTAGCCTGTGAGTATTTAACAGACCGTACACATCCTAATCCAAGGGGGCTGATCCAATTGGGAATGACTGGGGATTGACCAACCTCATACCTTTCAGGGGTCCCTTTTGCAGCATCAAGGCCAGGTGCATTTCAGGTGACCCAGAGATGCAGGGCAGGAAGCAGTATTACCAGCAGGACCATTATTGATTACGGGCAGCGAAGAACCTTCCCCAATCCTCTTCCAGTTGTAATCACTGGATGGCTTGATGTCTTAATGGACTTGTACCATGAGTGGCAGCATCGTTTTCTTGGGATATAAACCAAGCTAATGCATTTCCATTAGGTCAGTGGTTCACAGCCTGGACTACCATTAGAATCACCTGGAGGGCTCTGAAAAATACTGATGCCTGGGTCTGTCCCTAGTAAGTCTGACTTGATTGGTGTGGGGTCCAGGCATGGGGGCGTGTAAAAGATATCCAGGTAAATCTGATGTGCAGCCTGGCCTGAGAACACTTGCCCCAGGAGGGTGCTTCTCAAACATCCACGTGCATCAGAATCACCTGGAGAACTGGCTAAAACACAGATCACTGGTCCCACATCCATAGTTTCTGACTCAGTAGATCGAGGATGGGGTCTGGAAATTAATTTGTATCTCTAACAAGTTCTCTCTGGTAATGCTCACGCCACTGGTCCAGGGACCACGCTTTAATAACCATTGCATTACATCAGTGGTTCTCAACAGGGGGCAATTTTGCCCCCCAAGGGACATTTAGCAATGTCTGGAGACGTTTTTGGCTGTTGCAACTCGCGAAGACAGCAGGGGAAAAGGTGGGTGCCTCTGGTGAGTAGAGGCCAGGGATACTTCCAAACATCCTACAATGAATGCAAGGGACAGTCCCCGCCACAGAGAATCCTCTAGTCCAAGATGCCAGTAGTGCCAAGGCTAAAAAACGCTGCCTTAGATCAGTCCCCTTTTGTTCTTGAGAAAAAACCTAACGAAACCCCATACTCTCAAGCCCGTTTGCTTCCAGTCTCTTCCTTGCGCTTGCTGACCCCCTGTAACTGTTGTTCCTCAAAGCATCCCCTGGAGCTCTGGGGTCCCTGAAACGGCCAGCTGTGCCCTGCTTCTACCCTGCTCGAAACCACTTCCCTCCCAGAGCCCAAGGTCACTGCTGAATGGGACAGTCACAGCACTTACCTCGTGGGGCTGTCATGAGAATTAAACAAAATCATGCATATAAAGCACATTGACACAACGCCTGGCGCTGGTAAGTGCTCAGTAGTGCAGCTATTAAGTTACTGTTATTCTTTCTGCTCCTGACCTGTCCCTGCTTGGATCAACATTCAGGTGAATGAGACCGGTTCTGAAAGAAACCACGTGGGGGCGCCCTTGGACACAGGCATATGTGCCCATTTAAGAAAGTGTGTTGCAGTAGGCACAGGTCGTCCACCCAGCAGCCATTCCCCCATCTTTCCCTGGAATGCCGCTGCTCTCTCACCTGATTTAGAGATAGATACGATCAGTCTAAGTCATCCTGGTAATCCAATCCCCTTGCCAGGGACTGGCTTGGGGGGTGGGAGGCTTCCAGGAAGAGTTTCTTGCCGATTATGACAGCCAGCCTTTTCTCTATCTATGAGATGCAATTATGCCTGGACGGGAAGTGGACCTTGGTGACCATCTTGTGACCCGCTGAGCAGGACGGAGAGAACCTGATA
Organism: Balaenoptera physalus; assembly: GCF_965194825.1. Lineage (NCBI taxonomy): Eukaryota > Metazoa > Chordata > Mammalia > Artiodactyla > Balaenopteridae > Balaenoptera > Balaenoptera physalus. The sequence continues at coordinate 36,233,592 of NC_138893.1, forward strand.
GTCAATGTCACAGCTGAGCGGCACATCAAGCAGCCTGAGAGCTGTCCCCCACTGGACTTCCTACTTGGGAGGTGACACATTTTCCTTGCAGTTTAAGCCAGCTGGGTTGGGTGTTCTGTCAGTCACAGCTGATCCTCACGCTGACCCTCAGAGGCAGGTCTGGGAGGAGTTATAGATTAGGGAACAAGGCTCAGACGGGCTAAATTGCTCACTGGAGGTCACACAGCTCTGGCCCAAGGTGGCTGGCCTCCAGAGTCCGCAGCTGGCCACCGTGCTCCACCTCTACCCCGAGTGTGAGGGGACCCTGGGACGAGTGCCCAGCCACGGCCCTCGTGAGCTCAGGCCCCCCGGGGATCGGTATTCTCTTGAATTGATGCTCTCTTGAATGAAGATGGGGCCCCAGTACCTTTCGCTGCCCAAGAGGGGCAGGGGCTGAGCAACGAGTCACACTTCTGGTGGGGACACTGACCCAGGAGCCCCTGACCCGTGGCTGAGGGCAGCTCCACCACCTCCACTCCTGTGACCCCCTCACCGCCAGCAGGGGTGGCTCCTGCCAGGCCTGGCTCGGCCCCTGCACCTGGCCCACCCTGCTGCCGCGCCGCAGAGGGAAGCTGGGGCCCTTAGTTACTAGAAGGTCCTCCGACGCTGGCCCAGGGACACGGTGCCTGAGTGCAAGACCAGCCCCGCTTCTCACAGCCCGCCAGCCTCAGTGGTCTCTTCCTCAGAGGGGCCACTAAGCCCCGGAGCTTTGCCTCCTGCCTGGCTGGAAAGCTCTCTCAGCCTTCTTTGCCTGGTTAATCTCCACAGATCCTTCAACTCAAAGGTCACTTCCTCAGACAAGCCTCTCTCCCATCCCCAAAAATCAGGACCACCCTCCCCCGTCCCGTTTCATCCACTTCCACAGCCCGAGCTTCTCCTCTCAAGCACGTCTGTGTGCTTAGCTGGCCATTGTCCCCGCCGCCATCAGACTCGGAGGCCCACCAGGGCGGGGAGGCATCCAGCTAGGTCAGCCCCAGGCCAGGCACAGAAAAAGTCATGTACACGGAGAGGCAGTGGGGTTTCAGGTTAAGACCCAGACAGCCTGGACCCAGACAGACCTGAGCTGTGCCCCCTGCAAAAACGGTGGACCTGCCTTGCCTCAGAGAGTGGGAATAACAACAACAGCTGCCTCAGGGTTGTTGCGAGGTTTGAATGGGCTAATCATCACAAAGAACTTAAAAGGGAGCCTGATGAGCCTTAAATACACATGCGTTAGCCAGCGCAGCCGCTGCTGTCTGCTGTTGCAATCATAGGCGTTCGGTATTTGTGAAGGAAGCAAGGAAGGAGAGAAGGAAGGAAGAAAGGGAGGGAGGGAGGGAAGAAGCAAAGGCCATCTCCACAGCCCAGTTCCAATGTCCGGTGTCACACAGGAGCCCACCGTTTGTGCAGCCACCGAGAGGAGGATGTGTGGCTTTGAGGGTCCACAGAGCCCATCTTAAAACGTGCAAGTGGTCACTGTAGGGAAGCAGCTCTGCCTCCACACCCTCCCCTCTGCCCGGGGCTCCGGAAGGGACTTCGCTGGGACAGTGTCTTGCACAGGAGTCTTTCCCTGCGTGGAGGCTGGAGACACGTATAAAGCAAGTGCAGGGAACAGGGTGAGGCCAGCTCCTTCCTCTCCCCAGGTCCTTCCCTTCTGGGCACTGTCATCCACTCCAACGGGACACAGGAATCTGAGCGGCCCCTGCTTCCAGGCGTAGCGAGGCTCTCCCCGGGGCTCCCCGAGCAGGGGTAAGCAGAGTCTCCACAGCACCCCACAGACCTGCAAAGCTGGCAGCCTAGTTTGGGGAAAGAGCACTGGACCTGGAGTGTCAACAGCTCTCGTGGGCGCCAGCTCCACTCACTGCGTGACCTTGGCCCCTGACATCACCTCTCTGGGCTTGGGCTCCCCGACCTGATTCACTGTGGGCTTTAAAGGAGGCAGCTTAGCACGGCCCCTGCAGGCAACTGTTAGCTCTCCGTAACGCTGCAGCTCCCCTTCCTCCTCTGCCCTATTGTTGGCGCTTCCGGTCCTGCTCTGGCACACCGTCCTCCCCCTCCACGCCGTGCCCTCCTCCATTCCCTTGGAGTCAGCTGCCATCAGTATGCCGGTGACTCTGAAACCCACTCCCCAGCCCGAAGGCTGGGGTAGCTGTGCTCCCGCGATACCCTGAGCACATCACACGGACCATGTTTGGTTGCCCCCGAGTCCAGGAACCTGGGCAGGCAGGTACCCGGCAGGTTGTGTTTTGTACAAGAGCGCTCACTGGGAGACAAGAAGAAGCCGAAACGCAGCCCACACCTCACTCACTGGGGCCTTTGCCAGGGGAATGGGGCCGTGCCCACCTGAAGGAAGGGTATTCTTTTCTCATTCGCACAAATGGGCCAGTGGCAGCCCTGCTCACTGCCGTCTCCCTGAGCGCAGGGTAGGCACTCCACAGCTGTTTCTTGCACTAAATGAATTGAACACTTCAGCATCCCCACCGAGGGTCCTCCTCCCCCTCTCCCCTGCGCCCACCCCCAGCTTTCTGTCACAGGCCTGCCCTCGCCCCTGGACTTACCCACTGTGCTGATAAATGTGCAGCAGAAAATCAGTGAGCTCAGGAAGGACCAGTCTGCAGACCCGCCAAACCACTGGGGCTTCACCTTCTGCAGCAGCTTCGCGAGATCCCGCTTCCTGCCTTCCTCAACTCCAGAAAGAGATGACCAGCGTGAGAGAGAAGGTTATACCCTTTAAAACAGGTCCCGCCCAGGGGGAGGGGCGTCTTCCCCAGGGACCACGCCCCCTGCCTTGTGGCCCTCACCAACACTAAAAGGAGGATCTCAGAGCCCTTTGTTCAGTGTCTCTGCAGTTTAGGTACTGCTCCAGCACCTGCAGCGGTTAGGAGGCCACGTAACCCTGTGTGCTGAGCACCCAAGAGAGAGGCCCACGGGGGTCCGGCCTGAGCTCAGCCATGGAATTGCCCTGTGGCCTTTCTGAACTTTCTGAGCCTTGCAAAGGGGCCTACTAACTTCTGCTCTGTCTCTTTCACCGGGTTTGAGAACTGAAAGAAAAAGGCTTTTATGAAATGCAAGCTCTTGCGTGACTGCAAACCATATCCACTCCTGGAAGCCATTAAGCCTGATGGAGTGCGGTGATCATACTGGGATCAGCTGGCTGAGGACGCCTGGGAAGACGTGGCGGAAGCAAGCCTGGGGGCCCTGGTTTCTCAGGGAGGTGTCCAAATGGTACCTTTGGCCTGGCAGCCAGTGGGTTTTAGGGATCCCAGAAGTCACCTGCCAGCTGGCACAGTTGTAAGAAGATGTCACAGAGCCTGGCACAGCAGGAAGTCACCACTCGTTTGAATGGGCACCAACCTGGGAGTCCAGACACCTGCAATCTAGACCCAGTTCTGACCCTGACTAGTTCCTGTAGCCGTGGACAAGAGGCTTCTTTCTGAGCCTCAGTTTCCCCATTGGGGAGGCAGCATGACGTGGCTTTGGAATCTAAATGCCTGGGGTTGAATCCCTGGCTCCATTTTCTAGTGGGTGACCTTGGGCAAGTTGTTTAACTCCCAGTGTCTCAGTTTCCTGATCTGTAAAAGGGGGACAATTCATATCCACCTCATAGGGTGGGTGTGAGGATCAAGTGAGATAGCGCATGAAAAACACTTGGCACGGTCTGCACTAACCAGCACTTACTGAGCATTTTAATCTCCAGTGAAAATCAGTACAAAATGCGGATGGACCAGCTCTGTTTTCCTATACCATTCTGTGCATCAGAATCACCCAGGAAACTTTTTAAAAATAAGATTCCCAGCCCGGTCCTGGAGATCCTGATTAAGTGGGTTTGGGGAAGAGCCTGGGGATGTGTATTTTAGACCAGCTCCTTGGATGATTCTGATGCGTGGCCAGGTTTGGAAAGCCCTGAACATGTTGACAGTCTGGACCCAGTGATGGCTCAGAGTGTCTGATGGCAGACGGCATCTCCTGGGTCATCTGAGTAGGCTGTGTCTGTCTGGCACAGATGCAGAGAGAAGGAGTAGGACCCTCTATGGAGAGGAGACTCTGCCACCTGTGATCAGCCTCTGGTCCGCCCCTGCTGAAAGGACCTCCCAGAGGGTGGAGGGGTCATTACCAGCCTGGCTGAGGACCTGTCATACCATGGGACCCTGTTCTTCCCTTGAACTTTAGAGTCTGTTTTTCCTTTGTCTTTTATTTACGCTCTATTATTTTATCTTGCTCTGTTGAATGCATCTTTCCAAGCTTTAGGGGACAGTGTGGAAATAAGTGACAAATACGAATGAAAAGCAATAAGGACATATATAAAGTGCCTTGTGCCTTCCAAGAGGCTTCATGTCCATTACCTCATCTGCTTCCCACAGGGTCCCTGTGATTGGCGGGCCTGAGATTGTGGGCCTTCTTCTCCCTGGCAGACTGAGACCCAGGGAGGGCAATCTGCCCCAGATCACACAGCAAGCTGGGAGAGCAACTGGGACTGAAGCCAGGACCCAAGTTCTTCTCACAACACCTCCCTTCTCCCCTGAGTCCGACCACAGAAAAAGGCCACTTGAAACAAGAAGTAGGAGAGCAGGGGGCAGGCTACTATCTTGGCAGTCCAAGCCCAATTTGGATTGTTCCTTGAATTCCAGTCCTTGTAAACTGAATCATGGGGTGGGGCAGGCAGTTCTGAGGACCAGCCTAGGAACCCACGGCTCCAGATCTGGTCACCCATCCACCCCACCCCACCTCATCAAATCTCCAGCAGTCCATCCTCCTCAGAGTCTGCCGGCCTGGGTGGGGCTGGGAGCTGAGGCAAAGGGAAGGGAGCGCCCGCTGGGTGCTCAGCACTTTTCCTACGTTCTTTACATCAACCCTGAGAGGCCGTCCATTATTCCCACCCCCATTTTACAGAGGGGAAAACTGAGGCCCAGAGAGAAGTCCCTTGCCTAAGGTTGCCCAGGAATGGGCAGGATGCAAGCAGAGGGCTCCCAGACTCAGCTTCCTACAAGGCAGTTCTCTGCTCTCTGGGGCCTGCCTCTACCCAGAGAGAAAAGGCCCGCCCTGCCCAGGTACGCCACCTACCTGTTCTGTTGCATTTCAAGATGTCACAGAGCTTCTCCAGGAACTCCTCAAACTCCGGGTCATCTGCCCCCAGGTCCTGGCTGCCCTCAGTGGCTGAGAGGAGCGCGGCACCCACCAGCGCGTACGTCACCAGGGAGCAGTGGAAGCAGAGGCGAGGGAAGATTTTCTTCAGGGCCTCCCAGCAGCACCTCCTATCTTGAGGCGCCCCGCAGCCTCCATCCTCCCAGGAGTGGGCAGGACAGGAGCTGCTGGAAGAGGGAGGAGCCTAGAGGTCCCGCCAGGAGGAGGAGGGGGAGTGCCCCGAGAATGACCCGGCTCCAGCGCTAAGTGGATGGTGCCAGCGCTTCCCCCAAGGACTTGAGAAGCAGGCGGCACTCCTTGCGCGTTCACTTCCTGAGAGTTTCTCAGATAGCGCGCCCCCTAGTGTCTCAAATTACTATTGATCCACCAGGCAGGTGCGCTCCCAGCAGCCTGGCCAGCCCGAGAGCTAACCTTCAGGGGCTTTGGGAGGAATGCGTGGTGGTTGCTTTGTGCTTTGGTCTTTCCCATCCCAAAGTTGCGCTTTTGACTCCAGGTACCAAATGTGACTTTTGGCTTTTAGTCAAGTGATCATCCTTCCTGGGGGTTGTCTGTGGTACCCTGACTCTTGGACAGGTAGAAATAATAGTAATTAGTGCGGCCAGAGCTCCACAGTTTACAAATGGCCTTCATTCTGTGTGGATCTAATTATTGGTCCCAATTCTTCATTCCCCTCTAGCATACCCAGACTTGCCTTGGCCTCAAGGTGGGCAGAGCATACTTCCTTCTTAGCCTTGGACTAAGCCACGTGACTTGCTCCAGCCAATCAGGTGTTAGCAGACATGACGTAAGCAGGGACCTGAAAAGTGAACGTACAATGGGACCTGCTCCCCTGTGCCTTGCCTCTGACACTAGGGGAAAAAAAGTGCCCCACATGGTGGATGTGGAGATGTGTGGGGGTTTAGATCCCCCTTCATGAAAGGTTCCTCCATGCAGCTTCGAAGAGCATGGTTCCAGACAGCCTCCAGCTATTCGTTCTTTCGGGGTTTGCTTCAGCTTTCAGGCCCTGTTCTCCGGGAAGGCCTTGTCCAATGGCTGAGCAAGGTGGGGTACAAGAGCTTAACCATTTCTGCCGCCTGCCGGACTCCTCCAACATGAAATCTTCGCTCTCTGTTGGTCTGCCAGAGATTTTGCCAGGCCTGCATCGTGATATGAAGGCTCCCCTTGTCCCATCCTGTTTCCTCCCTTCGCCTTTACTTCCCAATAAATAGAGCTTTTGGATGCCTTACTCTATCTGTGTCTGCTTCGCAGAGGATCCAACCTGCGCTAGTGGGCAACAGGAGTGACCTGAGAGAGCAGGCTCTTAAATGGGGTTTCAGCGCTGGGTCGCTCAGTACCCACTGGTAAGGAGATGGCGTGCAGGCAGCTCTTGGCTCAAGGTGGCCATCCAGTTGTTACACTTTTGGCAATGGTGAGCTGGGATGGTGTGCAGGTGCAACAATTCAGGCATTTAAAACATACGAGAGGAATGATAAATATAAGGATAAGTTTGGATGGTTATTAGGAAGTTGCATTGATCCCCTGAAGGCAAACTTAGAAAGGGAGGTTAGTAGGACAAAGCACGGCCTCCACTGCAGTTGAACTCAGGACGGCAACTGATTTTCATTGTCTCCTTACTTCACTATTCATTCTAAATTCTCCTTGCCCTCTGCCACCTCTTTTACTGCTTTCAGTGGATTTCCCAATGGCATGACCCAAATTCTCATTCCTGAAGGGTCTGAGATCTTGGTAACCACAGCCTTTCCAGGTTGGACTTGCTTGTGTTTGTCCATTGGGTCACCTGATTGCCACCCATATTCCTCCCTGCTCCCATTGTGTGAAAGCCTTAATATGGGGTATAGTGATTCCTCCTACTTTATTCTTCTTTTTCAAGATTGTTTTAGCTACTTTAAGGACCTACTGTATAGCACAGGGAACTATACTCAATATCTTGTAATAATCTATAAGGGAAAAGAATCTGAAAAAGAGCATATATAAATATATATACACATATATATGTATATATATATATATAACTGAATCACTTTGCTGAAACTAACACAACATTGTAAATCAACTATACTTCTAAACAAAAGGCCTTTCTATATGTTTTTAAATAATCTTATCTATGTCTACATAAAACCTTACTGGGATTTTTATAGGAATTGCATTAAACCCATAGATCAATGTGGGGAGACTTGACCTCTTACCATGTTGAGCCCTCCACTCCGTGAACACAGTATGTCTCCTGTCTGTCTCTCCTGGCCATTGCTTTTGAACAACACCTTAGCGTGTGCCCATTATTCTTTACCCAAGTCAAGAATCAACATTGTAAGATAACAATGCATAAGTCATTTGTTATTTGTTATGTAATGCATTCTGAGTGCTATTTAATGTGTTTAGGGGCAATGTTAATGGATGAAAGTATTAGATGGTAGAGGTCAGAAAGTGTGTTTGTACTCCTCTTTTTAAGTCTTTTTAGAAGACATATTTCAACATCTAGAATAGTCTAGAGAATAACAGAACCTGTGTACTCATCACCCTTGATGATAGGCATCATGATGTAATGCACCTTCTGGAGGTAGACTGATTGCTGGGAAGAGAAGGACCCTGTGATGGGCCACAAACTGACAGTAAGTGAGCTCCAGCTCATTGGCCAGATTATCTAGCTGCATGTCACTCAATGTGTGTGTGCAAGAGTCTTTTCACCACATTTCGGCCAATGTGATGGTGGCAGCAGGAATGCGTAAGAACCCACAAGAGAAGGGGACTCTTGTGGATAAAGTCAGGGCCATGAAATCCAGCCACCACTCTCCACTACATGAAACGCCTTTGAAGTGATCTGAGTTTCTTTTGTCTTTAGAAAGGAGAAATTTTCCTACAGTCCCATAGGTTATCCAGACCCTTCTCCTAGGAAGGAAGTGAGACAGGGTAGCTACAGTCCTCTTCCTGAAGCCTAAATCTCTCTCTTAATGAGGCATCAGATGGACCAGACAAGAAGCCATTCCTGAGGGTCGGCTAGAGACTAGAGTACGTGAGGGCAATTAAAATCCCAATGTCCATCAAAGGAGAGGATGTAGATACATGGGTTTATGCACTTAAATATAGTGAGGGATGAATGACAAAGTGAGATGCAAACACTATGTGGCTTACGGAGTCGGAAGAAAGAGGGATGCTGTGAGCTCGAGTGGGGCCCCAGCAGCCCTCATGAAAGAGAAGAATTCAAAATACAACAAAGGGGACTTCCCTGGTGGTGCAGTGGTTAAGAATCTGCCTGCCATTGCAGGGGACACAGGTTCGAGCCCTGGTCCGGGAAGATCCCACATGCCGCAGAGCAACTGAGCCCATGCGCCACAACTACTGAGCCTGCGCTCTAGAGACTGCAAGCCATAACTACTGAGCCCGTGTGCCACAACTACTGAAGGCCGCACACCTAGAGCCCATGCTCCGCAACAAGAGAAGCCACCGCAATGAGAAGCCTGCTTGCCACAACAAAGAGTAGCCCCCGCTTGCCGCAACTAGAGAAAAGCCTGTGCGCAGGAACAAACACCAAACGCAGCCAAAAATAAAAATTAATTAATTAATTAAAAAAATATATCAAAGGAAGAGATGAATAATAGACAGATGAGAGCATATCCATGGTAATAGATTGGACTGAGGTCAAATTTTCTAGTTCTGGAGGTGGGGCTAAGGGTTGATGGAAATAATAGCAAGGATTTTTCCCCTTCTAAACAAGTGGCTTTTTTGCAGAGAACACAGGTGCATAAGATGCAGGTAAAATAAAATCACTTTCCTTTTGAGCCAGTGAGATGGAAATTGCACACATCACTTCTGCTCACATTCAGTTGATGAGAATTTTGTCACACCCAGCCACAAGGTCATCTGGAAAATGTAAATGTAGCATCTAGCAGGTGGCAACTGCCCAGGAAGAAGAGGGGAATTGATTATGAGGACACAACTGACCACAACCACACTAACAGAGCAACGACGTCCTGAGACTGCTGCTAAGTCGCCACACTGGCAGAAGGAGATGCACATCTCTGAGTCTTTGATAAGGGCTTTCATAAAATCTCCTTTTGCAGATGACTTCTTATTATAGCCTGCAATTAATTATCCTGGTTGGTGAGGGAAGAATGAGGAAAGCCAAAAGATTAAAAGCTTTGAGGACTTCCCTGGTGGTCCAGTGGTTAAGAATCCACCTGCCAATGCATGGGACACGGGTTCAATCCCTGGTCCAGGAAGATCCCACATGCTGCGGGGCAACTAAGCCCGTGAACCACAACTACTGAGCCCGCGCTCTAGAGCCCGCGAGTCGCAACTACTGAAGCTCACACGCCTAGAGCCCGTGCTCTGCAATGAGAGAAGCCACCACAATGAGAAGCCCACGCACCACAACGAAGAACAGCCCCCGCTCACCACAACTAGAGAAAGCCCGCACACAGCAACAAAGACCCAACGCAGCACCCCCCCCCCAAAAAAAAACCTTTAAAGTGCTTTGGGAACTCTAAAGCACTGTATAAATTCAAGGGGTGATGTTCCTGTTTGGGGGTTTGCTTTTTGTTTGGATTTTTTTTTTGTGATTTTATTATTCTAGAATGTTGGCGTATGGAGGTTCCCACCCTTTCCATCCTGTCTGTTCAGCACCCAGTAAAAAACTGATAGACATATTGAGAGGAAATTGTGGACATAATCAAATGGGGAAACAAAACAAAGGTGGACCCACCTATGATACAGATGTTAAAGTAAGCAGACAAGTACTTTAACTATAACTAACATGTTAAAGAAGATAGAAGAAAAGGTTGACAAACAGATGAATGAACAATGTTAACAGAGAATCTGTAAGTTTATAAAAGACAATCAAAAAGATATTCTAGAATTTAAAATTTAAAAATATGAAATTTAAAACTTACTGAAAATGAGAAGACAAGCCATAGACTGGGAGAAGATATTTGCAAAAGAGAGGTCTGATAAACGATTTATCCAAAATATATAAAGAACTCTTAAAACTCAATAATAAGAAAAAGAATAACCTCATTTTGCAATATATAAGAGCATCAAATCAACATGTTGTACACCTTAAACTTACACACTGTTATATGTCAATTGTATCTCAATAAAGCTGGAAAATAAAATAGAATATTTATAATTTTTTAAAAGAAAAAGAACAACCTGATTTAAAAATGGGCAAAAGATCTGAACAGACACTTCAAAGTATACATACAGGTACAAATAAACATATGAAAGGATACTCAGCATCATATGTCATTAGGGAATTGCAAATTAAAACAACAATGACATACCACTACACACCTGTTAGAATGGCCAAAATCTGGAATATTGCCAACACCAAATGCTGGTGAGGATATAGAGCAACAGAAACTCTCATTCACTGCTGATGGGAATGCAAAATGGCACAGCCACTTTGGAAGACAGTTTGGTGGTTTTTTATAAAATTAAACACACTCTTACCATATGATCCAGCAGTCACACTCCTTGGTGCTTCTCCAAAGGAGATGAAAATTTACACCTACACAAAAGCTTCATGTGGATGTTTACAGCAGCTTTATTCATAATTGCCAAAAGTTGGAAGCAATCAAGATGTGTTTCAATAGTTGAATGGATAAATTAAATTCAATACAACCAGACAATGGATTATTATTCGGCACTAAAAAGAAAACGAGCTATCAAGCCATGAAAAGACATGGAGGTGCTTTAAATGCATATTACTATGTAAAAGAAGCCAATTGAAAAAGGCTGCATAGTGAATGATACCAACTATGTGATATTCTGGAAAAGGCGAAACTAAAAACTATTGCAAGAGTAAAAAGATCAGTGCTTGCTGGGGGGTATGGGGTAGGGAGGGATGAATAGACAGCATAGATGATTTTTAGGACAATGGAATTATTCTGCATGATACTGTATTTGTGGATACATGTCATTATACATTTATCAAAACCCAAAGAATGTACAACACCAAGAGTGAACCCAAATATAAACTATAGATTTTTTAAAAATTTTTATTTATTTATATTTATTTTTGGCTGTGTTGGGTCCTCGTTTCTGTGTGAGGGCTTTCTCTAGTTGCGGCAAGCAGGGGCCACTCTTCATCGCGGTGCGCGGGCCTCTTGCTGTCGCAGCCTCTCTTGTTGCGGAGCACAGGCTCCAGACGCGCAGGCTCAGTAGTTGTGGCTCATGGGCCTAGTTGCTCCGCAGCATGTGGGATCTTCCCAGGCCAGAGCTCGAACCTGTGTCCCCTGCATTAGCAGGCAGATTCTCAACAGCTGTGCCACCAGGGAAACCCTAAACTATAGATTTTGCATGATAATGATATGTAAGTGTAGGTTCATCAGTTGTAGCAAAGGTGCCACTCTGGTGTCAGATCATGATAGCAAGGGTTGTTGTGCATGTATTAGGGCCAGAGGTATATGAGAACTCTCTGTACTTTGCTCAATTTTGCTGTGAACCTAAAACTGCACCCAAAATAGTCTACTTTTTAAAAAAACTTACTGGATGGGTTTAATTGAGGACTCGGACACAACAAAAGAAAGAACTAATGAACTCAAAGACAGTTAATAGGTCCAGTCAAGATGGAATAACAGGAATAAGACTTACCAGGGGGAAAAAAAGACATGAAACAATGTCAAAAAAAAAAAAAAAAACCAAACCTGAACATCAGGCAACAAAAGATAGTGATCTACAGAGAAAAGAACAGACAAATAAAAAATAAATAGCAAGATGATAGACTTAAAACTAACCATAACAATAATCACATTAAATGTATATGGTTTAAATATCCCAATAAAATGGCACAGATTGTCAGACTGAATTAAAAAGCAAGACCCAGGAAATCTCTGTTGGTCCAGTGGTTAGAACTCTGAGATTTCACTGCTGTGGGCCTGGGTTTGATCCCAGGTCAGGGAACTAAGATCCTGCAAGCTGCACTGCATGGCCAAAAAATACGAAAAAAAATAAATAAATAAAACCAAAAAGAAAGACCCAACTAGATGCTGTCTACAAGAAAAACACTTTAAACATAAAGACACAAATAGGTTAGAAGAATGGAAAAAGATATACCAAGCTAACACTGATCAAAAGAAAAGGCTGTAATGGCTATATTAATATCAGATAAAATAGATTTCAGAGCAAAGGATATTACCAGAGATAATGAAGGTCATTTCATAATCATAAATGGGTCAATTAGTCAAGAAGACATACAATCTTAAATGGTTTTCTCTTAATAACAGAGCTTCAAAATACATGAAATACCTGAGAAAGAGTTCAGAGTAATGATCATAAAGGTGATACAAGAACTTGGGAAAAGAATGGATGCACAGAGCAAGAAGTTACAAGAAGTTTTTAGCAAAGAGTTAGAAAATATAAAGAACAACCAAACAGAATTGAAGAATACAATAACTGAAATGAAAAATACATTAGAAGGAATCAATTGCAGAATAAAAGAGGCAGAAGAACGAATCAGTGAGCTTGAAGACAAAGTGGTGGAAATCACTGCTGTAGAACAGAATAAAGAAAAAAGAATGAAAAGAAATTATGGTTAAAGAGACTTCTGGGACACATCAAATGCACTAACATTTGCATTATAGGGGTCTCAGAAAGAGAAGAGGAAGAGAAAGGGCCTGAGAAAATATCTGAAGGGATAATAGCTGAAAACTTTCCTAACATGGGAAAGGAAACAGTCACTCAAGTCCAGGAAGACAGAATCCCATACAGGATTAACTCAAGGAGGAACGTGCCAAGTCACATAGTAATCAAATTGACAAAAATTGAAGACAAAGAGAAAATATTAAAAGCAACAAGGGAAAAGCAATAAATAACATACAAGGGAATACCCATAAGACTATCAGCTGATTTTTCAGCAGAAACTCTGCAGGCCAGAAGGGAGTGGCATGATATATTTAAAGTGATGAAAGGGAAAAACCTACAACCAAGAATACTCCACCCAGCAAGGCTCTCATTCAGATTTCACAGAGAAATCAAAAGCTTTACAGACAAGCAAAAACTAAAAGAATTCAGCACCACCAAACTAGCTTTACAACAGAAGGAACTTCTCTAAGCGGGAAAGTAAAGGCCACAACTAGAAACAGGAAAATTATGAAATGGGAAAGCTCACTGGTAAAGGCAAACAGATGGTAAAGGTAGGAAATTACCCACACACAAATATGATATCAAAACCAGTAATTGTGAGAGGAGGAAAGTACAAACGCAGGATATTTGAAATGCATTTGAAATTAAGAGATCAGCAAATTAAAACAATCACATATACATATAGACTGCTATATCAAAACTTCATGGTAACCACAAATGAAAAACCTATAATAGATATACACACAAAAAAGAAAAAGGAACTCAAACACAACACTAAAGATAGTCATCAAATCACAAGAGAAGGGAACAAAAGAGGAAAAGAAGAAAAAAGACCTACAAAAACAAATCCAAAACAATTAACAAAATGGCAATAAGAACATACATATCAGTAATTACTTTAAATGTAAACAGGTTAAGTACTCCAACCAAAAGACATAGACTGAATGGATACAAAACAAGACCTGTATATATGTTGTCTACAAGAGATCCACCTCAGATCTAGAGACACATACAAACTGAAAGTGAGGGGATGGAAAAAGGTATTCCATGCAAATGGAAATCAAAAGAAAGTGGGAGTAGCAATACTGATATCAGACGAAATAGACTTTAAAATAAAGACTGTTACAAAATACATTAAATAAAAACTGATAAAATTCAAGGAGAAATAAACAAATCCACAACTGTAGTTGGAAATTTCAATACCCCTCTTTAAATAGTTCATAAAAGTAGGCAAAAAATCACCTAGGACATAGCAGACTTGAACAACACTATCAACCAAATTGATTAATTGACATTTGCAGAAAATTCCTCCTCACAACCACAGAATATATATTCTTCTAAGTGCAGATGGAATGTTTATGGAGATTGATCATATTTGGGGTCATAAAACCAGTCTCAATAAATGTAAAAGGATCTAAGTCATACAAAGTATGTTCTTTGATCACCACGGAATTAAATTAAAATTCAGTAACAAAAAGATAACTGGGAGTCCCCTAAATATTTGGGAACTAAATAACATACTTCTGAATAACCCATAAGTCAAAGAAGAAGTCACAAGGGAAATTAGAAAGCATTTTGAACTGAATGAAAATACAACAGATCAGATATAGTGGGATACTGCTAAAGCATTATTTAAGTGTTGCAATGGGCAGTAACATGGTCAGAATTTTTGTTTTTAAAAGGTCAGTCTGTCTAGCAATTCAGTTTAGGAGGAGAGGTGAAGAACAAAGAGGAAGTAGGGATTAGGAAATTACATCAACCAAACATTTCATCAATATTTATTGAGTGCCTGCACTGGTAAGCAGTAGGGTGCTGAGGTGGTAGCAGGGAACAAGACAGAGTGTCTGCCCTCAAGGGGCTTACATTCTAGTGAGGGGAGAAAAAGAAATAAATACATGAATCAGATACTGTCAGGTGTTAAATGTGGTAGAATGTGACTTGGTGGGTGGGAGGGGTGGATGGGAGTGGAGGTGGGGAGCAGCTTTAGTGAGGCTGGTCTGGGAAAGGCCTCTCCTCAGAAGTGACATTTGAGCTGACCCCTAACTGTGCAAAGATCCAGGATAAGAGCTTTTGAATCAGACAGAATGGCAAATGCAAAAACCCTCAGATGGAAATGAGTGAAACCCAGGTGGCTGGAGCACAGGGAGCAAGGTGCCAAATGGAGACCAATGAGAATGGAGCAGCAGACGGGGGGCCCTCGTAGGCCCTTGATGGCCATGCAGTGTATCCCAGCTACAAATGGAAACCTCTGGAGAGTGTTGAGATGAAGGGTGATGTGGCTGGTTCACTCTTTAGAAAGATCCCTCTGGCTTGGTGGAGGAGGAAAGTAGACCAGTTATCCAGGCAAGAGATGGTGGGGCCTGCACTAGGGTCATAGCAGGGAAGATAGTGTGAAGTTATTGGAATCCAGATATATTCTGTAGGTAAGCAGGACTTACCAATGAATAAATGGGAGAACAGAAGTCTTGAGGAGGGTAAATGTGAGGTCTGAGAGAAGAGACAGGAAGTCCAGATGGAAGATGGCTTAGGCTAGGATAGTGCTGACAGAGACAGATTTAATATTCTCTATTTCACCGACTCTAAGATCCACATTTTTTCACATTTATACTTCTCTGAAATTGAGACATACTCTTCAATCAATAGCATCTTTCAATTGCTATCAACCATGAAACAATTGCAAGGTTGTTGTGTGGTGAAAACATTCCATTGACACTTTCTGGTAAGATTAAGTGCCAGCAGCAACACATCTTAGATTTGGTAAAATGTGGATATATTTGCAGGCAGAATTGACAGGATTTAATGATGGATTGAGTGAGGGGAACGAGGATGAGAAAAATATCATCATAATTCAGGAGACGGAAGTCCCAAATTCTGAGATGGAAGAGCAGCAGATTTTGAAAGAGAGAGATAAACTTCTCACTCAAAAGTAAGTCTGGAGTTCCTATAAGGCATATTAGTGAAAAATGTCAGAAGGCACTTGGGTATTTAGGTCAGAGCTCAGAAGAGAGAAGGCTGCAGATCATAATTAGGCAGATAGTATATGATGGTACACGGAGATGGTAAAGGAGTGAACAAGATTTCCCAACACGTACAGAATGAGTAGGAAAGATGGCCCATGGCTGAGCCCTGAGAAACTCCAACATACGGGGCAAGGAGAGGAGAAACCTACAGGAGCCACTGAGGTCAGGCAGCCAGAGTAGTAAGTGGGAAATCATGGGGAATTCCATCTCTGAAGCCAGGACACCCTAGAGTCATCAATCCAGTCAAGTGCTGCTGACAGGTCGAGATGCAAATACACGTGAGTATCAGCATAGAGAAAATCCTGGAGGGTAATACACCACACCATTACCAGAGATTATCTCTGAGGGCTGGAATTCAGAGACTCTTCCTTTTTTTTTAACTTTTATTTTCCAATATTGCATATTTCTGTAATGTATTAATTATTTAAAAGGAAAAACTAATAAAGCAAATCTGCAAAGCATATCTATCTTGTGGGTGAGGATGCATCCACATTATAGGTGTCTGATAAATGTTAATTTTCCTCCCCTCCCTTCCTGAGGTTTTGCATTCTGAATGGAGTCTTCCAAAGAGGCAAAGCCCTCAGAATGGTTTTTAGACGTGGAATGAATTTCTGATATCTTGGAAGACAGATAGAAAAAGACCGTTTTGAACAGAGGATAGGCCCTTTCCACAGCCCTGAGATCACATCACAGAGGGGGCCGGCGGCATCTCCCACAAACAAGACTGTTCCTACATGCTCATTTCCCTGACCCTGCAGAAGAGGAGGAAAAGGAAACTCGGAGTTGCCTTGAAATTTAAGCACAACTTACATTCGTTCTACTCTGAGATCTGAATTTTTAATAGTTTAGAAATGCCCAGCCCTTCAGAAGGTGAGCAGAGGTCCAAACACTGAAAAGAATGAATACCCTGCTGGTGATTTCTCCAGCCTGCTGTTCATTTCTGAAAACGTTCCTTGAGGTGAATAATTTATGCCACTTACTGATTCACATTCCTTAAGGGGCCTGGGTTAAAGGTGGCTGGAGGTTTCCGCACAGTGCAAGCCCAGCTTCCCCAGAGGCATTTCCAGCCATCAGGATGCTTGGCTGTCCTGGCCCTGTGGTTTGAGGGCCAGGACAATGAAAACTCAAATGAAAACTGCAAACATCCCACAGTGCAAACACATTTGCATCAAGATCATGAATGTCCTTGATACAATGTAAATATGACATAGAAAAAGTAAGTTTTTAAAATAACCTCAGCCAGCCCGTTACAAAGAGATAACAAGCCTTACTGGGGACGGTGCGGAGTATAATTTTTCCTGTTCCTTACTCTTTGCCTCTAATACCATGATACAGCCACACCTGCTGCCCTGTGACTTTGCAGTGCCTCCCAACAGAGCCGGCAACTATTATATCCCTTTTCCATTAAAGTTGGGCTTGGCCATGTGACTTTGGCCAACGAAAATAGTAGCAGATGTGATGCCAGAAATGGCTTTTTTTTTTTGGCTGCATCGGGTCTTAGTTGCGGCACACAGGATCTTTGTTGAGGTATGCGGGATCTCTTCCTTATGGCGCACCGTCTGCTCGGGTTTCTCTCTAGTTACAGCGCACGGGATTCTCTCTAGTTATGGCGTGCGGGTTTTCTATCTCTAGTTGTGGCACACGGGCTCCAGGGCACGTGGGCTCTGTAGTTTGTGGCACGCGGGCTCTCTCGCTGAGGCACGCGAGCTCAATAGCTGTGGCGCGTGGACTTAGTTGCTCTGCCGCATGTGGGATCTTTGTTCCCCGACCAGGGATCGAACCTGCGTCCCCTGCATTGGAAGGCAGATTCTTTACCAGTGGACCACCAGGGAAGTCCCCAGAAATGGCTTTTTAATGTGTTTCCATGGATTGGGCTTCTGCTATGCACCTTAACATCTCTGGGAGCTGTTTGTGCGGGACATGTGGAGCCAACCAGAACTCCCCGCCCCCATCTAAGCAAAGGCAGACCAGCAAGCTGGCAAACCTGCAAGAGATCTGGGAGAATAAACAAGGAGTTGGTAGGAATTGTTAGACGCTAGAACATGTCATCTTCCTGAGGACTTGGTTCATCAAAAAGTTAAACACAGAATTACTGTATGACCCAGAAATTCCACTCCTAGATACATACCCCAAAGAATTGAAAACAGGGACTCAAACACACACCTGTACATGAATGTTCATAGCAGCACTATTAACAATAGTCAAAAGGTGGAAACAACCCAAATGGCCATCAATGAATGAGTGGTAGACATACAAGAGAATATTATTCAGCCACAAAAAGGAATGAAGTACTGTTACATGCTACAATGTGTATGAACCTCAAAAACCTTACACTAGGTGAAAGAAGCCAGATACAAAAGGACAAATACTGTATGATTCTATTTCATTTACTAGAATAAGGTAAATCCATAGAGACAGAAAGCAAATCGGTGGTTTCCAGGTTCCAGGGGGAATGGGGACTAACCGCCTAGGTAGGGAGTTTTCTTTTGAGATGATAGAAGTGTTGGAACTAAATGGTTACATAACATTGTGAATGTACTAAATGCCACTGAATTGTTTACTTTAAAATGGTTGATTTTATAAACCATAATGAAAAGAATATGAAAAAGGATATATATATATATATATATATATATATATATGAATCACTTTGCTGTACACAAGAAACTAACACAACATTGTAAATCAACTATACTTCAATTTTTAAAAATGGTTGATTTTGTTATATAAAGCTTACCTCGATGAAAAGAAAAAAGAAAAAATTGTCTTCATACAAATGGGATGTGTAATACCTACAAGTGCCACCAGTGTCATTTCTCTTTTTAATGAATCCACTCTGAAGTAGGAGCATACCAGGTCTCAGAAGCTTGCAAATTTTAATCTGTGAGTCAATTTATGAGTGGATTTAGGTAATCTGGCTGCAAATCCACTTAAAGATTGCCTCTAAATCACTATCTTGAAGTAAGGCCAAGGCATTAAGGGGGAATCTGATCTAGTTACAAGCATGCATTCCTTCCAGGGATGAGTAAAGCTTTGGGGACATTCTCCAGCCCCTTTATAAATCCAAGTTTATAAGGCTTTATAAATTGTTGAACTCACCACACCGCTACAAAATTAGATTCGCTGCCACAAGGGGGCAGTGCTGTCCAGGCAATGCCCCACCAGTTAAGAAGACAAATTAGAATTCTTGAGTTGCAGATTCCAGTTTTCATCATTGAAAGTGGTAGCAAATAACCCCAGCCTACTGAACACATCATCAGCTATTTAAAAATATATAGTATGAAAAAAATAAAAAATAAAAAATAAATAAAATAAAATAAAAATATATAGTATGTATGTTGAAAAGAATATTGGATCTGGAAAAGAATCTTTGGAAAACATGTCCATCAAGTTTATATAAATACAGAAATTGGGTTCAGTGAGCAGCCCAGAGCCACAGAGTGAGTGAGGCCTGGAACCCAGGTCTAGTGTTTTCATGTCTGATGCTCTCGGTACCACAGCCTCCTGCTCTCTTGAGCTTTCCTCGACCTTTCCCTGAGCTTTCAGAGCAAGTGATGTCTGCGTGTTGACATAAGCACTTCTCACTGTGATTGCGGCAGGGCAAGTCTCTCTTCCAACCCCACGGCTGCCTTCGAACTCCCGCCTTGCTGCTCCTGGCTCCCATCTCCCAAGGCAAAAGCATTAGCAGAAAAGCCCAGCACTCAGAGTGAGCTGGCTGTCCGAGACCAGTGACTGGGGATGAGAGTCCACGCAGGGCTGACAAGCTGTCAGAGCCTCCACCATCTGTCAAAACCTATGAGAACCCAGTCGGCACGGGGCAGGCAAGCAGCTGATGTGGTTGATCACCCAGCGTCAGCCTCAGAGGCACACAGGCAGTTCACCTTGTGACCTGCCCCGGCTCTAGCGTTCCTCCAGGAAGCACTCCAATCAGCAAAGCCCCCTGCTAGGTGCTGGAGGGAAGGAGGCATCCTTCAAAGGTGATTAAGATGTCATCTCAGCGCTGGAGAAGCTGCCAATCTGGTTGAGAAACTGAGACCAATCTAGGAAAGGGTAAACAAGAATACAAGCGCCAAAGCAGCACAGAGCAGATTTCCAAGTCCTCTGCAGGAACCATTCACCCCAGGATACATGCACATCAGCAGGGCTGGACATCGGAAGGAATTCCAACTCCTCAGAATCCAAAGGGCGGCCACCTTGCAGAGGGGGACAGTGGACCCTTTGCCCCACTATTAAAGGGTAGAGGATCTTTTCTCCTATAGCTTCTTACTGAAAACGCAGGCCGCCACTGTGTCACTAACTCCCTGCAAACCCCACAGAGCTGGATTATTTCTGGTAATTGCCACCAGAGGGAGCTCAAAGAACAAGCCTGAATTTTCCATCCTTGTCATTTATGAAGGAAGAGGGGGAAATGCTGCTTTCTGCCTTCAGCCAGTCCAAAGACCAGTGAAACCCCGTAACAGTTTTACTTCATTCCTACTTTGTGACAAGTACACATGGCAGAATGATGCTGGATCTGTAGATTTACAGAATGCCTGCCCTCCTCCCTGAGCTTCCCATGAATATTTCAGACTCAGATGATCCCCACAGCAGAAGTCCTGCCTTTATAATCTGCCCATAGTGCTCTCTTCAGAGGATGGGATGCCAGCATTCTCCCCGCCTGGATTCACAGCCTCCAGAACTGCCCTCCCAACCAGAATCAGGCCCAGATTCTATCTCCAACATCCACAGGAGTGCCAGCCCCACTCCTCAGGCCCCTCTTTTCCAAGCTACCCGTGAACATATGACAACACTGATGCGACAGACTGTGTTATACAGGCATTGAAATTAAAGTGGAAATTGCTTCCAGCTGCTAGATTCCCCATGCCTCCTTTTCACTGCAGATCCTCATCTCAGTTGGGGTGGGGATGCAGCAGTGTGGTGTTCTGCTGCCAGGATGAAGCGACGAGATTCCCAGGGAGGAGATGCAGCAGCTGCATCCAAGAGCATGACAAACCCCACCTTAGATCACTTGTTGATTAGAATAGTTGGAGTTCACGAGGTTTTCATCCTTACTACCATGTGAGGACATCACAACTGCTTTTTCCTTCTTCTCAAGATTATTTTGCTCCTGCAGACATTTCCCTTTTTTTAATGTGTTTGGAGACAGAACTGTGAAGAGGGATGCTGCCTTGGGCCCAGAGGCCTTTGGTTTTCATGCAGAACCTAGGGGGCAACCTAACAGGGCGGGAGAGGGGGCAGAGGGAATTGGCCCTGACTTTCAGGTTTGGGGGTTCAGCACAGATTGCTGTTGTGGGCTCATGACTTGAAGGAGGCCAGTAGGCCAACAGGGAAGTGGATCTGTCAATACGGTCGCACGCACTGTTCCTGTACTCAGGGGACATCAGAGCATGACCGCTCAGAAATGGCAGCTGCTCCTGGAGACATCTGGAAAGGCTTCCGAAGACAGATGTCCCCCAGGCTTCTCTTGGAAGGCTGATAGGTGACTGCAACCACCACTCTGGGTTCACCCCTCAGCCGCCCCCTGGCCTGCACCAGCACATGTTCCCTGAGTGGCACCTTCTGAGTGCTAGCCAAGTCAGGTGACAGGATCACCAGGGGCTGCTGCTGTCCTGGGTCTTATCTCCTTCCCCCAGGTCCCAGGTGACATTCATGACTCACGCCCTCGCCTTCTGGAGCTCTGTGAATGAAGAGTGCATTTGCATTCCCTTTCTTCTAGTGCATGGTTAAAAACTCAGACTCTCTTTGAGACAGTGTACACAGGTTTTTGGTTCAGAGATGGGTAGATCCCTTAACTGTTTTCACCCACCCAGCAGTTGCACCTCATCTGAAATGGCCTAGAACATCCATGCCATTGGCTTTGTGGCCGTGGACCCTGACTTCCCCAGCCACCCTCATGCCCTCTGAATGGTATTTTATGGTTTGCAAAAAGCTTTCACTTTCATTGTATTATCCCCATTAGACAGATGAGGAAACTGAGGCTTGCCAGCATCCAAAAGTCTGGTGAATCAGGAACCATATTACAAATCTGCAGAATTGATAGTCCTGAAATTGAACTATTGATTTTACAAGCCTACCTCATGGAGGAGACAATGCTAATCTGAGGCAACTTCATTTTGATCAAGTAGCTGTGCCTGAGCTTGGGGAAATCTCTGGATAACCATCTGGATTCCAGAACCCACATGACCTGGTGCTGCCACTAGAAGGCTGATGCTCTAAGTAATATCCTGTATCCAATTTTGCATCTATGGTGGATGTCTTTGGTTTTGCTGTCCATCATCCTATCTGCTTTCTCCCAATACCTCAGTTTTCCTAAGAGTGACCACTCTCCCTCATATTTAGTATGATGTTTCACCTGTGTCAGGAATGGACATGCAACCCAGACTTGAACGTTTGGAGCCTTGCTTTCTCTTGGTCACGGTGATTGGTGGAGGCATGAGCACGTGGCCCAATCAGAAGCATTGAGACTCCTGCTGTGATCGTTAAGAGATAGGCACTCTCTTTCGCAGCACTTGAGAAACCTGAGAGGATGCAGGCTTGGAGTATCTGGCAGCAATCTTGTCACCATGAGGAACCCAAGAAACAGAGAGTGACTAGCTGATGATACCATTGGTCTCCGGATATAGCTATGCCTGAAATGAGTATTTCCCTGGACTTTTTTGTTATGTGATCCAATAAAGGCCTTTCATTTCTTGGGTCAGTTTTGAGTTGGCTCAAAGGTCCTATCCAATGTAACATCTCTTCTACTACAAAAACCAGTCATCCCATTATAAACACATTCATTCCATTTCTAGACAGTGGGCTTGGTCCTTGTCTCTGTCCCTCTTGTCAAGTCACAAGGAAGCTAATTGAGGACTCTGGCTACTCATCCCTTGGTCCGATGAGTTGATTCTTGGAATGAGGGCAAATTGCAATATCCAGACGAAACCAGCCAGGCATCTTGCTTGATACCCAAGTCTGTCTCATTTATTTGTATAGGGATATGTTGCACTTTCTTCACAGCAAGGCCTTTCATGTCTTCTAGTCTGCACCTGGAGTCTGTTTCCTCATTTACAAAATGAAGGGGATGGACCAAGTAATTTCTAAAACATCCACTACAACTAATATTCTGTTACCCATTTATACATTCTTTAACAAAATGTAGAAAAAACTCCTTATCAAGGAAGTGTGGTCTGTGACCAGAGGGCTTAGGCATTTGGGAAAAGCCTGAGGTTTCTGGAAAATGTCTTTGATGGGGATGTGCTTTCAGACTCTCCATTTACAATAACCTGTCACCCTAGATATGTCTCAATTTGGGGGAAAATAAAGAGGAATAAATGAGAATAAGCATCGAGGTGGGTCTGTGTGGGGCATTTTCTTCTTTGTCCAAGGCCTCAGATCTGTAAGCAAGCGCCGTCCAAAGAGCAGCAGAGGCGGGTCCCTTTCAGGAAAAACTTCTCCTAGTCCCGAGGTTCCCAGAAAATTGTGTTTGGAGAGCTAAGAAGCTTGGCCGTGAGTAATTTGTTTTTTAAATAGCCCTGTTAGTTGGTCCACATTGTGTTTTTCATTCCACCAGAGCCAAAGGTGGCGTTTCTTTTGTTTATAGTATTAGTGTTATATTATTGGTGATCTCATTGTTCTTGTTTGTGACATGTTTACCTCGGTGGGACAGTTATTGTAGGAGGCAAGTCGGGGGCTAATCTACCCACCAAACCTGCAGAACTAAAGAAAAAGACGCCAATCTGTCCTGCAGGGTGCACATTACTCCTCTCTTGGATTGTTAAAGTCTAATTATAGGCTGTTGATCCCAGTTAGAACCATTTATAAGCCTAAACACTGTTCTGCAGTGTCTTTTGCCAATAGGTGTGTTTCATTCTTATTGTTGTGTAAAACATAACATTTGCGCATTTGGGGGACTAGAACAGGTTAGTGTTCCTTTGGAAAGTCAGATGGAAAACAAGCTAAATGTGACTCAGAACTGGACGGGGGAAAGCAATAGACCTTGATGCTTATTTATTAGGAATTTCTGAAACCTCAGGACTATGGAGCTCTCCTTTCAGATCTCAGCTCAAATGCCACCTCCTCTAGGAAGCTCTCCCTGACTGCTCATCTCATGTTCTTGGGACAGCAGATTTCCCCCACCCCCACCCCCAGCTTCCTGGCGTTTATCACATTTCATATGACTGTGTGGATTATTTGATTGTATCTTTCCAGTAAATGGAAGACTGCCTAACAAACCAGAGTGCTAAGTACAGATAGAGACAAAAAGACCAAGTTATAAGGTACGATCATGCCACCTCAGGACTGGCAGCTATGTTATCCTCTATACCAGCCTCCCACTGGTGACACCATTATGGTCCCAATTGTGTTCTGCCCATGAAGCACAGCTAAACCCATAGATGTTCAGCAAGCTAATAGTAGAGCTCCTGCTGTGGCCAGGTGAACTTGACCATGGCTCTCTAATGGCGAAAGTGTGTGTCATTGCCTCGGGAACCTTGTGTCTGTTATCCCATTACTCACCCTCAACTCTAGTCCTTGTAACCACATCATTAAGGGGGAAGGTTAATATGGAGAGTGGGGGAGGGGAGGGAGAAGGGGACATGAACATTGCATATTACATAACCCATGATTCTGACAGTGGTCCTTCCACCTGCTTACACCTTATTGTATTGGTGCTAACATACCCCATCTCTTTCCTCTTCCTTCTTCCTGTGTGTGTTTTAAATTTATCCAGTAATCTGTGAGATTCAAGCATTTAACTTGGTCTGCGTGCCTTTCTATTCTGTCACCTCTAGAATAGCTTGCCTGGTAGTGCATTTGGAGGCTAATTTCTTTACAACATATTGAAAGAGTATACTGTGAATTACCTACTATGACTGCTAATTAGGGTGAGGGGTAGGGTTAAACTACTTTCTGAGTCTAGCTACAAAAAAAGCCATTTCATTGCCATTCAACCGTTATCCATTGTATTAACTGTTGAGAATACAGGGACAAGAAAACAGCCGTGGAGCTTACAGCAAAAAAAGACAATCTGATGATCACACGAATAAATGTGAAGTTTTAACAGTGATAAGTCCTCATGAAGAGAAGGTGTATGGTCCTCTGAGAGCATATGACAGGGGAATTTGACCCATTCAGAGAAGGTAGGAGTTAATGAAGCAAAGGGAAAGATAACCTGTGTAAGGCCCCATTTGGGATGAATCAAATCAACCACTCATTCAGCAGGCAGCACCGGCCCTGAGTGCCTGGCCCCCTGTTGGGTTCAAGAGTACAGAGCAGAAAGACCAACCCTGCCCCAAGGCAGGTACAAGAAAACTCTTAGGCTTGGGAGGGTCCTTGGAGAATCCTGGGGTCCTAACTCCCAGTCTTACTTATTCTCACTGATGCAGGCTTCTACCCTACCTAATGCTCCTTTGTGAGTTCAGCCCTCCCAGGATTAAAAACTGACCTCACAATAATATCTCTGCCTCCAGTCTCTTCCTTGCGTCCAAATCAAATCCAGTTTTCAAAACTTCATTAGCTAAAGTCTCATTGAACTCCGGCTTTAGAAGAAATAATCAAGATGCAGTTTCCTGGCCTATCCTAAGCTCTTTACACACGTGATTTTTTCATCTTTATGACAACCAGTGAGGTAACACTATTGTAATAGGAAAGAAACCTGGCGCTTAGAGAAAAGGTAATTTGCCCAAGTCATTCAGCTATTAGGTGACAAAATCAAAATTCAAATCCAGGTCGTTCTGACCCCAGACCTGAAACCCACATGAAACCCAAGAAGCTTTAACCAGGAATTTCGGTTAAAATGAATCTTGCTGGGTTTCTGAACAGCTCTCAGGGCGTTTTCTTCCAGATTCTGGTTCAGATGAGCCCTCTGTCTCCATTGTGTCTTCCCGGGGGGATTTTCGAGGGAGAGAAGCTGCTTCGCACAGAGACGTGGGCAGATGGCATCGGGGACACACGTGTGACCGCCGAGAAGACTGCGGCGTATTTGCCCTTCCGGTTCACAAGATACGGGCAAGGGGCGGTGGACACGAGAGTGCGTTTGTGGTGGTTGAGTGGGGACACTTTCTTTTCAAAAACCCAGATTGAATACAGTTTTCCTTCACCCCCCGAACTTGGGCGGGTGGGTTTTGTCCTTTCTCAACCACAGCGCTTGCCTCCGAGCGGACTGGCGTCCAGTTGCAGCCGGACAGTGGGGGGAGGCGTTACCTGGCGTCGCTGGTTTCTAACCAGGGAGAACCGGGCCTGCGGCTGGAGAACGTGGGGGGCTTGGGGCAGCAGCGCGCCCGGCCAGTCAAGGAAAGCCTTGAGTGACTCTCGGACGGTCTCTGGGGACAAGGCTGGCCACCTCCGTGGGAAGTGGGAGGGTGGGCGAGGCAAGCGAGGGCTCCCGGGTGGGCGGGGGCGGCGGGCCGGCTCAGCCCGGAGCCGCAAGGGCGACGAGTGCGCGGCTTCCTGCCGCCAGGGGGCGCCTCGCCCAGCGTGGCCCGACGGCGGGGCGAGGCGGGGTGGCCGCAGTTGGGTGAAGGGTGGGCGGGGTGCGACCCAGCTAAGCCTGGAAAGCGCGGGCCCCCCCGGAAAGCTCACTCGGACCAGCGCTGGGGGCGCCCTCAACTCGACCCCACTGGAGGGCAGGGGTCAGGACAGAGAGCGAGGGCCCTGGGGTGCAGGGCCTGGCACCCAGTAGGCGCTCACTAGAGATTTGCTGACTGGGGGACGGGGGGGGCGCTCAGGGACAGCTCTAGGGAGCAGCTGGCTCGGGAACCCCAAGTCCAAGTCCATTCTCAATGGGGTCTCGGTAGCTGACTGCCGCGAACCACGGCTGCACTCAGTGGAGCACCCTCCCCGTCCCCGTCCGCGTCCCCGTCCCCGTCCTAGAGAGCTTCACATCGGGTGGGGGAGCGAGGGAGCTCCCGCGCGGCTTGGCACCCGGAGGAGTCCCGAAGTTTCCCGGCTCCGTGCTCCTCCCCGCCTCCCCGCGCCTCCCCGAGACTCAACCGGAGTAGCCGCACCTACGTTCTTAAATGGTTCCTTCTGGACCGCTGAGCTGAGCTGAGCCTCCAGGGAGGCGAGGGGTTTCTTCCCCGGACCTTTGTCCCGGTGCTCGGGTGGGTCAGTCTGATCTGAAATCGCCTAGGGGACTAGAGTCCGAAGAGGACTCGACCGAAGGGTCTCAGGACGCGCGGGAACTAATTAACTGAGTGAAAATGCGCGCCAAGGCCTGAGATTCCCGGGATCGTGCCTCAGCGTCCCCAGGTGCCAACGCAGGGAAGAGGAAATTGCAGTTTAAAGAATGTAGAGTGAGTGGAAACCAAAGAGCGGAAGCTTGTGCTTTCTACTGTCACACCTGAGGGGGCTTGGCCTCTGAAAAAAACGCTTGGTCCAAATCCCTGCTGTGCCACTTACCAGCTGTGTGATCTTGAGCAAGTTGCCCAATCTCTCTGAGCTCTGTTTCCTGCTCTGTAAAAGGGAGATTAAAAAACTTAACTAATTCTGTCCCGGCATTGTGAAGATGAGATGGGATAGTGAATGCACAGCTCTTAGCCCTGTATCTGGTGCAGGTTAAGGCTGGGTGTGCGACAGGTGTTAGGCCAGTGTTTTCATCGCTAGATGCCCTCATAAGCGAGGATGACTAGCTTCCCAGAGCTGAGAGAAGTGAGCAAAGTCTGGGCCCTGGTGTTAGAGACCCGGGAAGCATCCAGACACCAGTGCACAGCCTTCAGGGCTGTCACTGCTCTGTATCCTCCCCTCCTGAAAACTGGAGTTAACACCAGTGTGGTGCTGCAGGCGGCCCCCGTATGGGACGCCTTCTGGGGCACTTTCCTGCAGGGAACAGCTGCAATCACCAACGGTGACTTTGAGCACATGCCGGCACTTCAAGGAAATTATCTCAATTAATTCTCACAACATCCTGAAAAACTAACAAGGAAAATGATGTACAGAGAAGCCGAAGGTCTCAAGGTCACACAGTCAGTGAGCAACCAAGCTGGAACCCCCATCAGATCTGGTTCCAGAGCCTGAGCTCCTTCCCTATGTCCAGCGATCTAAACACCTACCTCTCCATCAAGCCTAGCCCCCAAACCTGGGACCAATCCTCCAGTTGGTGGTGGGTGTCTTAGGGCTTGGGCCCGATACCCACGCCGGGCACCAGATGCCCAGCATGGGTTGGAGAAAAGGGCAGTCTTCCTCCCGGCGCCTGCAGGAAGCCAGGGCCAGCCAGGGCTGGTAGAAAGGGACAAACTGGGCGGGACTCTGGGCCCTCCCGAGTTTCACCCTGATGTTTGGAGTGGGTCACCTTACCCATCTCTCCCACTTCGGGGTGCAAGGAAGAACCCAACTCTGCCTCCCGCTTTCTTTCTTCTCTGCAAAGCCCAGATGCCAAAAAAAGATGCCCAGGGAGCTGGTGTTCATTAAAGAATGAACATTCCCAACCCCAAATGAGTCTCTGAGTACACAAGCCTTCCCTGCTCTCCCAGGCCTGTAGTCGAGGCCTTCTAGCAGATCCCACATCTCCAGCCGCCTCCTGAGTAGACATCAGCCGGGACTTGGGTGCCAGAGTCAAGAAGGGGCGCGGGCCACACTGGGGACCTGGTCCGGCAGCCCGGGCCCTGAGTCCTCTTTGGGGAGGTGAGTGCCTGGGGTGGGGCGGGCAGGAAGGCTTTGGAGCTCGGCACGAGGGCTTTCTTGAGGCCTCCGGGCCAGCTTCTCTGGAAGGGCTTGTGGCCAAGAAAGGAGAAAATGTTGGTCCGGGCCGTGGAAGAGGGAGATCCGCAGCCGTCTAGCGGGGCAGTTTCGGCGCAGGATACCAGGGGGCAGTGCTGCGCAGCGAATGTGGCCAAACCGCAGCTTGCCGCCGGTTCTCCGACTCCCCTCTGGCCTCTCAAATACGCTGCAAAGTTGCTCCTTGAGCGCTCCTGAGCCCAATAGCCCTCTCGCCCCAACATGCTAAAGGGGGTGCCCTCCTCTCCCACCGCACGCCGCGCTCGGTGCGGCCGTCTTTGAATGTCTTTGCTCGGTAAAGACAGCTGCCACCTGGTTGGTTTTCGACCACTGACTTGGCCTTAAGAAGCGTGAGCTGGGGCGGCGGGTGTCCCATAGGGTTTTTGCAGGCCTTGCGCGCAAGGGTGGAGTTACAAGGAAGATGGGGTTTGAGGGGACAGCCCGCAAAAATGCAGATGCCCCTTTGGCAAAGGAAAGGGCCGCTATCTTTCGATCGCCTTCCGGATTTACGTAGAAATCGGTCCGAGGAAAGGTCAGATGTAAGGTGGAGGCCCACCCTCGGCCAGGTTGGAGCCAATCCAGAGGGGCGGGGGCGGGAGGGCTGACCTTTAGCGCCAGGACCCAGCCCCAGGCCCACCCCAACCCCGGAATCGATGCTGTGTGGAAAAAGCCTTCCCTTCTAGCCTAGAAGAGGCTGTGTCCAGATTTAAAATCTGCGGCAGTGGGCAGACCGGACCCAGTGACACTGGCGGAGCTCTTCCCACACGTGAGGCTACGAATTCCACTCCCTGTTCCGTCGCGGAGGACAAGGTCGCGCCCTCCGAGCTTCCGGGCCAAGTGTGCGCCCAGGGAGCTTGGTGAAATATAACCCGAACATGATTCTCTTTGGGCTTGGCCTGCTCTTGCTGGGATTTTTGTTTTTGTGTTTCTCTTTTTTCCCTCAATAGCCGTTTTGCAATAAATAAAATTAAAAGGCAGCTGCATGTCAGCGTTTGAATGACAGTGGCTGTTTGTTCTTTGAAGAATTCACACTTTAAAACTGCTTTCTGTGAGCCCAGAGGAAGAACTTTTAAACCACCGTTATGTAATTTGAAACCATCAATAGCCCCTCTTTAAGGTTGTCTTTATTGTGGGAAGTCAAGGTAATGATTTTGTCGCTGTCTAATTTCATCCCAATGTACAGCATCGCTTTTACAGCCTTTCAAAGGTAGGTGAAAGGCGTCAATCTGGGACCCTTTTTGTGGCCGATTAACAGTTTAAAATGGTTTTCTAACCCTGTCACAACTATTGGGCTGATAAACAGGATTTCTGCAGAGGCATTAGCAAGTCTGTAAATAGATCATTTAAAAAAAAAAAAAAAACTCCAGGCAATTCTGCCGCTCCTCTGGCAAAAATAAAACATAGGTCCACAGGGTGGTGTGCCGTGTGTCTCACCTCCAAGAAGAAGTAGTTACAAGCGACTTCTCAAGAGCTGTTTGTGTCCTGGTTGTTATTATTATTGCCATAATCTTAGGAGAAAGTGAACAACAAGCTGACGACACAGGGGTGGAAATCAATGGCTTGTGGGCACTGCATTGATTCTACCTTATTGTAGAAAATGTGCTTCCCGATAATCACTGGCAAAGCCGGGCGCCGCTGCCTACTGTCTTTGACGTAGAATCAGCCGAACAGAAAAATCCGATTTTATTGCAAGGGTTCTACAGAAGAAAATATTTTATGTGGACACTGCTGGGACGACTGCGGGAGAAACGAAGGAAATGAAGGCAAACTGGACGCCAGCATAGGGTGACCCATCCATCACCTTTATCCCCTCTCTACCACTGAGAAATAGTAATATTTTCAGTAGAAGCAAAAAGGCGAACTGGACTATTTAAGACTTTTTTTTTTATTATTAAGTTTAGGCCCAGTCCTACTATACGTTTATTCTCCTTGACGCCGTTGTATTTCTCTGATGCAACAGAAACCTCTAACTCCTGGCCCCAGGTCGCGCACCAAGGGCGGACAGCCCCACTCCCCGGGTCACCCGAGGATTCCCTTTGGGTGCAGGCGCGGCCTCTTCCTCCAAGAGGAGGGGGCAGCTCCCTCAGTGCAAAGCGAAGGAGAAATTAGAAGTAGCGATGAAACTGTCAAGAGGCCCAGCCTGACATCCACTCCCGCAAGTCACTGGGGGAGGCGACACCCCCGAATCTGGAGCGCCCCCGAGAAGCTCCTCTGGCGCCGTGGGCGGACAGCTTGGACTGTTTTGTCTTCTCCGCCCCGCACGGGGTTCCGGGAGTTTAGGTCCCCGACCCGGGGAGGAAAGGGCGAGATGGCGCCTCTGGGCTGGCTGGGGATGCGGCCACTGCGGAGCCTACGCCCGGCCGCTATCCTTGCGGCCCAAGGCCGGGCCCGACGCCGAGGTGAGGTCGCGGGGCAGGCGGGAACCCCCGCCCTGGGAGGGGCCCCTGCGCTCCGAGCCGTCGGCGCGCGGGGGGAGTCGAGGCGCGCAGACCGCCTCCCTCTCCGCTCGGCTCCCGGGTCCCCCCGAGATCGTCGCTACTCAGGACCTGGGGCGGGGGGTGCCTCCCCAGCGCCGGTGAAGGACTGCCGAGACCGAGGGGGCAGCGGGCTCGCGCGGCTGCAGTTCGCGCCCGGCGGCCGCCAGCAAGAAACAGAACCTGGAGCTCGACTCGTATCTTCACTCCCGGCTCCCAGCCCGGCCCAGCCCGGCCCAGCCCGGCCCGCGGTGCTCAGGGAGGCCCCGGGTGGCCCCTGTCTCCTCCCCTCCTGCAAACACCACCTCCAGTAAAACGGGCCCACCCCACCCAGCCTGGCGAGCCACCCGGCCGCGGGCTGCCCCCGCCGCGGCTCAGTCTCGGCTGGTGCAGATCCCTGGCCGAAGGCAGACAGAACTCAGCATCCCCGCGGCTCCTACCTCCCCGAGGCGGCCACCTGGGATGAGGGGTGGGGTGGGGTGGGGCCGCGGGCGGAGGCCGAGCCAAGGGACGCAGCTCGGCTGCCGAGGGCTCGGCCCCGGGCTTAGCGGCGCGATCGAACAGAGCCCAGCCCGGGCCCTTTTGCTCAGGACGCAGTCCGGGTCCCGCCCTACCTCTTCCCCGTCCCTCCTCTGGCTGCGTTCTGCGCCTTCGGCATTTCCCTTCCCTCTCGGGGTTTCCACCCCCCTGCTTATCTCTGTTACTCTCCTCTTCTTCGCCAACTCCTTTCCTCCCCACCTTGTCCCCCGCCCCCCACTCTTCTGCAGCTTGTCGCAGAGAGAGTCCCAAACAACCCTCATAAAGCCAAAAAAACTACAAATGTAAGCACTGCCCAGATCCGTGTGCGTATCCTGTTGCTTCTAGAAGGCAAATTGACACCGGGAGGATTTGGATCGGCTTCCTCCCCAGCCCAGGGACGTTAGCCCATTGCACAGATGGAGGACTTGGAGCAGGGAGGTAACCCCAACTATTATCAACATAATTTTTCTCATGTGGTGGATTTCAGTCCTCTGAATATGATCTCTACCTCCTGTTTTCCATTCCTCTTAATTTCTTGACGTTTTCTTGGCTGGTTTAAGCAATAGGAGGAAGAGAGGGCAAAGATAGCCCTATACCTTTCAGTAGAATGAAATAGCAGCCTGGAATTTCAGCCACGTAACTATCACAAATGAAACTGTGTTTGTGAAAATTCGTGACCCTAGCTATGTAATTTGGAAACAGTCATGAAAAAGAATATTGCACAGGTGAAAGTGAGTTTACAATTGCTTCCCTATTTTTAGTATTTTTCAAAATTGCTGAGAGGACTTTCCCTGAATACAAGGATGGATGTTTCAACTTGGAAACTTCAGCGTAGCCTTAATCATCGGAGGGCTACAGTTATCATAAATTGCTTTTAAAGTGTATATTAAAAGTGATTGAAATTTGTTTCCTTAAAAAAATAGTCTCTGAAGTTGAAAACGTTCCACGTTTATCAAATAGACTTTCCTAAAACTTTAAAATAATTCCCATGAACATTTTCTTAGAGAAATTTCACATTAAATATAATGTTTCTGGGACCCTTAAAAAGCAGAAGTTGGAGCACAACTTTCACAACCGTCAATTTCCTGCCAGATTCTTTGAATTGAGCATTTTCCTGGGTGCCTGGACCTTCCTCTTCTTGAAGCAGGGTTCTCAGGAGGGAAAATTTGCATTCCTGAAGAACTCTGCTTTATGGCAAGTCCAGAAGAAATGAATGCAGGTTTTTGCATCTCACGCCTATCAGGGTGGACACGATTTGGACCTGGGATCAGCTTAAAACCCAGCAAATATTCTGGACATGCTGACAAGATGCGGCAGATGCAAAAACTAGCCAGAGTCATGGAGGGTGAAGACAAAATTAAAATAGTCCCTTGTTTTGCAGGATGCACTCAGATATTGAGGAAGAGGAGGCAGTGAGATCGGACTTGTCTACAGTGTCTATGTCTATCTATTACTAATTTTCATTCCTTTTCCAGAGCTTGTTTTGTTTAGCCAGTTCTGAGTACCTGGGATTTACCGGAAAACTGTTTCCTTTGGTTTCTCCCCATATTGTTAGTAATAATTTGAACTGAGTCTGTCTAATCAATTTCTTATACTCTAATTTTATTCTTTAACAACTAGATCTTCAAATTAAACAGTTCTTCTGTCCCTACATAATTTTTACTTTTTCCCTCTTAACTTTATTCCTGTATACTTCAAACTAGCTCTCCTTGCTTATCATTCTCCCCATTTATTCTTCTCTCACTTGAGGTTTCTATGATGGTGATTTACACTACTGAACAAATTTTCAAAACACCTTCAAAATTAACTGATGCCTTTCCTCACCCACTGGAATATCATTTAACCAAGGAAGTCAACCCAGGAAGGTGAGGGAGAAAAATGAGATGATCATATACAAGTAACTGAGGACAAAAAATCCTCTCACTGAGTATTTTTTAAAAGAACGTCTTTAAATTAGAAATATCGGATTAATTACTGTAAGACAAATATAAATTGCCACTCTCCATTGGGTATTCACGTCAGGATCCTTTTCTGCTAGCGACATTATAAAACACAAATAGTGGCCATACAAAACATCAAAAAGTTGTGTGTCTAACCCCAAATGCCTCATTCGTATAACTGACAATCTCTCTGGCATCCTTCTTTGTAGAAAAACCTGTTATTAGAGGAAAAGAAAAAGTTGGAAGGACACCCAGACAGCTGATATGAAATAATTCTCTTGTTGAAACACTTGAAGGGAATTCCAGCAGAACAGATTCGTATTTCCATGACCTGTGTTTGCCCCAATGAGAGGGAATTTGGGATGGGAGGGAAAATGGCAGTTATCAGGAAATGAAATGCTTGCCCAGAGAATTCTAAGCAAGTCAATCACCAGACCAGGCAGGAGTTTTGTGGGGGGGTTTTTTGTTTTGTTTTGTTTTGTTTTTTAAATATCCACTTCCCATTTGTTTTACCCAATTCAAAAATTTTTCCCAAGAAAAAAAATACGCTTGTAAAATGTCTCATTAACAGCAAAGATGAATTGGACCTCAACTTTTGAATGCCATGCAGCTTTAATGGAGATTGTAGAAGTTTGTGGATTGAAAGAATAGTGCCAGCTTGCATTCGGACGAACTATTTTCCATCTGTGTGGTAGAGTTTGAGCTGTGTTTGCTACAAAAGCTTCAGCTGGCTGATGGACGACTTTGGCCCTGAATTTTCATTTATGTTTTGTTTCAAATATGAAAAGATATTTGTTATTTCCCAAAATTTCAAATTTTCAATCATTTCCATTTTAATCTGGTTTAAATTATGTTTTGAGAGGCACATTAGAGAGTCTACATTTAACATTATTTTACAAGGAAAAAAGAGAAAAAAGGGAAGGTACTGACTTTCTGTGTCAAAGAAATGGCTCATTGGTTTTTTGTCTTCAGGTATCTCTGATTAATACTTAAAAAAAATAAAGGTTTTCTCACATGCAGGACTTTGCTAATACAAAGTACATCAGCGTGATCCGCAGTCCTAAAATGTGAGGGGTGAGGGTGGGGTGCGGGGGCAGGGAGAGCTCATCTGGGACCCACGCAGGATGCAGAGATTGTGTTTTTATGGAAAGCCTGTTTTGTCCAGCAGCTGGTGAAATTCAAAATGGTCCCCAAAGCCTGTCTCTGAAGCCAGCAATTCAGAAACAGTAGAACCAGTTCGTTAGCCTCCGTACCCTGCCTCCCCACTCAGTGACACTCCAGCTGAGAATGCTTCCAAAAGCAAGACTTTTCTAACCGAATGGAAGCTGCTGGGAGGGGCTTAGTTCCAAGATCAACAGTTTTCGCTTTAAAAAGAAGGTAGCAGTTCAGCCCGTTGTTTGTTTTTGCTGAGCACCTCAGTTTTGCCTCTGCGGTTCCCCACCAGCAGGAGACCATTACTCGGGACAATGTCCTATCCCATTGTCATCATCTCCTACGGAACTAAAACAATGCTCTGTTTGGCTTCCTAGGCGAGGGGGATTTGTTCTGCTCTTCCTGAAGCAGAGTTTCCGACTGAGTTTCTGACCCAGTCACTTGATATTCAGCAGGGATACCTGGGGACAATTTTTTTTAAATCTGCTATCTTGTGTTTTGTAATTTCATTCTCTGAGAAAGAGCTCAGAAACTCGATTCTCAATCAAGAAGAATCATACCGTGGCTAAAGGAAGAGGGTTTGCTCAAGCTGCATGAGCTCTATAATTTAAATCAGCTAGATAGCATTTATTTATCGTTGTCTCATTTTTTTTGTTTTGTATTATTGAATAGCAAACCCCTAAAAAATTTTCTAGTACTGTGTTGTTGAATAGCAAACCCCAAAAGGTTAGAAACCACAGGACCTCAGATATTTTCTACTGGGCCATAGTGTTTCCTTTCTGCTTCTTTTTAAACACGTAAGCTAAAATACACACACACACATACATATATATGTATATATACGCACATATACATATAATATCATGACATGTCAAGATTTCTAACATTCATGACAGAGGTTGATAAACATTAACTCTTTGGAGCTATTTTGTCATACTTGAGATCTTCCATAAAAGTGAAACAAGCCCACGGAATAGAAAAAAACCCTCTGATCTGCCATAAGCATCTCTCTCTTTACATACACCTACACAGGCCTAATGGCCCTAAGTGTTTTCACCTGGAAAATGTAATATAGCTTAAGGCAGTTCTAGTGGCGGAAAGACTTGTTTGTTCTGAAGCTAGAGAGTCAGTAGGACACTTAAGACTGTTTTGCCCTTGGACCTGAGGCAAGCTAATTGTCACCATCGCTCCAGTAGTTGCTATCAATTTATTACTCATGTTTAGTAACCTGGGGAGCACAAACATAACAGCTGCTTATAATAAAAGTGTAATTGGCCAAGACTGGCAACCTGAGGAGATTAAGCCTCATGCTAATGAGGCCAAGGTCGTATGCTGATTTACTTTGCTCTGAGATGGTAATGAATAGTCCCCGTCTCCAGCAGCCCCAGGCTGGCTCTGTGCAAACCTACCTTTGCATGGCTAGCAGAGAAACAGTTCAGAGCCTAGGTCTTACTGGAGAGCAAGAGAGCCATTGAGGGAGATGAGATGGCAAAATGCTTAAGAGCTGGGGCTCCAGAGGCAGACGGACCTGTGTTGGAATCCTGACTCCCCCATTTGCTTTCTCGGTGACTCTGAGCAAGTTATTAACCACTCTGAGCTTCTGTTGCCTTATCTTTAAGAACAGGGAAAATAAGAATAATAGTGCTCTATTATTTGTTATAAAGCTTAAATGACAAGGTGCATGCAAAGCATCAACACTCAACATTAGTGATCATCAGTATTATCTGTGTATACAATGAACAGCACTTGAGTATCCAAGACCCAACCCTATAGTTCTTCCTAGTCCTGTCCCTGTCACTAGAAAGAATGTCTACTCCATGGATATTGCGCTCACGTGTTTTACTCCTAGATCCCAGGAGACTTGTCACACACAAGTGAAGCTTCGTTAATTGGTCTGTTTGGGTTATACATGTATGGACACATTCTGCAAATCACAGTAGTCTTCACAGTCATGCTTCCTCTTTTTTTATGAAAAAGAGTTGAGAAATCCAGGAACTTTTTTAAAAAAGCTTAGTTTTACCGATAGGTACCAAGATAGGAATAAATTGGAGTATTCAAGTGGAGTATATCAAGTTACGACTGACCAAGAGGTTGAGATCATTGAAACCAACATAATTTCCTTAAAAATACCAGATATCTGACAAAATTTGTCCAGCCTTCATAAGGGCTGCCTGAAATCTGGGAGACCTTTTTTTCAAGTAAGCTCCTGCTGTCTGAGCTGATTGGTGGCATATAAGAATTTCTCATTTCCCTACTGATGGGTTGAGACTCTAAGAAGCCTATGAACAAAAGAAGTACCCTCTAGTTTTGTGGGAGATAATTTTTGTAAGGTTATGGTTATCTTTATTACCCTTTCCCTGGCATTCCCTAGTCCTAAATTTACTAATTCTGAAATGTTATACTTAGAGGGTCATGCTTTTCCTGACTATATTGGTTGGTTTGTAATATGATCCCATTGCATTTTACTAGACATGTGTTACATTTGCAGGAAGTCCAGGCTTATGCCAACAAGCAAACTGGATAACCCCCATGGTTTCTTACAACTATTCTGAAAACTTCCTTATTTTGCTTTTTACACATCAGAAGTTCGGCTTATAAGAGCAAAATTGTGCCTGGAATGCTCTGTCTTGGGTTCTGATCTATTAAGCACTTTCTTGATTACTCGGTTGGCCTTCATTTGTCCTGTTCCTCTCTTTAGATCCAATTCTACATCTCTTATCCTGTGTTATCTGTGAAGCCTCCCCATCACGTGAGCTGATTTCCCCTCATCACTCTTTCTTTGACTGAAGCCTGAGTCCCATAACCTCACCGCACTGGCCACAGCTTCAGTGAAGAGATCCCTGCTCTCAAGAACTTATAGTCTAGTCATGGGGACACACATGCATGAAAAGATAACTAGCAGTAGAAAGCAAGGCATGAAATGGGATGAAAATGCAGTCAAGATGATAAGTGCTGTGGCATACCCCTCACTGAACCTCACTTTGCTCACCTGAAAAACTGGAGTTAATCCTCTATGGTCAGCCCCTCTCATAGGATTTCAGTGAAAAACAGATGAGATGGTCTATATGGGAAGCTTTCTGTCAACCACAAATCAACTGTACAAAAAAAGAGTGAGCAGGAAAGATGCAGGAAAATAACAGAATTATTATTAAACCTTAAAAGGCTTAAAGACAAATGCCAAATTCAGTAGCATGGCAATACGGTTCCATCTAGAGTGGGGGTGAGGTTAGGGGGTACAATGGGAAAGGGTGTGCAAAGGGTCTTTTTTTTTTTTTTTTGCAAAGGGTGTGCTCTGTGTTACATTGAGGGGTGGTCACGTGAATGTTCATTGCCTCATTTTTTTTTTTTAATTTACTTATTTATTTATTTATTTTTTGGCCGTGTTGGGTCTTCGTTTCTGTGAGAGGGCTTTCTCTAGTTGCGGCAAGAGGGGGCCACGCTTCATCGCGGTGCACAGGCCTCTCACTGTCGCGGCCTCTCTTGTTGCGGAGCACAAGTTCCAGATGCGCAGGCTCAGTAGTTGTGGCTCACGGGCCTAGTTGCTCCGCGGCATGTGGGATCTTCCCAGACCAGGGCTCAAACCCATGTCCCCTGCATTGGCAGGCAGATTCTCAACCACTGCGCCACCAGGGAAGCCCCACAGCCTCATTTTTATAAATGTTGGTATATATGAAATATTTATATACCATACATATATTCATATGTATATACCATATGTATATACATACATAAAGGACTTTAGTTATTGGTTCTAAATAGTTTCATTTTACAGATGAGAAACCTGAGGGCTAGAGAAAGAAATGCTTGCTTAGAATCAAACAGCCTCTCAGTAGCTAAAGTAGCACTGTATCTTATTTCCCCTCTCCCTTGATCTGTATTTCCTTTGTCCTCTGTAAATCTTATTGTTATCCTTCATTCCTCTCTTTCCCTTACCCCCATGGTCAAGCCAACAGCAGGTCCTGCCAGTTCAACCTTCTATGTCCTGAGTTCCCCCACTTCTCCCCATTGCCATTGCCCGTGTGCTGGCACATTTGCCCAGCAGCTCTGGACTGATGCTGGAGCAGGGCAGTGCAGCGCAGGGCATAGCTGTGGTTCCAGGTTTCCTGACTGGTTCCTCATTGAGAAAGCACTGCATTTATGCACACGGGAAATAGAAGTAACCATCACTCCTGTTATGCATACTTCACAAGGTACTTATGTGGATAAATGTGAAGGCACTCTGAGAGTATAAATTGTTCTTTGTATATATGTGTATAGACACGGAGGTGTACACACAAGTTTCTACAGCTACTGTTATACACAAAAGGCATATACAGTCCTCTCATGTCCCTCAGTGTTTTCTCCAATTCTTTAATGGAACATCCCACTCTGGGGTGCGATGGATCATCATGGGCCTTCCTTATCCTTGCCAGATGGAAATTCCTGGAACGTAGGAGTCTGGGGCCCCTGTAGGGACAGAACATGTGCTCTGCTGAATAGGTGTTGAATGAACCTTTATTCAGAATAAGCTGGCGCTGTTGCTGCTGTTTCCATTCTACCATGTGCCTTTCCTCATATCCCTTTAGATGGAAGGTCCCCCTTCTCTCACACGCCCATCCTTTCCATCCTTTTATGCCCGTTGAATCCCACTTCTTCAAAGAAACCACGCTCCACACTCTGGCTTGCACTGCAGCCAGCCCTTCCTTTCTCCTGAACTCCTTCCCCGCTTGCAGTGTGGGCCACAAAGTTCAGCCCTCAGGGATGTCTTGACTCATTTGATGTTTTAACGGAAGATTGGAAGTATCCTGGGCTGGGACCATGATGTCTCAGAGTCTCCCCTCTATAACCCACTGGCCTCTAAATTTCTTGAGGACAAGGACTTGGTCTGTCTTGTTCACCATTGCATTTCCAGCATCAGTACTTTATCTGACAGAATAGATACTCAGTAAATATTTGTTGAATGAATGAATAGATTTTACACATAATAAATGCTTAATAAATACTTAAGCATGCTTGGCCAAGATAGTCCAATAACACACCTTACTATTATTTCTTCATAGCACTATTCTTTCTTCACAGTATTATTATTTCTTCATAGCACTCTCTGAAATTATCTATTTGGTTAATGAGTTCATATGTTCCTTGTCTGTTGCCACTTCTCCCACTAGACTACAGGGAGCTTATAGTTTAACAAACAAGGCTCTTGTTTGCCTTTTTCACTGCTGTGTCTGGCAATTAGTAGATGCTCAGTAAATGAATGAATGGAAAAAAATTATATCACACTGTTAGGGACTGAATTCTGTCTCTCCCAAATTCATATGTGGTAGCCCTAATGCCTAATGTGACTGTATTTGGAGACAGGGCCTTTAGGGAGGAAATTAAGGTTAAATGAAGTGATAAGGGTAGGGTCCTAATCCAAAAGGACTGGTGTCCTTCTAAGGAGAGGAAGAGATGCCAGGTCTCTCTCTCTCTCCATGAGAGCACAGAGGACAGGCCATATGAGGACATAGTGAGAAAGTGGCTGTCTACTAGTCTGGAAAAGAGGTCTCACCAGAACCAACCTTGACAGCACCTTGATCTCAGACTTCCAGTCTACAGAACTGTGAGAAAATACATTTCCGTTGTTTAAGCTACCTAGTCTGTGGTATTTTGTTATGGCAGCCTTAGTAGACTAAAATATGCACAATTACTAACTAGTTGGCTGGCCTCGGACAAGTCACCTAACCTCTGTGTGCCTTAGTTTCCTCACCTGTAAAATGGAGCTAATAATAGTTTCTGCCTCACAGAGGTGTGATGAAGATTGAGTTAATATATGTAAGGCCCTTAGGATACTATATTAATGGTAGCTATTTGAATTAGTAATAGTAGTTCAGTCAATTTAGTGAATGACAGCAATCATGCAAAATTTTAGGGCTCCCAAATAGGACATTTGGAAAGAACATGTCACCTGGGGAAAGAAATGTCACCTAGAGAGGGCCCAGACAAATAGGCAGATGCAAAAGGGCAGAGGAGGAAGAGAAGAAATTCTGAGGAGACAGGATGGGAGGCGGCACTATGTGATATGCCCAGGGGCAGCAAACAGGGTAGGCTGGCTTGGGCAGAGGGTCTGTAGAGAAGACAGTTCCATTTCTATTTGCACAAAAGCACCAGTGTTTCAAAGCAAGGGAGAAGCCGGCAGACATTCTGAGTGTGTTTTGTGTCACTGGTGATTCCGTTCCGATTACTGACCTTCTTGGGTCTGTCAACAGGCCCTGCTGGCCTGCCCTTCACCAGCTGTCACTTCTCTCCCTTCTTGGCACCATGCTCTCTCTTACTCAGCACACTCTGCTTCTCCTGTTCTCCTCCAAACACCCACCAGCGTACATGTCCTGGTGCAGCAGGACATTAGCCATTGTGCTACACAGTCCCAAGTCTGCTACTCCCTCCCTTTCTGACGTGCACAGATTTGCTCTGTAAAGAGAATTTAACTGGAATGTTCAATTTACTGTCAAGTAAGTTGATCTGTGTAGACAGCTGGAATCCTTTTTGGTTTGGTTTGATTGTTTTTAACCCTCAGAACCAAGACAGAGTTGGGGTCTGAACCTTTGGGTCACACATTGCCTTTATCTTTCTTCTTTGCTCTTCTCCTAGAGGTGAAGGACCAGCCTTTGCATCCACGGACACATGCCCATGTTCTCTCGCTGCTCTGCATCTGGCAGGGTAAATGGCAGCCTGCAGTCTCTGCCACAAACTCTCTGGGTGCAGGAGAGGGAACGCAGGCCTTGGAGTGAAAAACATAGGCTTGTCTCCTGACTCTGTTTCTGCCTCCTCTAGCCTTGTCACTCTGGGAACTCTGAGCCTCAGTTTCCTCATCTGTAAAATGGCACAGATAGCGGGGAGGATCGATGTGAAAGCTCTTGCAGATCTGTCACACTCTGGGAGGATGTGGTTTTTCTCATTGTTTTCACCAGCTGCCTGTCATTTGGTCTCTCACCTTCCCTGGCCTCACTGTGGCTGGATCTCTGGATTGCGGAGGAAGAAAGGAGGGGCCCAGTCAGCCTCGGGGTCATTCCCTCCATGTAGGGCTGGCTTCCCTGGTGTGACTCGGGGTTCTAAGTACTCCAATGATGCCACAAACCCCAAAGGGCAGTTTTGTGAGATGTTTTTTAGGACCAGCAAGCGGGGAGAACCCGACCGACCGTAAGGCTCTCCCACTTTGTCAGCTCCTCGGGGCAATGGCAGCCTGCACTGCTGGCTTCTTGTGCAGCCCAGCTGGACAGACACATCTACAGCACCTGTTCTCTACAGCATCTTCTTAGACTCAGATGCCTCCAGGCCCAAGCAGGGAATGTGATCGAAGGGGCCCACCTGGTAAGAAACCGGGGAGTGTGTGTCCTTCCAGGAAAGGTAGTCTCTTCTCATCTCCAGCTGATTGTTGACATGGAAAAATGAGCCCAGTGCAACCAGGTCATCTAATTTTTCAAGAGACACTGGGAGTTCAAGTTTTTAGATGAAGTCGCTTATTTTTGAAATATTGGAGATTAACTTTAAAAATGTGAACAAAACAAAACACAAAACCACAGACTGGATTTGGCTCAGGTCTTCAGCCTCTGCTTTAAAGTAATCCACATGAGAATATTGGTAAATGCTCAGTGTAACTGTTTTGTGACTTATATGCATTTCTACTGGGGTCTTGTCTAAATACCCAGCAGCAGTCCTGTAATTTGGATGGCCCGATGACTCTGCCATGAATCAAGAAGTCTCTGCCTAGGGACTCAACTCCCCTAGGCTTACGTGTGTAACTACAGAATCTAAGAATGTTAGAGTTGGGATCACCAGCTCTCCTTGGACCACTGATCCTGTCTTGCTCCTCCTTCAGTAAAAAGAGAAAGCGAAGGTTAGATGGAGTGGGGTCTTGCCTGGGATCACTCCGATTTT
The DNA here is from genome assembly GCF_965194825.1 of Balaenoptera physalus. Taxonomy (NCBI): domain Eukaryota; kingdom Metazoa; phylum Chordata; class Mammalia; order Artiodactyla; family Balaenopteridae; genus Balaenoptera; species Balaenoptera physalus. The sequence goes on from NC_138893.1 coordinate 36,276,024, forward strand.
TAGTGAACCAGCTGGAGCAATAGTGCAGCCTCCCAACCCCTGGTCCTATTTCCTTCCACTTTTCCTCGAGCTTCCATTTCCTGCTATAAAATGATTGTCTTTGCTTCAACCCCAAATGAAATTCTCCTGAGAAGTAATATTCCTCTGAGCCACTGGGATTTCAAGCCATTGAAGAATGAAAGGCAGGTTGGATGAATGGCCAGCTCTGTGGTCTGTTCTTTATGGTTGAGGTCAAAATCAGGATGAGTGGAATGCAGAATCCCAGGGATTCTGATATGGCAAACCAGAACTCTCTGATGTGCATTTTCATCTGATTGCCTCCAAATTTCTTCACCAAGAGTAACAATGTCTCCCTTTTATGAAAAACATGGCAACATGTAAAAACAGGCAAAATAACCTGTCCAGATTAAGAATGTAGTGGGAGAAGGCGCTGTAGAATCTCAAAACTGTGAATATTTTAAAGCATTTGCGTATTGCGCAGCAGCAACCAAATATTTGACCGGGGGGTGGGGGTGGGGCGGAATATCCTGCTCTGCACCAGATATTTGGCCACTGGCTGGTGTAGGCCGTTGGGAGGGTGTCTGCTCCCCACACCTCTTTGTGAGGCCCTTTCTGCGGAGATGGTGGACAGAGCTTGGCTGACCCAGGAGGCAGGCTTCCTCCTCCTTCCATGTATGTACCTGGGGCTCAGACAAGCCCCTTGCAGGAAGAACCTTAAGGAGAGGGGACCCCAGCCAGCCACAGCTGCTCAGGCTGCTTGCAGAAAGAGAGCATCCTCGGTGTTTCGACTTGGTCTTCTGTTGGTGTTGTTGTGGCAGTGGCATAACGTTGCCATAAACAGCCTTTGAGAATATCAAACGCCACCGTCACACGTCCATATTTAGTCCCTTACAAAAGCTGTTTATAGTTCTGTGTACTCTTCTTCACGAACATTACACCTTAATTTTATTAGCTTTTTCAGAGAACTCAAACAGACTACAGAGGCTCAATTTTCCCATCCAGAAGTCATGCTGGTTTAATTAGTTAATGTTTGTAAAGCACTTTGGAAGAGGGAACGTGCTGTAGAAGTACTAAGTAGTGAGTAGTATTAGGAGTTACTGAACGCACTTTATTATAACATCTCCTGGTTATAAACGTCATCCCTTCCAGCTCATTGGGTGTGTGTTAGTTCTGACCTTTATGGAATTCATCACATGGAAAGTGTTCCTGTCTCCTTCTGGGGTCACATTGGGCTCCCAGGCCAGTTACAGCCATCTGTGACCCTGTGACCACAGTTCTCCACTTTTGTTGCAGCTGAGAGTCTTGGCAAACTCTTAGAACAAATGCCTCTCAAAAACAGCTAACAGTCCTCTCATTTTCTTCTCCTCTTTTCCCAAATACTGAGTGCCCCACCTCGTACCAGGCACTCCCTCCTTTTTGGTCCTCTTTTCTTGTCTGGGCTAATGGTTCTGCTGAGTGACCTTGGACGAGTCAATTCATCTTTCCACTTTCCTTGATCCCTTTGGCTGTGTTGCAGGGATCTAACACAAAACATCTGGGAATAAAACTATGCTCATGCTCAGTTCTGTATTCCTGTGTTAATGATCTCACTTCTGCCAGCTTTAAGTAGAGAATGAAGGAAAGTCCATATTGCTTGCATTGCTTTCACACTGATACAATTTTGCCTTTCAAACTTACAGTGATTTCTCCCTTATTATAAAGGAATTCAGTGTGACACACATGTAATTTTTCTGAGTTTATTTTATATTAAAATGTTTCTCAAAGCTTTTATGTGCTTCCCTGCCCTCTTAAACAAAAACGCAATTTAATCTTTTGAGGGTCATTTCCCTGAATATCCATTGTCACGTTGCATTCTATTGCTTTCATGCCCTCAAGAGCACTTGAGGTTGTAGTTACTTGTGTCCAAGAAAAGTCACCCCAGATTGCGATATATTTCAAGTTACTTGGTCTGTTTTCTCTCTCTCTCCATGCAGTACTTTCCCCTCCCATTTGATGCCTCTAATCTTCTGTAGGCTAGGAAATGGGAGAGTTAGGTTTGTTAGAATTAGTCCTAAAATAAGAGTAAATAGGCTTTGAATGAGGGACTGAGAAGGTCTCCTATAAGCCAAGAACCCAGGTTGTAATTTACACTCTTTGATAACACACATTTTAACTACTTGATGGCCTTGCCTTCATCCTTTTCCAGTTGTGGCTCTCTTCTAGATGGGGTGAGGTTTATAAAATAAGTGACTTCTGGGCAAGCATTCTTGCACACTGAAATAAAAACACTTTACAGTTCTGATACAGGGAGTTCTTAGAGATTTGCATGGAGTAGGTGTCAGTACCTGATTGTTGAATAAATGGCTCCAGCAGTTTTTCAGGCAGTAAGAAATTTTAGAAAATGATGGGTTTAAAGAGGCTTTGAAACACAAATGTACTCCTGTTAGAAAGATACAAAGTTATAAGCCAAGTTTCCTGGAAAACCTCAAAGTTCTCTGTGATCCAGAAAATGTAATAAAATCAGCCTTTCTTTTCCTTTTCCCAGAATGCTTCACCTAGAGAATGTCACAGCCAACAAGCACCTGTTGTCATTTTCCATTTACCACCCTAAGTGCAAATGGGCCTCTGATTTCCTGAAGGTGAGAGCAGAACATGTTCATTTGCATCTTTGTTTTTTAATAAAAAGAGAAAGTAAATTTAGGGCTTTGTACCCTGAGGTACATCCCAGTGAGGTAGCCCCATTCAATTTACAAGAAGTGATGATGAACTTGGCAAAGACCACGTTGGTTCCATTTCTAGCTGTAACACTTTTATTCTGTTTGGTATGAAGAATGACATGCTAAAAAAAAAAAAAAAAAAAAAGAATGACATGCTATGTTTTTTATTAGTCCAGCCTACACTGTGTAATGTCTGAAATAGAGAAATTACAAAAATAAACTTATGAATTATTCCTTAGAATTTGGTTATTCCTTAGGAGGCACGATATAGTTCATTGGTCAAGATCATGAATTTGGGTTTAGGATGGTCCTGGGTTTGAATGCAGGCTGTGGATTCCTAGCTGTGATGCCAAGGACTAGTTGCTTAACCTCTCTGAGCCTCAGTCTCTCATCCAAAATATGGGTGTTTCAGTTACCTATTGCTGCATAACAAACCCACCCAAAGCATAGTAGTTTCAAACAACAGCAACCATATATTTTTTCAAGATTCTGCTACTTGGACAGGGCTCTGCATGGATGGCTCATCCCTGCCTCACATGAAATTGTTGGGATCCCTTATAAGGTTACATTCAGCTGGAAGTTCAGCTGGGCTGCAGCATCCAAGATGGCCTCACACACGTGACTGGAAGTTGGTGCTATCAGCTGGGGTAACTCAATTTTCCATATGGCCTCTCTTCCTCTAGTAGTCTAGATTGGCTTCTTTATTGCACAACAGCTGGGTTCCAAGAGAGCCAGAACATAATCTATTAGGGCTGTTTATGACCTAGCCCCAGAACTGGCACAGTGTCACTTTCACCTCATTTGATTGATCAAAGCATGTCATGGGCCACATTTACTGAAGGGGAAATAGACTCTGTCTCTTGATGGGAGGAATGGCAAAGAATTTATGACCATTTTTAATCCAACACAATGGGTATACGCAATTGTCCTTTTCTCAAAGGGTTGTTATGAGAATTAAATGAGATTATAGCAGTCAGTTAGTCCTTACTAAATACTAGTTTTCATTACTGTTTTATAGTATTGAATCAGTATGAAGCCAATTATCTTTGCCATTTACTATCTGGACCTTTCAGTTACTCTGTCTGGCTCTTGGTTCTTTTTGCTATCTCTGGTTCTATCTAACAAGTGCTAGGCCCATGGGGAATGTGCAAATAAAAACAGTAATAGTAAATATTTATTCACAGTGTTGGCTATGGGACAAGCAATATTCTAAGCACTTTGTTTATGTTACAAACAACCTGATAAGTACTAGGGCTAACCTTATTGTGCAGATAGGCTACTGAGTCACAGAGTAGCAAAGTAACCAGCCTAAAGCCACACACCTAGTAAGTAGTGCAGCTGAGATAGGAACATATGAATCAGACAGCCTGGCTGACCGCAGAGCCCTGTTTGTTTATTATACCACTCTAAGGCCCCTTCCAACTCAAAAATTGTATGTTGCTTCTACCTACGAAATGTATAAAGTAGTTGAAAGAACTTAGTTTCTTGTTACAAAATACAAAATTGAGAAATGGAGTCCAGTGGGATTATTTGCTGGCAATGTGGTCAGAATAATTCAGAATTTAGCTCTCTGCCCTTTGGCTAATACTCTAGCTAAAATGGGAAAGAAATATCTGGATGTAAGGCTGTATTTTTCACTTTGGATATTCAGCACCAGTTCTTAAGTCAATTGCTTCTCCAATGCCCTGACTACTTTCTGTGAAATGGGGATAATAACAATTGGATGATATTGAATTCATCACCACATGCAACTTTGATTGGGATGAAAGTCTCTGTATAAATACTAGGTGTTCTTGTTTTTAATTAGTCATTATTATCAGGTACTCTGATTCATTGTTACAGAAACTTAATTTCTGGTTTTATTATCTCCTCTGGTGCAGTTCTTTTAAAATGATGTCTCAGACATTAAGTTATGCTGTCCCCAAGCCACTCATAATCTAAGAGGATCTCAGATTTTTCTGCCAGCTTGTTTTCCCTTCCTACATCCTTCTGAAATAAAAAATGAAGATGGAAAAAGGAAGCAATGTGTAGTACCTCTGATCCTACTTTCTGTTGCAGTGACAAGGTGGAGGCATGAAATATGAAAAGCACCCCCAAGGCTCAGATTATGATTTAGTTAATTTATATGGCATGGTTTCATCAGTTCCAGAGAGAACATTTATTTTGTTCAGGTTCTGGGAAAACTGGGTGGTGGTGGGAGTGCAATTTTAAGTCAGGAGACCAGGATTGTAGCACAGATGCCCCCACTAACTAGTTGTCTAATCCTTAACAAGTCACTTGGTCTTTCCAGGCTCATTTTTCTCATCTGTCAAGTCAGATGAAGGTTATGGAATAGATGATCTCTAAAAATTCTTCCATCTCTACAGTTCTATTCTGGGTCTGTCTGCACCTGCAGACAGTGATGTAGGATCAGGAAGGGTACCAGGGAGGGAGGCACATTTAGTCAAGAGCATAAAACACTTTTACCTGGAGCAGCCCTGTGTCCTCATGTGTTGTGTAGACAGGCTTGTCTCAGATTATCCCAATAAATGACTGGATTCTCTCCTTTCGTTGCCAATGGACACACAGCTTTAGTTTTTTCCGGGAGCAGCAGCTGCTTTTCTGAAATTTCCATCCCAGGGCTTCCGTCTCCACTCTGTCCTCTCAGAAACCTGTCATGGTTTTTCTGGATGGATGCCCATAGAATTTTAATCCAGTCACAAAAAAGTGCTATGCATAACAAAAAGCAAAACCAGGTTATGGGTTGTCTGTTTCTTTACTGAATTTGTTTACTTCAAGGGCTTGGAACATAGAAGGGCATCGTTCAACAGCACCATTTGTGCTGCCAGCCCAGAGCCATGGCCAGGACCAATGAGTTCCCTTAGTTAAGGATTTGTCCTTGAAGCCGTGGAGAGAAGGCCTATATGATTTAGTGGCCACCCTGGGTCCTGCCCCAGGTCCTGACACTTCCTGACTCTTGGTAACTGGCTGCTTAATTAAACTGGTTGTTTCTCCATAATGTCCCATTTTCGTCCCTTCCCCACTAAGTATTTGCATTTCCAGTAAGGGGCGGTGGGGGGGGGGAGGTGGAACTCCCTGTCCTCAGGAAGCTTAGCAACCTAAGCTCTCCCAACTTAAGCTAACGTTAAAAGGTGTAGTTCTCCAACTTTAATTTGTGGAAAATTCCCCTGGGGAGGCAGCCAGAAACGCACATTCCAGGACCGTGCTCGCAGACGTTCATTCAGTAGGTTTGGAGCCAATAAAACTGCATCTTATTCAGTCCAGGGCAGCTTGATGTAGGAGGGTGATAGACTACTAAGAAAGGCTCATGGCTAGAAATAAACAGCATTATCAGAAACAAGAATTTCATGTTTGCATTTGTATTTCTTGCTGTCTGGATAAAATTCATGAAAGTTGATGCCTAATACTTAGGATTCCTGGCGTTAACATTAAGGTCCTTGCTCTGTATCTCTTTGACACACATCACCAACACTGGCAGATTCTGAAAACTTAAAACAGGCATATTAGTGCCTCCCTGACCGAGAGGTTAAAAAAACGAGTTTATGCACCCGGTAACTGACTGCTCAGTAAATAGTTGCCACTTATAACAAAATATGCCACTATTATCCCCTACAAGACGGGGGAGGGGCAAGAGTGTCCGAGGCCCAACTTCAAATCGGTATTTGGGATTTGGCCACAGTTGGGCGCATCCTCTGGTGCGGGGAAAACGTGGCCACGGACCTCCCGGGCCACCACCCCGGGACAGCCACCGGGGCGTCCTTACTACAGGCAGCAGTTCGTTGCTTGGCTGGTTCACCCTCCTAGGCCTAAAATAAGAGGCGGTGGGTTGGGCGTTTTTATTTTTAAAGACTTCCCTCTGGGCCTTTGACCCGGCACCGCAGGTATAAGCATGGATTTTGCGGGCCGTGGAGCTGGGTGCGGCCAGGGAGGATCCCTGCGATCTTGGACTCTCCGCGGCTGGGAGGTCTCCGGAGGGAATAAAGAGGCCCCCCTAATCCTCCTGGGGACCCGGAGCGGTTGGGGTGGCTGTCGGAGGGTTCGAGGGCCTACCCTCCAGGTGGCGGGGAAGGGTCGGTGGTCAGGGATTTGGGGCCTCACATCTCCCCGCCCGCGGAGGCCCCAGTAATTGACTCTGGTTGAGCGCTGCAGGTAAACAAGGGCCCAACCACCGCCCAAATCCTCAACAGGAGGACCCGAATCCCAGGGACCAGCACTGGCAACGCGGTAACGGGAGACCCCGCGGCGGCGCCCCGCGTTGGCTCGGCCAGCGAGGAAGTGAAGCCCTCGGGGCCTCGGAGCGCCAACCTGGGCGTTTGAGCTTTGCGGCAAGTCACTGGAGAGTTGGCTGGATTTTGTCCCAAGCCCACTCCACATCTTCAGGACAGGACGGCCGCAAGGACCCCTCCCCCTCTCCGCTCCCACCCGTCCCTACCGGCCGGCCCCGGGAGAGCCTGGACTCAAAGGCACTTTCCACCCCAGGCCCAGTTGGCGTCGGATTTGGAGGGCCGCCGCCCGTGCGGAGGAGGACTGACGGACCACCGGTCCGCTGGGGACCCGGGAAGCCCGCCGCCCTGCGGAGAGTAGCTCGGGACAATCGCGTGCTCACTCACTCACACACACACACACACACACACACACACACACACGTACACACAACCCCCAACCAATGAAATAAAGTAAAAGCCCAAGGTCTGCCTCCGTGGACAGAGACGCCCCCCGGAACCGGACCGAGCGTGGGTTCTCCCTGGGGGCCAGAGGGGCTGGGGGAGGAAGGGGGAGGGGGAGAGAGAGAAGGAGCCGGCTGAGGGCCCCTCATCATCTCCGCCCCCGATGTTTGCTGGAGTCTGGCTGGGCGGCGGCGGCGGCGGCGGGAGGGAGCGGCGGGCAGAGCCCCTCGGATCCCACCGCACACACTCGCACCCCTTCCCCTCCCCTCCCCTCTCCCCCCTCCCACCGGCTCGCCGCGACCCCCGCCCCAGCCCCCTCCCCTTCCCTTTCCCCTTCCCCTTCCCCTTCCCCTTCCCCGCCCGCCTCCGCCCCCATTCTTGGAATTGTGTGGAAAAATTCTCAGCCAAACCTCCCACCTCTCCTCTCCCCCCACCCCCGCCCCACTCCCCACGCCCTTTAAAAAGCCCCCTTTCCTCCCCGGCCCCTGCACTCTTTGTGAATGAGGGCAGGGAACACGGCCCTTCCCCCGCCCAGGAGCCACGCCAGACCGCCGCACTCAGAGGACTGTTTGTTAATAGTCCAATTAGATAATTGCCATCTTTCACTCCTTTTGCTCCGCATTTCCCATAAAGGAATGAATGGGGAGAGCGGCGTGGAGAGGGCTTCTGCCCCGGCAAGGTGACGAGAAGGGCTGGAGCATGCTCCTTGCACAAGGCCATGCGCTTGAATTGAATCATTGTGGCCTAATCAATGCTCTTATTGGATTACTGGCTGTTGCTTTTCTCAAAGATATTGTAGCAGAGACAATGAAATAGCTAGGGGAAAACTTTTTTTTTTTTTTTTTTAAGCAGATCTCACAGTTGAGATTTTCTCGGCTCTCTCTCCCTCTCCCCCTCTCTCTCCTGCTGGACTCTCTGAGTACAAAGCTGCCCTTTGAATGGGCTGCCTCAGGGCTGCTGGAGGTGCAGGCATGAAAAAATCCAACTGGAACTAAATGAAGAGAGGTGGCAGTTTAAGATGGCTGTCAGCGTCGAGGTGTGTTAAGGAGTTGTTTGGGACGAAAGCTTGGCTTTTTAGAGGGTGGGGGAAGTACTTTTGGGGAAAACTTTTTCTCCCCCCCCCTTTTTTTCCCCTCCTAGAGGCGACTGCTTTCTTCTGCCGCAGGGTGTGTAAGGGTTTTTGTTTTTTGTTTTTCCTCCCCCCCTCCACCCTCATTCAGCTCTATCTGTCGAGTGTGGAGAAAACCCCTCTAGCCACTGTGTGAGCAGGAGGGTCAAAGGCAAAGGGAAAGTTAATAATGCCTGCTAACGGTACTAACAATTCAGGATGAATCTTGTCAAAAGTTTTTCTGGAAGTGTGGGTCTTTGATTGTGTGTTTCCTGAAAGCAAGACCAATCATTTCCGTTTATTCACTGGCTAAACCCCTACTTGATCGGAGACAAGGACAGAAACCATCCATTACGCTCTGATATATTAGCCAAACAATTTAGTGTATTCATGAGGTAGCCGAAACGTGGAGGCTGCGAAATTACCCGTAATCAATTGCAACAGCGAGTGTGCGTCCCCCCGGGTGTCGGACAACTGCTACTCGCCGTCTCAGTAATAGGCGGGAGCCGCAGCAATTCGGAGTTGCGCTGCTCGCTACCTGATCGCCAGGCTGGGGACACTGGACGTGCTCAGAGGACGCGGGCGCTGACGAGGCGGCTTCGCCGCTGCTCCACCGGGATCCTCGACCAGACCCGCCGCCTCTCCGCGAGCGCGCCACTCGGCGGTCGCCGCTGACCTGCCCGCGGCCGCCGCAGCCGCCCCGCGGGGACATTCATTCTTGCCGCTTGCCTCTCTCCGGACCGAGCGTAGGGGCTGCATTGTAGTGGTTTTGCCCCCCGTCTGCTTTTTTTTTTCTCCTCCCCCCACCCCCCCTTTTTTTTTTGTTGTTGCTCTTGCCTCTCCTATGTTCGGGAAACGAGACAAAATGGACGTTCGGTGCCACTCGGACGCAGAGGCTGCCCGGGTCTCGAAGAACGCGCACAAGGAGAGCCGGGAGAGCAAGGGCGCGGAGGGGAACCTCCCTGCCGCCTTCCTCAAGGAACCGCAGGGCGCCTTCTCTGCGTCGGGCGCCGCGGAAGACTGTAACAAAAGTAAATCCAATTCAACCGCGGATCCGGATTACTGCCGCCGGATCCTGGTCCGAGGTAGGAATGGGTCAGGGCTGCGGGGGGCGTCCTTTAGGGGCGACTCAGGGGCTCGAGCTGCGCGCCGCCACCGACCCCGGCAGGCCGGGTGGGTCTGCCGCCTGGGACTTAGGAGAAAGTTGCTGGCCCTCCCCGTCCCGGGTGCGGCCAGCCGCTGGGGATTCCCACCTGGGACGCGCGCTCTCCAGGAGCTTCGATCCCTTCAAGCCTCGAGAGGCGCCGCCGGCTTGGCTGCTGGGGGAGCCGAGGGACTGTGCGGGAGGGCCCAGGATCCAGGCTGCGGCCTCCGACCCGGGAAAGAAGCCGGAAACTCTGGAGGACCTGTTCGCGTCCTGCGGACCGGAGGACCTGCGGGGAGCCCGCTTGCGGGCTCCCGCACCCTGGCGAGTTGAGCGCATCCGAGGGGGGCGCGGGCGCTGGAGAACAGCCGCGGACCGCCGGCTACGGCCAGGCCAGTTGGCGCGCTGGGCCAAGGGGCTCGGCGCCGCGCTCGGGCCTGGCCGCCGCCGCTGGGAGAAGCAGCCAGGCTGGGTTGCCAGGCCGCGGATGCCGCTTTACTGTTGGCCTCGACCCCGCTCTGCTGCGCGGCGTGCGGTCGGCTCCGGCGGTGGCGGTGGTGAGGCCCGGCCCCGGCGCGGCGCCGCCCCCGCCAACTGATCGCCAGGCCCTGCCGGCTGAGACTCGGTCCCTCCTCCTTCCGCCGCCGGGTTCGGGAGGGAAGGAGACCCCGGGATGGGGGTGGGAACGGCCGAAGTGCGGTCTGGTCAACACGCTCCAGAGCTGGGGCCGGCAGGATCTGGGCTGGTCAGTGCGGGGACCCTCAAGCTACAGGGGATCCAGTCCACGCAGCCGAGGCCCCCAGGCCAAAAGGAACGTCAGCCGATTTGGAATTGATTTTTTTTTTCTCCCCTGTCCGGAGGGCTCTACAAAGGCCAAGTCCGATTCTTCTTCCCATCAGCTGTGTGGAGTTAGTCCCCTCAACACCCCCCCCCCCAAGCACATACAGCGTCCTTGCTCCCCGGCTGTGGCTGCAGGCCCACCAGCCCGACTTCCCAGCTCCGGACTGCTGGCTGCTGATGACTGTGTCCCAGAAGCCAGCTCCGGCCAGGGGAGGTGGAGGAAGGCAGGAGGGTTCTTGTGCCTGATTATCTCCCCTTCCCCAGATGCCAAGGGGTCCATCCGAGAGATCATCCTGCCCAAGGGCCTGGACCTGGATCGGCCCAAGAGGACGCGCACTTCCTTCACCGCGGAGCAGCTCTACCGGCTGGAGATGGAGTTCCAGCGCTGCCAGTACGTGGTGGGCCGGGAGAGAACCGAGCTCGCTCGGCAGCTCAACCTCTCCGAGACCCAGGTACTCAGCGGCCGGGCTGCACACAGCTCAGCATCAGCCTCCTTCCCCTTCACCCCCAGCCAGCTCTTCCTCATCACCTAGCTTGACCCTGGATAGAGCCTCCCAGGTGAGGCAGAGAAGATAAGGAGGATGGGGAAGAAAGGGCGAAGGCTTTCTCCCTTTCCTAAGCCATCCCTTTCTGCCTCCACCCCAAATCTTCCATGGTCCATGCTCTGCCCGCCTTGGCCTAGCCCAGGAGGCCCCAAATCCTAGCCTTTTGGATTTCTTTTTGGACCGCAGTCTTGAGAATTCCCTGCTTGTCTCTGCTCTTGGAGGAACCGATGTTTGCCCCTGTTTTGGCCACCCCATTTTGGCCAGATTTCCAGGCACACCCCCTCTGGAGACCCTAGCCTTACACAGCACCCAGGCCCATTCAGCAAGAATGGGGCTAGGGCCAAAGCCCCCTGTTCCAGAGCTGTGGGTAACAAGTAGGGATCAGAAAGGTGCATATTCCGGAGATCTGCCTTTGCAGACCAGGCTGCCCCGATGCTTAAGGCTTTCCCTGGTCTTGAGCTGGACTCAGCCCCATTCCCAGCCCTGAGCACCCACTGTGGGCACCTAGGAGACCCTGTCTTAAGTGCCAGTGATGTGTGAGGTATGGGATGGGAAGCAGATCTGGGGCCTTGGGAGCCAGCACTGACAATTGTGCTTGAGGTCTTCTCCTTTACATGAAATCCATATGATGCTACTGGGGCTGGCCGTGTGAACTCTGGGCTCAGGAGCACTTTAGGGCCTGAGAGCTTTGTGTTGTGGGGATCATTTAGGGCCTCCCCAGGGCATGGTACCAGCTTGACCTACGTAAGGCTTATTTCTTTCTGAGGACCAGTTCCTTGACCTGTGCCCAGCCCTGAAGTGGGTGGGGAGCATTTTAGGTATGGGATCTGGGCAGAAAGCTGAGAACCAAGGACAGAACATACTGGATGTTCGAGTTTGAGTTGGCATGGTAGCTTTTTCCTTACTCTCTCTGCCACCATCCCTCTTAGTTTACAAAATCTAGACAGAATAACCTTTCCCTAGAGCTGCCAAACTCCATTCTGGGCCACCAGCTAGGCCTGAAGAGGGGCAAAGGGAGAACAGGAAGTAAGAGGGGAGGTTGACGAGAGAATTTAGTCCACTCCAGCCTACTGACTTCCTCCCATGACTCCAAAGTTCATGATGGAGAGCAGCTGAGTTATAAATTAAAGTTATCATTCAGACCTTTCGATCCACCTGGTGGTGAGGAGGTGGAGGAAGCTTGGCCTATAAAGTTCATCCTGCACCAATTATTCAGTCTATAGCCATCTTCCTTGCTTTTTGCTAGTTGATAGTCAATCTGACCCTAACAAGCAAGAAATAGCCTCTTGTAGCCTTCAACAGGAGTAGTGCTCTGGGGCTAAATTCGAGCCAGTTGGGCCACACTCCTTCCCATTCACCCTCACTTCCCACTTCCCGAACTGCATCCTTTAGGCCTTACACCTTCTCCTGGCAATGCGGGCTTTTACGCAGCACTGATCCATAGTCCCGCTACGGGTAGTGCGGCGGCCCAGTGAAGTAACTTCTGGTCTTCCTTCCAGTTAGGGTCGTGGACATTTTTACTTCTTTGTTATTTGTAAGCCGGGCTGGCCTAGGCCTGCTTCCATGACCCGGAAGCGCAGCATATGGGAGCTGTGTCCCCCTCTTGGCGGCCCTGACTCTCCGCCCCACCCACCCGCCCCGCAGCTCCCGGGCCGACTTCTCCGGTCTGGGGCTGGGACTGGGACTGGGGCTTTGGCTGGAGTTGGGGGAGGGCCCCCCCGGAGCCCTCGCGCTCCGGGAGCCCGCTCCCCTTGACGCCCGTCTCCCTCTGCCCCTCTCTCCCACCCTCCCTGCGCCCGGCGCGCAGGTGAAGGTCTGGTTCCAGAACCGGCGCACGAAGCAGAAGAAGGACCAAGGCAAGGACTCGGAGCTGCGCTCGGTGGTGTCGGAGACGGCGGCCACGTGCAGCGTGCTGCGGCTGCTGGAGCAGGGCCGCCTGCTGTCGCCGCCCGGCCTGCCTGCTCTGCTGCCGCCATGCGCCACAGGCGCGCTCGGCTCGGCGCTACGCGGGCCCAGCCTGCCGGCCCTGGGCGCGGGCTCTGCCGCGGGCTCGGCAGCCGCCGCCGCCCCGGGTCCCGCAGGCGCCGCGTCCCCGCACCCGCCGGCCGTGGGAGGCGCTCCGGGCCCCGGGCCCACCGGGCCAGGGGGACTGCACGCGGGCGCACCGGCCGCCGGCCACGGCCTCTTCAGCCTGCCCGTGCCCTCGCTGCTCGGATCCGTCGCCAGCCGCCTTTCCACCGCCCCGTTGACAATGGCCGGTTCGCTGGCCGGGAATTTGCAAGAACTCTCCGCCCGATACCTGAGCTCCTCGGCCTTCGAGCCTTACTCCCGGACCAACAATAAAGAAGGGGCCGAGAAAAAAGCGCTGGACTGATCTTAAGTGTTTTCCTGTATTTATATTTATAGTATCTATCGTGGTGATATTTATGGACTCACGCGCATTAGGCGCCCGGGGCTGCTGCGTTGGGCTCCCGGCTCCCAAGAGGCCTCTGACAGCTCTCCTTCCCCACCAGGCTCTGCTACCAATATTACCCCATTTGGGCTATTTTTCCCCCCTACCGTTCCTCTGTGTCCTCCCACACCCACCCTTCGCCCCCAACTTCCTTCTGAATCCAGGAGAATCCAAAGAATTGGGGGGAAAGCCCGAGTTAGCCAACCTGATGCCCCAACCAGTGCCTGGTCCTGGAGGGTAAAGTCTGGTTCTAAGTCCAGAGCACAGGACATCTGCTCTACATCGAGCCACTGCTGCCGTTGATTATTCTTATGGATCTCTGAAAAAGGAAGCTGCGAGCAGACCCCACTTGAAAAGGCTGACAGGTTTCGTTAGACCAAAAAGGAGGACGTTTCTTCCTCTCGCCAGAGAAACCAGGGCTTTCAGAAGCCCCTGGGCCCCACTTTGTGGACTTCTCGGGAGAGCCGGTGCACACGCAGCTTCCTGGCTGGACAAATCCTGCCGAATTTTCTCCCCTTTAAAGAAACTCCAGTCACAACCACCCCCGACCCCAGGAGACAATAAACCAAACATCGTGATGGGCAACGGCGGTAATAAATTTGATCTCATCGGCAATAAAAGGAGAGTAAGAACTACCACACAAAACCAAATGGAGTTGAACCAGTTTTTAAATGCTCATAAAGATGGAGTTTAGAAGGCGTAAGAAAATACAGGATACAAAATGCCTCCCAGGGCAATACGGAATTAAAGTTCTGGGTGTTATGACTTAAAACAGAAATTTAAAAGGGAAAAGCAAAAGAAAAGCCTATGCTGCTAATGAAAGAAAATTCATAATCTTTTCCGAGGCTGCGCCGGGAAGTGGCCGACAGCTTCACGCTCCTCCAGGAGAGAGAGCTGTGCAGCTCGCGGCAGCTCCCGGACGCTGGCGCTTCTCCCCACCGTCTCCCTTGTTCCCAGACCCGTGGCTCCGGGCAGAGTTGCTAGGTTTGGAAACAGATCAGTGCCCATTGCCTCCTCTCGTCCTCTGCCCGGATTCACAAAACCCTCCCAGCACGCAGGAAACGTCCCGATTTCAGAGTTCTTTGCGGACGGGAGGCAGGGACGCAGCTGGGGACATCAGGGCGGCCCGGCCTCCTCTGTCGGTAGTCTCCATATCCCGATCAGTTCCCTGCGTGGATATGAAAGGCATCCCTCTCCACCGCCTCCCCTAAAACACCCCCAGGGTTTCCACGGTCCCAAGTCAGAAACCCGGACCGCGACGCTGTCGCGGCCTCACGCCCTACCCGCACAGCCACGGCCACCCGCATTTTAACCAAAACCACAGACCCAGACGGCGAGGTGCCGCAGTGTCTAGAATGTATTCCTCCAGCCGAAGCGAGCGCAGAGCATTTTAAAAATAGTAATTTTATTGTAAATTATTTACGTCGGAAGCTTTTTTCCCTTTTTTCTTTTCTTTCTCTCTCTCTCTTTCTTTTATTTTCCTTAGGCAAATAGTGAAGAAAATAATGAACGATTCAAACGCGGGTAGGTGTCACTGAATCCTGGCTACTAACTTTGTTCTGAATGTTTTGGATATTTGGATGTTTTGTATTTATGTGGTGAGAGTGAAATATATATATCTATGATGATAAATGAGGTGTATTTTTGTCTTGTATTTGAAGGATTAAAAAAACAAAAAAGAAGAAGAAAGAAGACCCAGCAAGTGCTGAGTCTCCGGGTGGGGACTCCTGAGGCAGAGCGTGGCAGCCCCGGCAGTGCCGGGCCCTGCCACTGGTACCGGGAGTGCTTGGGTTGAGGTTTGGGGAGGGTTTCGGTCCGGGAGACAGAGGTGCCTGCCGACGATGTTTGTTCTGCTTCCTTTCACTCTTTGGCTCTCTGTCCCAGCGGTGTCGGACCATCAGGCCCTCCCTCCTAGATCTCCCACTTGGTGTTTCTCGGTTTATTTAGGAATTTGTCTCCGGAAACCCTAGAGCTCCTGCCTAATAATGCCCCCAGCTTCTCGAGTTTTCCAGCCGCAATCTCCATGCCGGCAGTATTTTGGATTTGTGCAATCACAGGGCCCAGAACAGGGAAGATTTTCCTTTCTTCTGACTTACAATAAGTCTCTTCGCCATCAAGGAGAAACTTTGAAGGAGCAAGAGAATAAAATAGCTATTAACTCCTGCAGAGACCTCTCCCCCCACCCCACCCCACCCCACCCCACCCCACCCCACCCCAGTACATACAACATACACAGTGGTGACGGATGTAGATTTTGCAAACAGAGATCTGGGGAAGCTAGGAGGGCTGGGGACAGTACTCCAGGGCACGCTCTTCTAAAGCTGAGCGGCGGGCACGGCAGCTCCAGCCCCCTCTTCGTGGCGCCTGAGCCCCTGGGGGGCATGGGGGCTCACAGTTCTCTTGGGGACACCCTCACAGGCCAGGCCCCTCGGCCCCCCACGCGTGCACTGGGCCTAAGCCGCGAGCTTGAGGCATCCGAAATGAGGCGGCGGCACAGTGTGGGCGGCGGAGTTCCTGAGCTGAGTGTGCGTTGGGCTCTACCGAGTTTAGGACCCTCGCCGTGGGCTCAGAGTTCTGAGAGATCAGAGCAGCCACAAAGCCCAGACAGTTCACTTTTGTTTCTCAAAGTCTCTACACACCCCTCCCCCGCCCAGCCACTTTCCCTCCTCTACTTGTTCCGTCTATCCTTTGCGTTCCCTCTAAGGACCCCTCTCCTCTGGTGGGGTCCCAGTCTCCACCCCCTTGTTTCTCCCCCTTGCCATCGCTTCTCCACAGTCTGGCTCTCTCCCTTCTTCCTCTTTCTCCACTTGGAGACTTCCAGTGTCTCTCTCTTTCTCCCCGCTTTTGGATTCCTCTGTCTGCCCGGGTGGCCCCAAGGCCGATGCGTGGGTGGCTCTTGCTGCAGATTCATGGCTGGTGGCTGAGGCCAGCAAGGGGAGAGAAGGGAGTGAGAAGGTGGCATCATTTTATAGAACAAAGGAAAGCACAAAATCGCAGCTTCAGGGTCCCCAGGAAGCTCAGCCCCCTCCCCCAGGATCCTCAGCCTGGGGAGTCACCAAGCAGGCCCCTCAGCAGCCCCCCACCCCACCCCCGCCTTTCTCCTTTTTGCTTTCTTATCCCTAAAAGGAGAAAGAACAAGTTACCCCATCTCCTCTCTGCTCTCACCTCCCTTCCCCTCCCTGGCTTTGGGAGAGCTGCTGAGCTTTTCACCTGCCACTCGGAGTGAAGTTCTTCTTCGACTCTTCTGCATAGAACAAGAATTACAATTTTAATTAAAAAACATTTATAGACAATTTATTTCATTTTAGTGCCCGTCCTGTTTCCTCTCCTTCCCCAAGGGCCTTCAGCAAGTTGCTTTGGTCCCTAGAGGCTTCTAGTGAGGCCTCTGGCCTCCAACTAGTGACTCACAGGCCAGGGGGGAGGCAGGTGACCTCTGTGAGAACAACTGGCCCCATCTGGGAGAAGGTGGAAGGGACTTCTGGGGTCATGGAGAACAACTGGAGGTAGGGGTACTGAAGGGAATCTCATGCTCAGGCCTGCACAAAGCAATATCCAAGATAGCTCAGAGCAGAGGAGAAAAAGAAAGAGCCTCTCACCAAACTCCTGTGAGTCTGGCAGTCAGGTGTGGCAAAGATGAGGGAAGTCACTCCGGAGCTGAACCGGACGTGTGCTCATATCCATGCTTGCAGTTGGCCTAACTCTGAGCCAGAATCTGTTCGTAATAAGCAGCATTTAGCGGCCCTTTATAGTTTACAGCTTTTTGCATACACCATCTCTATTACTCCTTACTTTCAGAGGTCCAGCCTCATTTTAAAGAGCCACATACAGGCTTGGAGCCCTCAAATAACTTGCCAAGGGCCAATAATCAGAGCCACAAGACTATAAGCTCCCCCTAGGGTCAGGGCCCTCCTCTTTCTTTTTCTTCCTCCTTCTCTCCCTCCCTCTCCTGTCTCTCCTTCTCTCACTCCCTTCTTTCTTCCCTTTCCCTTCCTTCCTTCGTTCCTTCCTTTTGTGTTCAAAGTGTCTGGCTCACGGTTAATCGAACTCTTCAGCCTATTTGCTTCCACATCTGCCAACTCCTATTTCCAGGCCTCTTTCTACTACACCAGCTGCTGAGGATTTACTTGGTGCCTTCATCAAGAGGTCTGAATTTCTCCCTTCTTCCTGTTTTCTTTCCTGCCAGTACCCAACTCCTTCCCCCTACTTCCCTCTAGAATGACATCTTTAAACCTCCTTACCCTCTTTACCTTACACTTTCTAAAAAAAACTTTTTTAAATTGAGGAATAACATTCATATAGTAAATATGTATATGGTAAAGTACACAAAGCTTAAGTATACTGTCAATGAACTTTTACACACACACACACCCGTACTTCTTGAATTGTTCCAGTGAAACTCTTTCAACTTCTCCCCTTGGGCCACGTCATGACACAATGGCTTTCTCCTGTTTGAAAAGAAGTGGTGTCATATTGGTGTGATTTTTTTTTTCACAGAAAACCACTCCAGGAAGTCCTTCTAAGGCTTCTTGAAAGAATTAGAAATCATGTATCTTCCAATCTCCTGCAGTCCTGAGTTTAAGTGACTTAAATCAAACACCTGATCAGAACTGTCTACTAAGTCAGGGTTTCTGAAGATGCAAATGAAAACCACCTGCTACAGGTTCACTTGTGAACTAGTCGAAATGCAGATTCCTAAACTTCGGCCCCACCTGATGAATCAGAAACTCTGGGGCTGGGGTTCAGGAATGTGCGTTATTAACAAGTTTCCCAAGTGATTCTTATCCACACTAACACTTGAGAACTACTGTACTAAATGGCAAACTCCCAAGACACTGCAACCTCCAGCATCTGGCCTGGGACCTGGCGTTTGGTAGGAATACAATGCATGTTTGTTAAACAAATTAATCCACATTTTCTGACACAAGTTTCTTGGGTCACATAATACTATTGTAATTTAACACTATTTCTACATTGGGAAATCCTTACATATCAGAGTCTTTTTACTTTAGTAGGTTTCACTTTGATGAAGCAGGAGAGGAAGATGGATAGATTTTGGTGGTTTCTCAGGTCTAAGGGAAGGTCTTTTATCAACCTAACTGGGACCATCTTGCTGGACCAGCTGCTTCCCTTTAGACCTGGGAGTTTGGGGGGGCAGGAGGAGAGTCCTCCATATTCACTGAAAGACACTCAGGTGCACTCTTTTCTTGGTGGCAACTGAAGGTGTCTGTTGGAGAGACATCAGAGCTGTGGAAGGAGCAAGGCCACCAGGTCCAGAGGAACTGGCATGGAATGGACATGGAAGCTGAAAATTACTTTCATATTCTCTGGTTTATTTAGTTGATATGAAACTTATTTTCTGTCTAGAAGCATATTTGCCTATCTTCTTACCCTGAAAACAGAAAACATATGTTGTGCTTTATGTGGTAGTGTTGTATCCATTCCTAGAGATAACAGCAGCTCACACACACATGTTCCTCGGGATCTCACAAGGCCCAGGATGATGGTTTGCGCCACTAAGAAAAAGTAATTCATCTTAGAGGTTACTAGTTAACGGGCTCTCCAGTCACAGTGACATGGGTTCAAATCCTAGATCCACCACTTAATAGCTGTGTAATCTTGGACAATTACCCAGCTGCCTGCTTTAAGCCTGTTTCTACATGTGTCAAATGAAGATAATAATGGTAGCTACCTCATAGAATTTTCATGAGTAGTTAATTAGATAAGGCATTAAAGCATCTGGTACAACCTAGTATCAACATTCAAATATTAGCGATTTATTATAAGACTGTGTCAATGTGGTAGCTGATGGTCTGAGACTCTCTCAGGGCCTTAGTTTCCCCATCTGTAGAGTGAGGGGGTTGGCCTTAAGTCCTTACTTAGGGAAGGACTTGGAATTGTGGTTGAGCCAGTCATAATGGAATTTACTCTCCCTGCCTTTAGAATGGATACCACAGCCATCAGTAAGAACAGCACTTTTACTAAAAATGATAAATTATTATTTAAATGACTTGGCGGATGGCCTTCAGCTGTCAGTTGTCAGACAGTGCTCAGTTGTCAGTCTTTTTTGGGAGTTGCCTCAGCTGAAGAGAACTACCTTGTCCGAGGTCATCCCTAATTTCCCAGCGTGGCTTCCAATGACGGGGAGACCTGGGGATAAGCCTGATCCTCTGCACTCCAACTTTGGATAGTTTTGAAGGGCCATCCCATCTTCCCATCTTCCCAACTCCCTGAAGTTCTATTTATCCTGTTTCCCCATGGCTTTTCTCTATCATTGCAGGTCTGTATTTTGTTCCTTTCTTTCTCTTTATTTTTTTTTTAATTAAAAAGATTTTAATACAATTTTATTTTCCATTTACAGTTATTATGAAATATTGACCATATTCCCTGTGTTGTACAACACATCCTTGAGCCTATCTTACACCCAGTAGTTTGTACCCCGCCATATTCCCCCCCCCACCCCCCCGCCCACAACCACTAGTTTGTCCTCTATATCCGTGAGTTGCAGGTCTGTATTTTGAAAGCTCTTTTGGCAGTTGGGGGAGACCCCAGGGGAGGTGGTGTGGGAAGAGGAGCACATGGATTCTGAGGCAGAGGTCAGTCGGTGAGTTCACTGCAAAAGGGACAAGAGGATGACGGTGGTGGTGGTGTCAGCTGGTACAGTAGCAGAAGAAATGGAGAAGAGAGGATGGGTTCAAGGTATTTTCTGGGGTAAAATCACCAGATCTTAGTAATCAAATGGAAGTGACGGGAACTAATCAAATTTGAAACTATTTTCCTTGAGTCAGGAAGGGAATGAGATGAGGAGCTTGAACCCAAGAAGGGGCTGGGGCAGAGTTGGCCTCAAGGCTGAGGTGGCAGCTCCGAGTTCCGGCGGAGGCTTTGGACCGGAAGGCCTGAGGGCCGGAGGGCGGGAAAATCACGGAGCATGCGCCCTCCGCGCGAGTCTGCGTAAGAACTAGGCGCCGCTTCTCCGCGGCAGGAGGGCGTGAAGGACTTCCCGCGTCCCTGGGCTCCTTGTCTCTCCTCCAAGACCTCACGTCTCACTCCTCACCCCTTGCTGCTCTTGCCAGTCGACGAGCCTAGGACGCACTCGCGTGCGGTGCCAGCTGCCAGGAAAGTGGAGAGTTGGACCTGGTTTGAAGCTTTGGCTCCAGGCCTTGACCTCAGCTGAGCCTGACTGTGGTGCCCTCTTGCTCAGCATGGGCAGAAATAATGAATGGAAACGCCCTCCTCGGAGGTCGGGCTCTGAAGAGGTCAGCAGTGACCAGGTCTGTGGAGCAGCAGGACCTGGCATGAGGAGGTGCGGCCGCCACCCCTGGAGCCCCCGTCTCCACCCAGCTGCTCAGCTCGGGGGAAAGGAGAGGGAGGTAGGCCAGACGCCATCTTTCTTTCCATCCTCCAGACCAACGCTCTGGGTTCCGAGCAGCAACACAGGCTGGGCCCGAGTCGTGGGCCCACTCCCTCTTGGAAGGAGAGAAGCAGGAATGAGGAGTTTGCTAAAGATGCCTAACGGTGAGTGTCTGGGTTTTGCTTTGTTTTCCTTTTTTCTCATTTGTTAGTAAGACTGCTATCGGTTAGATAGGTGGTCAGTAGGGAAGTTCATCTAGCCCATTTGACTTAGGGTCAGACTTTGTCCATTCCAGGGAAGAGCTAAATGCAAGTTTAACGTTTCCATCCCAGATGTTAGTTGATGCTACGGAGAGCAAGCCCAGAGCGGGGAGGAATGGGAGGGGAGAGGGAATAAAATGAAATGGAGTGAAAGGAGGTGGGGCCGGAGCACGCCTTGAGTAGAGGTGAAAGATGAGGCTAGAAAAGTAGACTGATTAAGAAAGGTCTTGAATACCAAGCTAAATATCTTCATTCTATAGGCAAACGGGAGGTTTTTGGTAGGGCAGCAATGGGAGGAAAGTTGAGTTCCTGGATCATGCAGTTGCAGACAGAGGAGAAATGTTAGTGAATCTTGAAGTTAGGTATTGAGAGCTGAAATTAGGCTACAGGTGTTGATAATGGAAAGTAGGTAGGCGTTAATGTTCTTGATCTCATCAGTGATGGAGGCTAGGGGTAAGTTAATGCACTGATACCAGCACTCCTTTCTAAACAAAAGCATTATTTCATTTTTAGATTCTTTTCCTGATCTTCCTATGAACATCTCTGTTCAGAGACAAGAGGGAGGGTGGCAAGGGGGATTCCCTGGCGGTCCAGTGGTTAAGACTCTGTGCTTCCAGTGCAGGGGCCACAGGTTCGATCCCTGGTTGGAGAACTAAGATCCCACATGCCGTGCAGCATGGCCAATAAATAAATAATAAAAAATAAAATGACAGGTATGGTTGACTGCAAAATGAACATACCCCCCCCAAAAAAGGAAAAAACAAACAAACCAAGAAAAAAAAAAGGGAACGTGGCAAATAAGTTTCAACTCTGGTTCTAACTCTGAATGATTGATGGTGGCTGCCTGCCATACTAAGTTGCAGAGGATTCTAAGGCCTCATCAAAACTCAGTTGGAAAAGTGTGCCAATCCTTAGTGATATCTGCTATAGCCATAGGAGATGTTTTTGTAATTTTGAGACAAATATAAGTGACTCTGTGGTCAGGCTGCTTCTCTAGGTTCTGAGTAAGGAGTTGGGTCCAGTTTTGGCTCAGTAGGTTTTCTTAGCCTGGAAGGTCATGGCAGAGTGGGGAGCTGATTCCAAGTAACTCAGGGCAAGGTCCTGCAGCAGGTATCCCAGTCATCACATAGACCGCCACAATCTGGCCATAGTAAGAAAACTTGGGCTTTGAATTCCATCTCCGTCTTTCATTTAGCCATGTGAACTTAGACAAATTACTCAACCCCTTTCAATCAGAATACTCATCTGTAAAATAGAAATATATTACTTTTTCAACCTAGATGTAAAGTGTTTAACATAGTGCCCAACTATGAACTCAACAAATAGTAATTAGCCTCTTGCCATTTTGAACAAAACCTTGTCTTTATGTCCTAAGCATCAACTTCTGACTAGATTTTCACCTGGGCAAAATTATATAACTAATTTTTGTGAAAATTCACTGAGATGTTGGATGTAGAGTATGTGACATAGAGTAGGAGAATCCTCTTTGCAAATTGGTAGAACAAAGGACACACTTTGAACAGTTTGGTGTCTCCAGAGCATTTTTTTAATGTATTTTTACAAACACACATGCACACATACACACACACACACTCATACATTTTGTTAAGATTCTTGTTTTCCCTTGACATAATTAGGTTCATATTATACAGACTGTTTTGCGACTTTCTTTTCATTTAACAGTGTATCTTTGAGATCCTGTTATGTCACTGCTTATAGGCCTATTTTATTAACCTCTCTAAATTTTATAGTGTGGATGTATCATAGTTTGCTTAGCCATTCACTTATTGATGGAAATTTGTATTCCTCCTTTTTTTTTTTTTGCCTTTACAAATATATTTCTGAGAACATTCTTGTGTCTCTGCACCTATACTGGTATTTCTGAAAGTGGAATTATTGGGTCAAACAATATGTATTTTAATAAGTTTAATGGTACTGCCCAAAGATTAAGTGAATTTATATTCCCACTCACACTTTTTGAAATTTAGTCTGGGTAATTTAATGTCTACTACTGGATATGATCCGTCTGAGACTCTTCTGTGTGCTAACTTCTCAAGTAATTGGTGTTGAAACTGCATACAACATAAATTCCCTGAAGGTACTGCAAAAACATAGTTTGTTTCTTCTCTTTTCTGGATTGATTATTAATCTTATAGGTCATTTAGGATTTCTTTTAAAACTAAACAGATTTATATTTATTTTCAAAGTGATAAAAAGTTAAAATGTCAAGGCTTTTTGTAAAAGAACAGTCCCCTGCCCTCATTCTCAAACTGTAACCACCTTAAATTTTTTTGAATGTTTTCTTTTACTTCTTAATTCCTCCCCTTCATCTCCTTTATATGTCCATAGTTCCTCTCCTCCAATACTCACAGTTTAGTTTAACTTTTTGCGGGGGCTAGACCAACATTTAGTATTTACATTATTATGGCAATATAAACCCTATTCATAGTGGAGCTGTTTATATATTATGAATCCATTTTTTTGGGTACAACTTTTGTTTTCTCTGCAAGTAATTGTTTTTTAAACATTTTTTGTTTAATTGGTTCTCTGTGTACTAGTCACGAATTCAAAGTCTGCCATGAGTGTAAATCTTCCAGTTAGCTCATATGCATCAAATATTCTCCCAGTTCCTTATTTTTGGAGACATCTGTCTTGGTGTTTCTGTCCCGCTCTAATGGGGACTGCTGGCTCTCTAAGCTGGTGACACAGCTGTTTTCCTAGCATTTTTCTTTGCTGTTATCCTGGGAATCATTCTCTTTTCCTGGGTTGGAAGCTCTGTTTCCTGGATTCTGCTGCTTCTTTGATGATTTACGCCCTTGTTTTGGTAGAGCACTTCCTTCAGTGGCTCCTTGAGACATGGCACATGGACGTAATTTTTTGTTGTTGAGAGTTTACATGTCTGAAAGTGGCCCTATTCTACCTTTACACTTACATGATTATTTACTTGAATATAGAATTCTAGGTTGGAACTGCCTTTTCTCAGAATTTTGAAGACATTGCTTTATTGCCTTCTAAGCTCCAGTGTTGCTGTTAAATCTAATGCTCTTCTGACTTGTAATTTTTTTTTTTAAATGTGATTGTTATTTCTCTCTGGAAGATTTTAGGATCTCTTCTTTATCCTGGTATTCTGAACTTTCAAAAAAGTGTGCTTGAAGTAGGTCTTTTTATAGCCATTGTGCTGGTACTCAGTGGGCCTTTCATATCCTTCACTGGAAGATTATCTTGAATTATTTCTTTGATAATTTCTTTCCCTCCTTTTCCTCTGGCCATTTTCCTGGAATTCCTATTATTTGGATATTGGATCTCCTGGACTGATCTTGTAATTTTCTTATCTTTTCTTTCCTATTTTCTGTCACTTGGCGTTTTGGATGAGTTAATATGTTATAAAGTGCTTGGGACAGTGCCTGGCCAACTTTATCTTCGAATATAAGATTAGAAGATTTCATTCTGCTAAGATTTTCATTGTGGCTATTGCATTTTTAATATCCAAGAACTGTGTTCGATTTTCTAAATCTGAGCTATACAGTATGGCATCCACTAGTCACATGTGGCTACTTAAATTAAAATTAAGTATAATTAAAATTCAGTTCCTTAGTTTTATTAGCTACATTTTGAGTGATCTATGGCCACATGTAGCTGTTACATACCATATTGGACAGTGCAAATGTGGAATATTTCATCACAGAAAGTTCTATTGGACAGTGTTGCTCTAAATTTTAAAAAAATGTAATATCCTGTTACTGTTTCAAGAATACACTCTCATTTATCTCGCTGAGAATATTAATGATAATTTGTTTGAAGTTTCTTCTGTCTCTTTTATTCTGTTAGATTGCTCATACTTAATATTAGGACACTGAAAACCTGATTGGAAGCTTTCTGTGCATGGCTGGGGCTTGTTGATATTGAGATTTACCACATTGTGATCTGGAGGGGATATTTTGTTAGGGACCACTGAATATCAGTATCTTTAGGTCCTTTCTTTTTTTTTAAAATAATTAATTAATTAATTAATTTATTTTTGGCTGTGTTGGGTCTTCGTTTCTGTGTGAAGGCTTTCTCTAGTTGCAGCAAGTGGGGGCCACTCTTCATCGCCGTGCGCGGGCCTCTCACTAAAAAGGCCTCTCTTGTTGCGGAGCACAGGCTCCAGACGCGCAGGCTCAGTAGTTGTGGCTCACGGGCCTAGTTGCTCCGCGGCATGTGGGATCTTCCCAGACCAGGGCTCGAACCCGTGTCCCCTGCATTGGCAGGCAGATTCTCAACCACTGTGCCACCAGGGAAGCCCAGGTCCTTTCTTTCATGTCAGATTTTTCAGAGAAGAATTTTCCAATTTCCTAACTAGAGAGTATAGGCATAGATAGCTGTCAAGATTTTTGGCAGTTAAGTGTGGGAAGAGGAGTGGAAATCTTACTGACCAGGATGCAGACTTTCACTTATTCCTTTTGGCCTTTAGTTGTGCCGTGCGTCTTCCAATTCATAGTCCTTCTGATTCAGTATATTGGGGAAAAAAGAAAACCTGAGATAGCAGAGGGGTGGTCTCCTGTCTCCTCAGGGTAGTGGATGGGATTAGACTGGGAGTCCAATTGTTTCTTTTGTATATTAATCTCTCTTTCTCTCTCTTTATTATTATCATTATTTTAAATTGAGGTTAGTTGATTTACAGTATTATATTAGTTGCAGGTATACAACATAATGATTCAAAATTTTATAGATTATATACTCCATTTAAAGTTATAAAATAGTGATTATATTCCCTGTGCTGTACATTATATCCTTGTAGCTTATTTATTTTATACGTAGAAGTTTGTACTTCTTGTATATATATTTATCTTGTATCCTGTAACCTTGATGAACTCATTTATTAGTTCTAATCGTTTTTTTTTTTGTGGATTGGAAAGTCATTTCTTAGTTTTTTAAGATGAGTCTTGGCACCTTGTGAAAAACAGCGTGGTTGGGATTTATTGAAGAATGAAATGAGCTTTCTTTCTTTCTCTATAGTGTAGAGATAACTGTTTCCAAGAGGAGCAATAACTACTGAATTTTAATATGAAATGCTCTATTCTTCTTGTTGTTTAGTTAAAGCTGCTGTCCTACCTTCTCCAAGACCATGAAAACCTTGGCCAGAGACAGGTAGCTCATAGCTCTGTGGTTTCAATATTGTGATTGTGATCCAGGAGCCAATCTCCTGGATCAGCCAGCTATTTCTCAGAAGGGAGAAATGTTGGATGACTAGAATGAGAAAAAGCAGCACAGAACTCGGTGAAAATGGGACCATAGTAAGTGTTACAGTATACCTTCTAAATTTCTTAGGAAAGGATATTCACTTCTCTTCATTATTTCCAGTCTAGTCTAGACAACCATCATCTCTGTGCCTAGATTACTGTAAAAGTCTCCTAATTTATCTCTAGTTTTTCTTCCCTACACCGTATTCTCCATATTGCAGCCACAATGATGTTTCTCAAATGCAGATCTAAAGCTTAGCAGTTCTTTTAAGTCGGTACTCTGGTGGTACCTTTGAAACAGCAGTCAGACAGGAAGAATTAGGTAGAGATAATTTGGCATGCAGGAAGATGCTGACTGGCCTTAAGTTCAGAGGTCATTTATGTAGTTATTGGGGGTTACAGGGTGCTAGTCACTCACTACTCTGCCCTTCTTATTGGACTCAGTTGAAAACAAGGCACCAAACAGGGTTCCAAATTTAAGTGGCAGCAAGTGACTCTCAAGGTCTTCTCCTGTTTCCTACCTGGAATTGAATTTCTCTGTCTAGGCAGTGGCAGAGAAGGAGAGAAGAAGGTGGAGAGGAATAGTACCCCTGCTCTTTAAGGCACCCACATAGTGGTTCCATGAATATTAGTGCTCACCACTCAGATTAACTTCTTACTTTTTTCTTGAGTTGTAAGAGTTAAAGGAACAGTTACCTTTCCTAACACTTCCCTCAGTGGGTAGAAGCATTGGCTGAACTGTCTATTTTTTAAAAATGTAGTAAAATGCTTTAATTATTATTGTTCTTAAATTTAAAAATATCCAAAAGATTGAGAGTTCTCATTGTTCTTTTGAGTTTGTTTTAACTGTTTGGATTGCTATTCCTAGGTCTGATACATGGTATACACTTCAACATTTGTTGACTGATTGACTGACTGGAATCTCAAAGTTAGTTCATTAAGACAGAATATTTGAGTCCCTTTGATTTCATAAGTCATCTCATGAAAATCTACCTTTAAAAAAACATTTTCTTGCATGTTTTATTGTTCTCACTTTCTCTATATACTTCACTATCCTTTTGCCCTTCTCCGAACCATTTGAGAATATGTTGCAAACATCATGACGCTTCTTCCCTATACACCTCAGAATGTATCTCCTAAGGACATTCTTCTACACAACTATAATACCATTAGCGCATCTAAGAAAATTAATAATATTTTTGTAATATTACCTGAATCCACTGTGTATTAAAATTTCCCCAATTTGTCCCAACAATGTCTTATGTATATTTTTAAATCCAGGATCAAATCTGGGTTATTGCATTGTATTTGGTTATTATATCACTTTTGTTTCTTTTAATCTAGAACAGTTGTCTGATTTCTTTTTTCCCCCCATGATACTGACTTTTGGGAAGTCTAGGCCAGCTGCCTTATAGAATGAAATGCATTGTGGATTTTTCAAATTGTACCACGCACATCACGACAGTAACTATCAATGGAGATGATTCTGAAAATGTTAAGGCCTGAGCCAAAGCTGTGAGATAGAGAATTTGTGGATGTAATTTGCTTACCAAAGAATGACCTACTGAAGAGACTTGATGTTGTGGTAGCTGATGAACATCTGACAGTGGACGCTAGAATCTATTCCTATGCTCCAGCGCTGAAACATGCAAACATGAAGCCATTTGAAATGCCCTTCCTGAAGTATTAAGGCCAAGGGACAGTCGCCATGTTTTTGTTTCCTCATGGTGTCATTTAACTTGTTGCTCAATCCCCCATATTTCCTGTGAACTGGAAATTAGACATATTTGGCTAGAGTACTTCTTAGGTGATGTTTTGTTGCAATTGCCTTCTTACGTGGTCTGAGGAGGAGAATGGTTCCCTTTTATAATCTTTACACAACTATTGAGCTCCCAGTAGGTAGCATGTAGGTATTATGTTAGATAAAATGGGAAATATAAAGAAACATTGTCTAATGTGGTACCTGGTATATGATAGATGCTCTATAAATATTTATTGACTGCTGAAAGATATAAAAAAGATAATTGGCATTGTAAACCAATGAATGGTGAGGGTTAAATGGAGCTGTAATTTAATTTTATTTAACAAATATTTAAAATTTGTTGAGCAGAGCTGTTTCTATATGCTCTGACCTAGGTAGTGATAGGTATTGGAAATACATTGATGATCTAAATAATTCCAGTGTCTGCCTTTGAGAAGTAAATGCCCCAGCATTCAGAAGTTGGAGAATAAATTTAGGTGGGAAGAAAGAATTGTATAAGTACCCAACGGTGTAAGTTGGAGTTAGATTCTGGAAGACTTTGAAGGAAGGGCAAATAATTCAAACCATCAGAGAAGACACTGGCTTGCCAATACACAGTTTTGGAGGGGTAACTGGCTTTGGGCAGTGTTGCTTTATAACTTACATGGGCCTTAGTTTCCTCATTTGTAAAATGAGCAAAATAAAAATAGCTCTTATAGCTCATATCTATTTAGCACTTGCCATGCGGCTGATACCGTTCTAAATTTTATATATAAATTATCTAACTATCTATCTATCTATGTATCATCTTCTTTGATCTTCATATCTCTATAAAGCCATTTCCTTTTTCTTTCCTTTTTTTTTCCCATACCCTGAGAAGTTTACCAGAGAGTCACTGGTAAAGAGTGCTTGTAAGGGAGAGTCACTTCCTGTGGATCTTCAGGAAGTTCATTAATGATTCCCTACCACCACCCACAGGAATCTCCAATGACATTCAGCACAGCAATTTTAACTTTGTCCTTTCAGGCTCAAATGTGACATTTGGCCAAGATTGTAAGAGCTTCCTAAGAGAGTGTGATTGAGAAATCAAAATGTTACCCTTGGTCATTTTCTTATACTTCACACTAGTGATTCTTATATCTTTTGCTTCAGGAACCTTTCACACTCTTAAAAAATATTGAGTACTCCAAAGAGATTTTAGTTACATGGATTATATCTATGGATAGTTACCTTACTAGAAATGAAAAGGCAGACATTTCAAAAATATATTTATTAGTTCATTTAAAAAATGATAAACCTATTACATGTTAAAATAAATCACAATTTTATAAAAAGTAACTATATTATCCAAAACAAACAAAAATTAGTAATGGCATTTTAAAAATGTGTTTGCAAATCATGGTCATGTCTGGCTTTATAGATGACAATTGGATTCTTATGTCTGCTCCTGCCTTCAATTTGTTGCGGTATTCTATAAACCATTTTCTATAACTATCTCCATTCTACATGAGAAAGTGAAGGACACAGAGTTTAAATGATTTGTCCAAGATTATGTAGCCAGTAAGTGGTGGAATCAGAGTCAAGCTCAAGCAAACTTTAGAGATGATACTCGTAACCTTCTATATACTAAATTGCCTGTAGGCCTGTTCAGAGGATTAAATGAAATAATGTATTCACTTAATCAGTGGTTGCCATATAGTAAGAGCTCAATAAAGTGAGCTGCCATTATTATTTCACTTGAGGAAGTTAGCAAAATGCTTAAAAACATGGTAGATTATTAAAAGTTTGTGAGCTGTGAGGCATGTCACAATAAGTGTTCATTTTTGGAAGATTAATGTGACAGTGCTAAGTAGGGTGAGATATAGAAGGAGAGACTGGACACAAAGAGATGTTTGGAGACTTGAAATAGTCCAGTTGAGTGTGAGGAAAGATCTCCCACCTCCAGAACAGCTTGACAGAGAAGGGAATTTTAAGATAGTATTGACAGTCAAACAACATTTATGGAACACCTGAAGTGCACAGATAACTGCTGGTTATTGTGGGAAAGAAAGAAAACTAACATTCTCTGAGCACCCATGACGTGCCATTACCTTTTTTTTTTTTTTAAGCACCTTGTGTGGACAGACACTTGTCTGTAATTATTCCTCAGTCTCACAGCAATATTTCAAGGTAGGTGTCACTGGTGACATTTTTCTGGATGAAGCCCAAAGGTAAGAGACTTATACATGGAAAGAGGGGGAGGGAAAGGATGAGGGATGGGGGGTGGATATCTCCAGGGTTCAATCCCAGACCTAGCTGACTTCAGAGTCCATACTGGACTAAGAATATTAGTTTGAACTTCAGGAATTCCATGAGTTTTCCATGGAATTGTAGGCATAGTTTTGTGGGGAGATGATCATTTAGCAGATTTCTCAAAGGAATCTATGACCCCAAAAGAGAAGAACAATTGTCTTAGATTGTCAAAGTTGGAAGGATATTTAGAAATTAAAATCCCACTGCCTTCATTTCAAAGTTGCGCCAACACACAGAAAGGGGAAAGGATTCGTTATAGAGTGACTCAACTGGCAGAGCCAATACTAGAACCCAGTCCCCTTGTCCCCCAGGCCACTGCATCTCCATTTTTGATACCTTATATGAAGGCAGCAGAAGCCTTGCACAGCTTGGAAGAATTGTAATGCATTGGACAGATCTCCTTTTAGACTGTCTTGGCAAGAAGTCAATTAGGCACCTCTGGAGGGAGGTGTGTTAACTCTTCAAGGACCAGGCTCTAAATTAGTACTATTTTGTAAATTGCCACTTTATAGGGTACTATTAGTAAGTGACTGCTCTAAAGCGAGCTCTGGAGTGTAGAAGAGCAACCCACCTCTCCAAGAGCCTGCTTCTTGCCTAGTGTATAGTTTCCTCCCCAGGTAGAGGAAATCCTGCCTGGGCTGTGGCAAATCAAGTCGTCTTTGAGGAGGATGTAGTAGAAGGGGGAAAAGGCAGGACAAGCTGCTTTTCGTACCAGCAGAGTTTGTCTGCATGCAGGAGCAGTTTTAACATAAGGAAATTTGAGTGGTATTCGTATCTCCTCCATGTTCTGTCTTCTGCTGGCAGCCCTGCTTTCTTCGGAGCCCGCAACCACAGTCCCTTTTCCATTTCCTGACGACACTTTTAAGGCTCATGTTATTCTACCCATCACCTAGCTCAGTGTCTGGCACTTAGAAAATTTGAGTATTTGTGGACTAAATAAATGAGATTCTACTTGTGCTTGAATCTTGATTCTACCATGTATGAGCTGTGCTATTTTTAATTAACTTCTCTGAGCAGTGATGCCTGTGGTTACCTGGTAAAGTAGAAAACAGAAGAAAGTCTCAATGGTGGTCAAGACTGGCCCTCTTGGGACCTGGGGGAAAGGATTAGCAGGCGCCTAACCCTTTGGGGAATTCAGAGGCAGATTGGCAGTGTTGTTGCGGACTGCCTCAGGTGTTGGTCGGAGTCCCTGAGACCCAGTCCTGACTCAAAGCCCTGACCTTGCTTTTGTGAACCTCAGGCTCATTCCTCATTCTTGGCCTGCCTCAGTATCACTGGAGAACTCTGACATTTTCTGTCCTTTGACATGGTGGCCCATCAGCTTTTCCCTCCCTAGGGCAAAACCAAATTTGTGCCAGCATCATTCAAGATGGGTGGTATTTGGAGGAGAGTCCTGCCCAAGAGAGTTAGGAATGGAAGGTTTAGAGTTTCTTAAAGAATGCCCCCTTCCACTTCAGACAAGTTTCTGTTAGTTCGCTTTGTCCAGAAAATGACTATTGTTCTAAATAAAGCCTCTGTAGTTTCAGACCTAATCATGATAAATCTACCAGGAATTAATGCCTGTCTGACATTAGACCAATTGCCTAGAAATCATGACACTTATAAGAAATAGTCATCTCTTTATTTGAATGAAAACAAAGCATTCCAGGGCAGATTTTAAAATATATTATTTTAATTTTTAGAGGAAAAGAATTCTTCAAAGAGAATTGTCAATGATCAAAACTGGTTGATAAATCACATACGTAACTATGTAATTAAACTTCTCCATTTTCAGAGACCTGCAATTAGAGTTCTTCGTGTAGTTACCCATAATGATTCCTTCTTGCTAATATGCTAAGGAAGAAGGGAGTCAGGAAGATAAATTTTAATTTGAACTTCTCCCTAATTTGGATCAAGAGGCGGTGGAAGTATGCCTAGGCTGGGAGGCAGGAGAACTGGGTTCTAGTTCCGGTTCTGTTTCTCATTAACTGTGGGGCTTTAGCCAGATCATCAAGCCTATCTGAGCCTTTGTTGCCTCAGCTATAAAACAATAATAATACCTACTTCAGAGTATTGTTATGAAACCTTAATGAAAGTATGGGTTTGGTAATGCTTTGTAAATTTTAAAGCACTGTAAGGTCCTGATACATTTTAGTATTGTGCTTTCTTTTCTTATCATAGCAGGCCAGGCCCTCTGTGGTGGGAGGAAAAGGCTCTAATGTACAATATCAGCCTTTGTGTAGTGTGCAAAGACAGACACTAATGAAGGGCTAGGGTGCTTTGTTGAATGTGTCTCTGATTGACTGGTGGCCCTGCTTCTGATGATCAGGAATTTATTATTAAGAAAATTGCTATGTGCTTGGGGAGCTGGGACTTGGTTTGTGCCTTCCCCACTGCAGAGGGTCACCACAGATGCCTCAGGTGCCCTTGCATTGACTTTGCTGGATTCACATTTAAAGAGAAACCTTTCATTTGGACCAGATGGAGGTCATGGGGGATTGTGACAAGTACATTGAAAATTTTCAGGGTTCAGGTCTGCCTTTCTCTTTCTTTCTTTCTTTCTTTCTTTCTTTCTTTCTTTCTTTCTTTCTTTCTTTCTTTCTTTCTTTCTTTCTTACTTTCTTTCTTTTTCTTTCTTTCTTTCTGTCTATTTATTTTTATTGAAGTATAGTTGATTTACAATATTAATTTCTGCTATATAGCAAAGTGATTCAGTTATACATATATATACATTCTTTTAAAAATATTCTTTCCATTATGGTTTATCATAAGATATTAATATAGCTCCCTGTGCTATACAGTAGGACCATGTTGTTTATCCATTCTGTATATAATAGCTTACATCTGCTAATCCCAACCTCCCTCTCCATCTCTCCCCCAACCCCCTCCCCCTTGGCAACCACAAGTCTGTTCTCTGTCCGTGAGTCTGTTTCCGTTTCGTAGATAAGGGTTCAATTCTAAGTCTCAGTGTGCGGCCTTAGGATGTGAATTGGGGTTTGAGTTCAGACAGAGTATCAGAGCTATAAAGTACCCAGATGATCTAATCCACTGGTCCTCAAAGTGTGGTTGAGTTGTAGCTTCAGCATTACCAGGGAACTTGTTGGAAATGCATATTCTTGGGTCTCATCCCAAACCTGCTGAATCAGAACTCCTGGGGCTGCGGGTTAGTAATCTGTGTTTTAGCAAGCCCTCCAGGTGATTTTGATGCTCTCAAGTTTGAGAACCACTGCTCTAATCTAGACCCATTTTGTAAATGCTTGTAAAATGCTGAACCTGGTGCCTAGGACATAGTAAACAGTGCATAAATAATAGCTGTTGCTACTTTGCTATTCATACCTGAGAGCTGGGACTACAAAAAAAAAAATCAGACTTCCTGCCTGATTTTTCCATGACCCCATGTTTTTGCAGTGGTCCTTACAAATCCAAGTTGCATAGTAGTGATCACCTCTTCGATTGTGGCAGCAATGTGTGAGAGCAGTGGCTAGGATTGTTTTTGAAGTGGGGATTGTTTACATGGACCATTGGAAGTGGTGGTGGAGACTCAAGGTAATTCTTAGGGATCAAATAGAATTGAACAGCACTGATGCCTCCAGTTCCACATCTTATGTTATACTGAGACAATACTGTTCTCCAAGGGATGTGAGAGGTGTTCCAGAAAAGAGAAATTAGTTGTGATCATTAATATTAGTTATTTTGACCTTAACTATCATCAGAATCCTGTATAAA
Source organism: Balaenoptera physalus (assembly GCF_965194825.1). Taxonomy (NCBI): domain Eukaryota; kingdom Metazoa; phylum Chordata; class Mammalia; order Artiodactyla; family Balaenopteridae; genus Balaenoptera; species Balaenoptera physalus. The sequence continues at coordinate 36,310,041 of NC_138893.1, forward strand.
CTCAGGTAGACTCTACTTCTGATTCAGTTTTTCCATCTGTAAAGTGAAAATAATGTAATTTCCCTGTTGATTAATTGACAGAGACAGGATAATTATAGGAGCATGTTTATAAAGTAAGAGCCTCAGAAGAAAGATTCTTTTCTCTATTAAAATTTAGCTTCATTAATTTTGTGATTATAAATGTAATACATGTTAATGCTTTTGGAAATTTTGGAAAAGTATAAAAAAGAAAAATTTAAAAAATCGCCCATACTCCCATCACTCAGGGAAAATTACTGTTACTGTTTTGGTTTATTTCCTTCTGATCTGAAATTTTAACAAAAACACTATGAAATAGATATTTTCTATTGAGGGACACTTGCATGGATTGTGTGTTTACGGTGTTGTGCTAATTGCTGAAGATATTTTAAATCAGTTAACCCAAGGCATTGTGCTAATTGCTGAAGATATTTTAAATCAGTTAACCCTCACAACAACCCTCTAAGGAAAGGGTTCTCAACCTTGACTACACCTTAGAGTCATCTGGAGCAGTGGTTGGGGGTGGTCTTTAGAAATAGGAGACCCATGCCTCAGACTAATTATATCAGAATCTCTGGGAATGGGAGCAAGACATCAGTATTTGTAAAAGGCTGTCCGGATGATTACAATGTACAGGAGAGCTTGTAATAACACATATTGCTGGGCCCAGCACCAGAGTATAGAGTTCTCATTCTCTAGGTCTTTCAGTGTGGTCTGAGGTTTTATATTTCTTTCAAGTTCCTAGGTGGTGATGATGCCTCTGGTCCAGGGACCACTTTGAGAATCTCTGAGGGAGATGACACACACACACACAGGTGAGAAAAATGAGGCTCGTATTAAATAATTTGCCCAAGGTATTAATATACTACAGTGAAAAATTTGTAGAGCCAGAATATGAACCCACGTCTATACAAAGTCAAGCTTTTCTCACCTCTGTACTTCCCTCACCCTATTAGTGTCACTTTTCTAACATCCACTAATTTAATAGATTTGTATCCATGGTAATATATAATTCTTTAACCTCTTGACTCATGGCCACCCCCCCGCCCCAAATTGTAAGTAAGGGAGTAGTAGAAGTGAGGTTTGAAAGGTAGCTGGGAACTTTTCTTTGGTTTTGAATGTCACTCTAGGGAGCCTAAATTGTATCCTATAGCAGCTGATTCTTCTGTTTCTACCCCCAGCTGTCTTCCTGCTTGTTGATCTTAAAGGTTTGTGCCTGGGAAGATTGCACAAGGTGTAGAGTCCTAGGGATGGCTCTGTTTCTGCTGTCCCTCAATGGTTCTGGTCTCAATGTAGGACATCATTAGAACTGTTTTGTTATTTAATTTAGTTGATCTGGTGTTTTAAAACCATGATCATTTTATGGTCATAAGCCCAAGGCAAAAAAACCTGAAAATCAATCCCATGTGTGGTGGTTCTCACCTTGTTTTAAAAATATACTATAATCATGGTGGGTTCATCATTGGACTAAGTTCGACTAAGGTCCTGTGGTTATGAGAAATGGGACTAGGAATCAAAAGACCGAGATTCTAGTCCTGGCTCTGCCAAATACTAGCCACGTGACTGTGGGCAAATCATTTGACCTTTCTGGACCTTGGTTACTTCACCTATAAATAAGAGTAAGAATTCCTAATCTACTTACCTAATAGGATTTTCACCAGATTAGTTTTATGGTTTTGGAGATCCCTTTGGTTCAGGTGGTCCAGGACAGATTTCTAGGCGGGGGATGTGGATCTGGGATGTGAGGGAGGATTTGTTGTGAGGAGCGTTGTGCATTTCAGGTAAGGTGTGATGTGATGTGTGGTGATCAAAGTGGTGGTGGGGCTCCAAGAGTGCATGTTGAAGGGAGGGGAGATCAGCCTAGTCGGAATCTAATCCAACTCATGTAATTCCTAGGAATAATCAGACATATCAGACTTTTACTGTGGAAGCTATTAATGCTAAATAATTTGGAGGCTATTCAAGACGAATACTTGTAATGGTAATAGTAACAAATGAATGGTGAATTAATACTACCAGATGCAGGGCTGAGACTTTAGTAAACTCCACAATTGCCTTATTTACTTTTCTCAATAACCTTATGAGGTAGGTGTTATTATTCACATTTTGTAGATGAGGAAACTGAGGCTTGGTGTGGTTACACAGCTAGTCAGAACCAGAAGTCAAACCCAGGCTTATCTGGCACCAAACCCACCATCTTTACTATTATTTTGTGCCTCCTTGTTTGCTCTTTAAGAGTTTCCTGTATTTGTGTCTGGTCCTGAGGTTGTGTTGGAGATTATTTTACTTGGCCTTCAAGGCCCAGTTCAAATACCACCTCTTTCATAACATTTCCCTTTCATCCCCATTAAGATTTGTTTCCTTCCTCAGCATTTTAAACTTGTGCTTCCGCAGTAATACTCCTCACCTTCTGCTTTGTGTCTTAATGATTTGGGTACAAGAGTGTCTTCCCCCATTAAGCTGTTGCTCAGCAATATATCTAGCTAAGAATTATTTTTCAGCATGGTTTGCTGATAATTGCATTCTAGGGCAGAAACAGTAGCTCTAAAACCCATAACCACTAAGGGAAAACTCATGTGAAAAACTGTGTGGCATATTAAGTTCTGTTTCCATCAGGTCAAATATGAAAAAGGCAAGAAAATGAAATAAAGGCCTCAGTTTTTACAACCATTCTAGCGAAATGGACCTGAAGAAGAAGGTGACAGTAAATTGTGTGGCGTGAAGCTTCATCTGGTTCTGGTTTGCAGAGCACCCGTGTCTTTGCCTTTTAATCATATAATAGAAATGACTGAAAGAGTAAAGGTGCCGCGCTGATAGTGACGCTGAGTCCATTCTTCCCGCTGACGCTTAAGGGATTTATGTAGGTAAGTCCCATTAATGTTAATGGAAGTTACATGTGTAATTCCCCTTTTTCATCACTGAGAGAATAGAGCTTTATATTCCTTGGGTAATTATGGTACCGGCCCTGTTAGTGTTTTTCAGTTAACTTTTTCACCTGCCTTTCCTGCTTGGACTGTTAAGAAAGGAACTGAATTCTTCTGTTCAGAAAGGAAAATTGCCGAAATATCTGAGAGGTGAAACAAATGTAACTAGATCCACTTGTTTGAGAGGAAAAAAAAGCAAGAAAACACTAGGACAGGAAGCTGGAGGGTGAGCTCCTGCTAATTTTCAGATCCCGGGAAGCATGTCGTGGTTTGGATTTTCTAACAATGCAGGGCTTTTCACTGGCAGCCCATTTCCTCAGGTATTTGAAGTGAGAGGAAAATGAGTCCCTGAACATTTGGACTGAATTAATTTTAGCGTGTAAGATTTGAGTAGCAATGCCTAAGTCTTTGTAGAGCCTAATAAAGAATTAATCTTGATCTCTGCCTGAGACTCAAAGTATTTGAAATACCTTGGTATCTGAGATTTGATTCACAGGAATTTGAAAGGACAGCTGTATTACTGTCCTGTTTGAAATGTAAGCCCCTTGGGTGTTCCTCTGTCACACTAGGTGCTCTGATTAGAGCAGACAGCAGGTCATCCTATTCCTTAGGACACAGCAGTGTCTGTGCCTTAGCTGGAGGTGGGAAAGTCAGCGTCCTAGTCTTGCTATGTAGATGGGTCATTTTTCAGAAAATGTTTTCACTGTGAAAAGGGGCAAAAGTTTAACTTTCCTGTTGGCTTTACTTCTACCATTTAAAAATAGTTGTTTTTTTATAATTGGGAGGAGAAGAAAGGTATACTTTAACGCATAGACACTTTCAGGTTTTGTGGCAACCCTCCATTCTACTGTTGGAAGGCACTTTTGTAGTCCTCTAATTCAGCCAAATGGTCCAAAAGCATTTAGTGATGGGGAGCTTACTCTAGTACTTAGTATAGTATACCGGTTAGGAAGTGACTCGAATCAGCTGGTCAGGATCAGGCAGTTCTCTCTTTGGGCAGCTTTGTGTTAGAAAGTTCTGCCTCGTGGCAAGATAAAAACGTGTCTTCCATTAGTTTTCTTTTACCCATTGGCCCTGCTCTATCCTCTTGGGGCCACAGAGAATAAGTTAGCTCTCTCGGCCACTTGAAATTTCTTCACTTGTTTCTCAGAATTAAAAATTGAGACATTTTATTGGCCTGCCTTTTTCATCCTAGGTGCAATCATATGTTGGTTTTTTTAGGTCAACGTTCTGGCTATTCATTCTATAGCTGTTCTCTTATTCCTTGGGCAGCTGAACCATATTTCTCCAATTTAGCTAATTTCCTGAGGCTTATAACAGAAGAGCTTTTGTTTATCACCTTGTCCTTTAAGTCTTCACACCCAGACTACTGGTCCATGTAGCTGCTATCCCTGAAGCTCCTTCCAGATTAACTAATCAAAGCTTGGAAAAGACCCAGATACAATGTTATGTGAGCTGCTTTCTCCAGAATAGCCCAGTATAGTGAAAATAAAATTAACTGAAAATTAGGAGACCTGGATTTTAGCCTCTTCTCAGTCATGGAGATTTCCTATTTCAACTCTTTCCCGTCTATTCATTTAATCATTATGCAAATACCAAAGTGATCTTAAAATATAAATTAGATTATGTCATTTAAAATCCTTCAATGGTTTCTTAACTCACTTAGGTCTTAGTCTAAAATCCAAAGTTTTTACTGAGACCCACAAGGTCCTCCATGATGGAACTCCATCCTGACTACCTTCCCCACTCCCCACCCCATTTTTACCTTTTTCTATATTGTTCATTATGCTTCAGGCACACTAGCTGCTTCATAAGATCTGTCCCACCTCAAAATCTTTGATAAGCTGTTTCTGCTTACTCAAATACTTATTCCCTCCATTTTTGCCTAGCTCTTTTTCTTTGTATTTATTTATTTCATTTTATTTTTTATTTTTTTGGCTGTGCCGCACGGCATGCAGGATTAGTACCCTGACCAGGGATCGAACGTGTGCCCCCTGCAGTGGAAGCTCAGAGTCCTAACCACTGGATCGCCAGGAAATTCCCTGCCTAGCTAACTCAATCTCTAGATTTCAGCTCAGATATCATTTCTTCAAGAAGCTCTTCCATAACCTGGAAGAAATGCCCTAGCTAAATGAATGGCAGCCATTGAGTCCCATGCCCTGGAGATAAGCATAATTGAATCCTCCAGCCTGTGCTTCAGAGCTGTGCCCAGCTCTTCTTGCGTCTCTTTCCACTGATACGTATTACATACAGATCTTATTTTATGCAGGCTGGGTATATAGGGATGCGTGTTAATAGCATGGTACTTGGCTCTTAAAAACTTAAAAAAAAATGTAGTTCACTCAACTTGAAGTGATCTCACTCAATAAAGGAAAGGAAACATACATTAATTGGTTACCTACTTCGGGTTTTGGCAAACATTTTCTGTAAAGGGCCAGATAGTAAATATTTTAGGCTTTGTGGGCCATACAGTCTCTATTGAACTCAACTCTGCTGTTATAGCCTGAAAGCAATAGTACCTTAATGAATGAGTGTGGCAGTGTTCCAATAAAACTTTAGTGACAAAACAGGTGGTCGTAAACTGCCAGTCATTGTTTCCCAGACCCTGACTTAATGTGTGCCAGATGCTTTACATGTATTTACTGTTTATGACAATCTGATAGGCAGTTATTTATCCATTTTACAGGCTCATAGAGGTGAACTAACTTGTCTAGAGCCCCCCAGCTTAGTATAAGAAAGAATTAAAATTCTAACCTGGGCTTCAAAGATAAGAGAAAGGAAATGGCCAATAACGTTTAATTCAACAAATATTTATTGAGCACCTACCATATGATTATGCCAGTGCTAGACATTTGAAAAGACTAGCATCTTTATATTTCACTTCTCTCTGATTACCTAGTAAGATTTTAAAATAATTTGGAGAGGCATATAGTGTCGTGGTGGGGTGAAAAGAAAGTGATTTTTGGAATCAGACATGACTCAAATTTTAACCCCACTTTTTAACAACCCTGAATTTGGATAAGTTATTTAAGTTCTGGCCTAAATATCCTGAGACCAAAAACAAATGAAGTGATATTGGTAGATGGTAGCCCTCCATTAAATAATTTTTAAATGAGATTTTATATTGGAAGGGACATTGTACTTTTTATTTATACTATTTGGATTTTTCTGTATGAGGTACTGTTAAGGTCTTTATAGATTTTAGGACTTTCAAAAATTGGGATATAAAGGAGGCAGCCACTCTTGTGTCTCGTTCAGGGCTGGTCTGTCGCTAAGAAGTTGGCTTGTGTGATGGAACATTAATTGACTATCTCCACCAGGAGGAAGAAGTGTTTGGAGGGGATTCAGGGAGCATAGAAACTGAGTTTGAAAGTGAATAACTTTTCAAGTCCTGCATTCTTTCTTTTTTATTTGCTAAGTGACAAAGGAATCGCTTGAGAGAGTGTCTTGTAAGGTGCACATCATGATCATGTTTGATACTTATATTCAGAGTGGATTTTGGCATGGTCAGTGGTTATTACTGTTGGTGAACATTTAAAAAAGATGTAGTGGGATGAGTGTAGTGGTTTGTGGGGAAGATGTTTACGACCACAATAGGGCTGCTGTTTTTGTCTTTAATATCTGATTATATTATACAAACTCCATCTTGATGATTGGAATCTCTTATTCCACAGGCTAGATCATCTCAAATTTCAGACTTAAAAGCACACCTGAATGCCTTCTTCTGCTCCTAGAATGACCGTTCACTGCCAGAAAAGCTTTCCATTCCCTTTCTGTGACTCTTCAGTAGTTTTGAGGACATTCTACTCTATTTTAAATGATGCACCTTGCAGATGTTCTCACTAGAGGCAGCCCTCTGACTCTCTTGCCCTTACCTGTCTGTATCTGATGTGCTAATGGGGAAAAAAAAACAAAAAACAACAACCTTCAGGAATCAGTGTGGGATATTAAAATATAAACTAGGTCATGTTTGAATATTTGGCATTTGGTGCCATTTTAGTAATCCATAACCTTCATATCTTTCTGCTTTTATCAGGTGAAAGGCAGACTCCTTTGACCCATGAAGTTGATCTGTGAACTCTGTCAAAAAATTCAAAACCCCACAGGTGTAGATCATGCATCCATTAGCATAATTTGCCACCCAGGGTATAAATGTATACTCTTTAAACTGGTACATAATATAGATAGTATTTTATAGTGTGTTAAGAAAAGATTGTTTATTTGACATGTACTAGAGTGAATTAAAAGTTTACCGTAAGAATTACTGCTCTTCTCTTCACGTTTTCTTCTAGAAACTGTGAGTTATAATACAAATTTAGTCATTGAGATAGATACTATACTTCAACCAAATAAGACCATATATTCTAGCAGAATCTTTGGGTGGGTTGAACAGAGTGGGAATCTGACTTTCAGAAGCATGTCAGTTTGGTAAAATAAGATAGAAAAAATAAGTGTCTCAACTAGTCAAGTTCAGTCTTTGAATTTCAGAGAACGAGTTTATAAGCTGAACAAGTTTATAATTTGAGAATCTGAATTTCCTTTTGCCCCTGCTCTGGGTCTTCCTTGTGTGTGTGTGTGTGTGTGTGTGTGTGTGTGTGTGTGTGTGTGTGTGTGTGTGTGTGTGTGTGTGTGTGTGTGTAGATTGGGTGTTTGCAGGACTTACTTCACTGTTATTAAAGCTTTTTAAGATTTCTCTAGGATCGCCATGATGATGTTCCTGTTTTTTAATTCCTGAAATTAAAATGTGTTGGAATGCTTGGCTGCCTTTCACTCCCTCCTCAATGGACCCTTTAGTTTTTCACACCAAGGTGTCCTTCTTCAGGGTGCCAGGTCAGGCTACCAAAACAGCTTCTAGGAGGGGATTAGGACCAATTAACATCTTTGTACACAAAAGCCACTGGCAGCTGAACAGGCAGCCTGGTGGCGGCTCCAGAGCTGCATTTTAAATAGGGGCCTTCTGTACTTGAGTTCAAGTAGGAAGAGGTGGAGAAAGTTTTTATTTATAATCGAAAATGCTGTTTTTGGATAAAGTCTAATGAAAAGAAAAGTAGTGTTCAGAAGTATCTAACAAATACCGTTTGAATGTTGGTCTGTATTGTATGTGATTCTATCAAGGATTCTCTCACAATATAGCCTATTTCTTGGCACATATTGAGATGAAGTGATGTTTCTTCACATAACAATTTTGTCCTTACATTTCTCTTGTTCTCTGTTTTTAAAAAAGTTCAGCTGGATCCCTAGGCACAAAAAGGAGCTGCTCCAATGGCTATATGGTCTTAAAAGCCAGTAGCCTTTTCATAAGAAATCTATCGTATGGATACCTGTACTACAAAATCTTTGTTTAGGGTAAAATAAAGTGGAGAGAGCCATTGTGCAAAGTTTGTTTGTTTCTTAACCCTTCAATTTGAGAGGCGTCCAGTTAGTATTGTTTTTATTTTAATCACAATAACCGAATTGTTACACTTTTTATTTTTTACCCTAAAAACTTTTTTTTGAGGTAGTATGTATTTTTGAGTTCAGAAATATTGGAATCGATAAAGATATTAGAGATTTTATGACCCAACTAATTGGGAAGCATCTTAAATAGAGATCCGGTTGGAATCTATTAAGAATAATGTTGTTAAAGATGTAATGGAACCAGTTTCTACACCTGGATGATGAGAGTTTTCAAATATATTTTAAAGATCAAGGGCAAAGGAGGAGTGTTTTCAAACCATTTAATATTGCACTTTCTAGCTTCCTCAACTGCCAAGGCACGTAGTTTTCTCTGTGATTGAAAGTGCTAGAAAATAAAATGCTGCTTTCAGAACCTACAGTGGGAATCCATGGGAAAAAATAGAGACCTGAAAAAGAAATTAATATGTGGTAGGTCAAAAGAATGATGGTGATCACACATTTACTGAATCAGGGTGGAATGTATAAGGAAAAACGTGGCAACCTATTTCCTGCTCTGTGATATATTTTCGTTTTATGGAAGGAAACGATGAAGAAAATAGTATGCATTTCTTTTTCAACGGCTTGAATGGAAAATGTTTTTTAAAAAGTCAGCCTCTTGGTCCCTAATCTAAATTATGGTCATTTTCAGTTTCCTGGGTTTTATACATAACTCTAGATTCTTCTTAGTGTGATATTTTCGAAGCAAACCTTAATACAGTCTCAATGTGTGGCTTCCCCCCTGGGTTTTAGTTTCAGATACTGTATTGTGAGTCTTCAGACATGTTGAGTCCCCCTAATGTTAAATGGTAATTGCCAGAAGTATAGGTGGGGATAGAAACATTGTTATATTTTGTTCATTTTTCACACTTCAGCAGCTATCCCTTTTTCTCTCTTGCTGTATGCTTATTAGGGTATGAAATGCAGGTGTGTGGGAAATGGCTAGTGGACATTGACAGGTTATTTTGTTGGTCACTGCCTAATTAGTAGCATAGTGGATGCACCCTGCTAGGCTTTAGTGTGGGGCAGCAGAGCTGGTCTGTTCTAATTTCCTCACGGCTTTGATATTCGCCAAAAGATTGACGGTTTACACAAAAAGCCAAGGCCCGAAGGAGGCCTGTGGAAACAATGAGCCTTCTTGCTTGTAGACACCACAGATGTGAGAGAAAGCTGGCTAAAAACAATTGGCTGACACTGTCTAATTGTCTCCGATGTCAGCGTCATTAATGTTTTCCCATGTAAAATGGAGAAGGCCAAGGTTGTATCCTCCCTTTATTTTGAGTCACATGATTATGTAACTTATCGAGATTCAGATTAAGTGTTAATTGTATTTGTGCAATAAAGAAACTGAAGCTACCTTGGGTTTAATGAATATGTGCTTAATTAATTTTGACAGCTTTTATCTTTATTACCTTTGGAATAATCCTTATCAGAATTAATAACATTTTTCGGTAATTAAAGTCACAGCTCATTTAATGAGAATATATATTTACATTTCTTTTTTGAGTTCAAACCAGGGAAACAATTATGAACGTTTGCTTATCTTCTAAGAAGTTTCTTATGTGTATGTTAAGCAACAATTAGAACAAGCACTTTAGGGTGACAGCAGAGCTTTTCAAATTAGACAACTGACCCAAGTGTTCTAAAGGAACACATAGTAATAACCAAGAAGCACAAAATTACAAGGTTACCCATGTGAAACTCCAAACCTATTTTTATCTATGAAATGGTTTTAAAGATTTTTTCCTGAGGAGGGGAAAACTGGGAAAGGTGAAACCCTAGGAAGAACTGACAAATTGGACTGAAATTAAGTTTGTTTTTTTTTTTACAAGGTAAGACCTGTAGTTTCTTACAGTAGTGATGATACATCAATCCAAACTGAAGTATACTACTTGGCCTTGTAATCAGCAAATATCATCATACCGTTTGCACTGTGCAGCAACATCTATGACACCAAAATAAATCAAGGCAGATACTGCAGCTTCTGCTCCTTTTGATATTTTCTAGGTCTTTTCTGGGCAGTACTGTTTTTTTGGTTTTTTTGTTTTTTCCATCTGAGCGGTGTAATGCCTCAGAGTAGTGGTGGTGGAACAGAGTTGTGCCCTGGAGAAGAGATACTCTGATTTGTTTATTGTCAGGGAAGCTCACTTATCTTGAGTTCCACATTGAGTTAAATTGTATCAAACTTGGTTCCCCAAAATAATCTCTTTGAAAAGTTAGCCTTCCCCCAAACCATTTTTCCAGGAAAAACCCGTGGTTTCCTCTTTTCCTTTTTTTTTTTTAAACCTTAGACTAATAAGCCTTTTTTAAAAAAAATTAATTTATTTTTGGCTGCGTTGGGTCTCCTTTGCTGTGTGTGGTTTTTTCTCTGGTTGCGGCGAGCGGGGGCCACTCTTCGCTGCGGTGCGCGGGCTTCTCATTGCAGTGGCTTCTCTTGTTGTGGAGCACGGGCTCTAGGCGCACAGGCTCAGTAGTTGCAGCATGCGGGCCTAGCTGCTTCATGGCATGTGGGATCCTCGCGGACCAGGGCGCGAACCCATGTCGCCTGCATTGGCAGGTGGATTCTTAACCACTGCGCCACCAGGGAAGCCCTCCTCTTTTCCTTTTATTACCAAGTTACTTGAGTACACAAATGACCTTGACAGGAAGCATTAGTTTTTGAACTTGGAGTCATGCATAGAAGCCAAGTTACCTGGCTTTCTGTGTGCCTTCTTCACAGTAAGACCTGCAAAGTACAATTTACACGGTAGATGCCCAATGTGTGGGGGGCCCAATACAGTGTCCACAGTGGTTTCCTAGGGCGTGCATTACAGCACAGTTTATGACCAAAGAAAGCCTAGTGTCATGGAAGTGTATAGCCTTTGGGGTCAGGTAGATCTGAGTTTAAATCTGGCCTGCTACTTACCAGCTGTGAGACTTTGGGTATGACCTTTCTGAGCTTCAGTTTCCTCATATTTAAAAGATGTAATAATGCCTTGCAGGGTTGGTGTGAGGTGTAAAGATGATGATTGTGAAGTGCTCAGCACAGGATCACCTATAGTAGCTGTAGTACTACTACATTATTACTACCCTAGCACTTCTGCCCTCTAGGGCTTCTCTGCCCTGTGCTCTGCTCCCTCCATTTTCTAATTGTGTGCACCTGAGTTTGTTATCTCACCTGCCTAAAATTAGTTCCTATCTGTAATATGGGGATGATAAAAGTATATACCTCCTGTGTTGTTGTGAGGAGTAAGTGAACTGAGGGTGGTAATGTTAATAATAATAGACATGAAGACAACTACTGACATTTATTGAAGCAGGACTCAGTGCTGGGCACTGTGCTAAGTTTTTTTTCTTTTTTTTAAAATGCACATTGTCTCATTTAATGCTCATTGCACAGAATTTGGAACATAATAAGTGCTTTATAAATATTAGCTGCTATTGTTGTGTTTATTGCGAAGCCCTCAGAGTTGAAGAATTTCAGCTCTGCCAGTTTCTTCACATATCATTGTTCAGGGCCCCTGGTGAAACAGTTCCTCAATCAGGCATTTCTTATCTATGAAGTTAAAGTACTACATGTGAACCCATCCCCTTTTCTTTTAAACCCTTTAGCCTCAGTTCCTCCCTTATCTTGCCCTCACTTAAAAAAATTATCTTCTCTGAAGACAGCAGCAGTGTGAAATAAGTCCAAGCTTCTCCAGAAAATGGTATTTGCTCATCTTGCTCATTTATTCCAGTATGTAAGCTGTCTGCATGCAGCTTTTCTCTCAATGACCTAAACCAGCTGGGTACTGTTGCCTTATGATCGGCAGAGCCTTATGCATCACGTGCAGCCAGATGGGCCTAGAAAATACCCTCTTCTTCCCCTTTGTTTTTATTTGCTTAATTTGCCTTGAAAGGGAGTAAAGTTTCACAATGTTTAAATACTGTGCCTTTATTTCTGTGTATTGGTTTATTTATTTATCATTTAAGTTATTTATCATTTATCATTGGCTTCAAATCAGTTCAGCAAACATTTCCTAAACATCAGTTAGTTGCAAGCTACTGTGTTGCAGGAATGGAATACAGATCTGAATATGGGAAGTGCTGTGCACTCTAGTGGTTACATGTACCACTAGGCTTTGGTATCATATCTAAGTTAAATCTTTTATCTATTCCTTATTAGCTTAGAGAAGATACCTGCTCTAAGACTTTTTCCTCATATGCAAAAAAGGGGTTGAGAATATCCATGTCATAGGATTGTTTTTAGGATTAAATGAGATAATGTGTGGAAAGCAGTCATCGCTCAGTAAATGGTAGTCATAAATAAGGCACAGTCTCTTCCCTAACTGGAGGAAACGGACACAGAAAAGCAGTAATTTCCATGGAATATGGGAGGTGTAGTAGGCTCATTCTGTCAGGGAGGAAGAAGGCGGCTTATGGAAGCCTTCCTGGAGAGGATGGGAGTTGAGTTTAGTTTTGAGGGTTGGGACAGAGTCTCTGGTAAAGTAGGGCAAGGGGCGGTGTTTTCCTGGTGGAAGGGACAGCATGAGCAAAGGCACAGTGAAGGAAACATGGTATGTGCCAGAAACTGCAAGAAATCCAGTGTTATTAGGAACCTCAGGTCCTTGGGTTGGACTTCCCTGTAGGAGGGGCTGCTTTGATGTGGGCTGGCCCTGTTTAGCCTTTCCTTGTTTAACTCCCCTCAGGCTGCCTTAGCAGGCTCCAGCTCCCTTTAGAAGGTGATGATGTGGTCTAAAGAATGCCAGCTCTTATTTAATTTGTTTAACTTCTGTTCTGAAAGGAAAGGTTATTTATGGGGAAAGGGCATGTCTATCATTGAAGAAAAAGTCAAACATGGACTTCCAGAGCTTTCCTTACCAACCATGTGACCTTATACTATTATTTAACCTGTGTCTCAGATTCTTCATCTCTACAAGTAAAAATTGTATAAAAATAGTATTTACCTCATCTGGGGTATTTCAGGATTAAATGGTATAGTAATGCATGTAAATTACTTGGAACAGTCCCTGGAACAAAGAAAAAGCTCAATAAATGTTAATACTGATATGTTAACTACTCCCAGAGTATTTCCATTCAGAAAAAGGCAGCATTTAACTGAGGGAAATGGTGGAATTTTTCAGCATAATGTCATTTGCTTGGAAACAGAGGTCAGTGAGAGAATTAGAAAAAGGTGATCCAGTTCTCTCAATCTTATCTTCTAGAGGAAAATTTAGTGCTGCTGCACATACTGTAGTTTCAAAGGGAAGCACAGATCCTAAATAGTAATTCCGAATCACCCAGTGCTGTTCTCTCACAGAATCAGAAGCTTTTAAAGCAGAAGTCCTGAGAACAAACTCACCCCAGTGGGTAGAACCTTTTCCTCCTTCTTCCTCCTCTCCTCCCCCTCCTCCCCCTTGCTCTACTGGCTCCCTCTTTTTCTCTTCCTTCCTCCCCCCTTTCTTACTGTCTCTCTTAATTTGTTCCTCCCTCCCTCCTCCTTCTCCTTCCCTTTACCCTTCCTTCTTCTTTTTTTTTAATTTTATTTATTTATTTATTTATGGCTGTGTTGGGTCTTCGTTTCTGTGCGAGGGCTCTCTCTAGTTGTGGCAAGCCGGGGCCACTCTTCATCGCGGTGCGCGGGCCTCTCACTGTCGCGGCCTCTCTTGTTGTGGAGCACAGGCTCCAGACGCGCAGGCTCAGTAATTGTGGCTCACGGGCCTAGTTGCTCCGCGGCATGTGGGATCTTCCCAGACCAGGGCTCGAACCCGTGTCCCCTGCATTGGCAGGCAGATTCTCAACCATTGCACCACCAGGGAAGCCCTACCCTTCCTTCTTTACAAATTAGGTTTGCTTGGCTTGGAGAACAATGTGGGTTAGATTTCAAGCCCATGACTAGGTGCCCTTGTGCAGGACAACTTGTACAGCCATATGAGTCGGCCCTCATCCCCTTCTGAATTCTCCTATCTGAGCCCACTTAATGGTGATTGTTTTGTTTTAATTGTGGTAAAATACACAGAACATAAAAACGTATCATTTTAACCATTTTTAAGTGTACAACTCAGTAGTATTAAGGATATTCATATTGTTGTGCTGCCAATCTCCAGAAATTTTTCATCTTGCAAAACTGAAACTCTATGCCCGTTAAATAACTCCCCATTGCCCCCTCCTCCCAGTCACTGGTAACTACCATTCTACTTTCTGTCTCAATGAATTTGACCATTGTAGGTACTGCATATAAGAGGAATCATACAGTATTTGTCCTTTTGTGACTGGCTTATTTCACTTAGCACAGTGTCTCAAGTTTCAAACATATTGTAGCATGTGTCAGAATTTCCTTCCTTTTTAGGACTGAATAATATTCCACTGTATCTGTATACCACATTTTGTTTATCCATGCATCCTTTGGTAGATATTTGGATTGCTACTACCTTTTGGCTATTGTGAATAATGCTACTATGAGCACGAGTGTACAGATATCCCTTTGAGACACTGCTCTGGATTCTTTTGGGTATATACCCAGAATTGGAATTGCTGGATCATATGGTAATTCTATTTTTAATTTTTTTGTGGAACTGCCATATTGTTTCCTCAGTGGCTATACCAATTACATTTCCATTAACAGTGCACAGGGGTTGCAATTTCTCTTCATTCTTGCCCATACTTGTTTTCTGTTTTTTTTGGTGGTAACCATCCTAATGAGAGAGGTGGTATCTCATTGTAGTTTTGATTTGCATTTCCCTAATGATTAGTGATATTGAGCATCTTTTCATGTGCTTATTGGCCATTTGCATATCTTCTTTGGAGAAATGCGTATTCAGATCTTTTGGCCATTTTTGAATTGGGTTGTTTGTTTTGTTGTTGTTGTTGTTGTTGAGTTTTAGATGTTCTCTATATATTCTGGATATTAATCTCCTATATCAGATTTGCACATACTTTCTTCCATTCTGTGGGTTGCCTTTTACACTGTTGATACCATCTTTTGTTATGCAAAAGTTTAAAATTTTCATGAAGTCTAATTTGTCTATTTTTTCTTTTTTTACCTATGCCTTTGATGTCATATCTATTGCCAAATCCAGTGTTGTAAGGTTTTTGTCATTTTTTCTTCTAAGAGTTTTATAGTTTCAGGCCTTACATTTAGGTCTCTGATCCTTTTTTTTTTTTTGGCCGCACGGCAAGTGGGATCTTAGTTCCCTGACCAGAGATTGAACACGCACCCCTTGCAATGGAAGCACAGAGTCTTAACCACTGGACCGCCAGGGAAGTCCCTAGGTCTCTGATCCATTTTGAGTTGATTTTTGTATATGGTGTTAGTTAAGAGTCCAATTTCATTCTTTTGCATGCGGGTATCCAATTTTCCCAGCACCATTTGTTGAAAAGACTGTCCTTTCCTCATTGAACGGTCTTTGGCACCCTTGTCAAAAATCGTTTGACCATGTATGCAAGAGTTTACTTCTGAGCTTTCTGTTCTGTTCCATTGTTCTATATGTCTGTGTTTATGCCAGTACCACACTCTTTTGATTATTGTAGATTTGTAGTAAATTTTGAAATCAGGAAGTGTGAATCCTCCAGTTTTGTTCTTTTTCAAGATTGTTCTGGCTTTTTGGGGTCCCTTGAGATTCTTGATAGGACTGCATTGAATCTGTAGATCGCTTTGGGTAGTACTAACATTTTAACAGTATTAAGTCTTCCAATCCATGATAATGGGATTTGTTTCCATTTATATGTCTTTTTAAATTTCTTTCAGCAATGTTTTGTAGTTTTCATTATCACTTTCTTGGTTAAATCAATTCCTAAGTATTTTATTATTTTTGATACTATTGTAAATGGAATTGTTTTTGTAATTTCCTTTTCAGATTATTCGTTGTTAGTGTATAGAAATGCAACTGATTTTTGTGTATTTACTTTGTATTTTGCTACTTTCTGAATTTATTTATTATAGTCATCCCTCTGTATCCTTGGGGGATTCGTTCCAGGAGTCCCCATAACAAATCCAGGGATGCTCAAATCCTTTATATAAAAAAGCATTAGTACAATAAATACAGTTGGCTCTCGACAGGTTTCCCATCTGTAGGTTTAAACAAGTGTAGATAGAATTTGGACTCATGGTTGGGTGAAATCTGTGGATGTAAAACCTGCAGGTACAGAGGGCCAACTGTAGTTTTAACCATTTATTGTGGAATCTTCAAGGTTTTCTACATATAAGATCATATTATTTCCAAACAGTGATAATTTTACTTCTTCATTTCCAATTTGGATGCCTTTTATTTCTTTTTCTTTCCTAATTGCTTTGGCTAGAACTTGTTGTACTGTTTTGACTAGAATTGGTGAAAGTGGGCATCCTTGCCTTGTTGCTGATCTTAGAGGAAAAACTTTCAGTCTTTCACCATGGGTTTTTCATATATGGCTTTTATATTGTTGAGGTCATTTCCTTCTATTCCTAGTTTTCTAAGTATTTTTCTCATGAAAGAGTGTTGAATTTTGTCAATGCTTTTTCTGCACCAGTTGAGATGATCATGTGGGTTGGTTTGTTTGCTTCTTCATTCTGTTAATGTGGTGTATAATATTGACTGGTGTTTGTATGTTGAACCATCCCTGCGTTGCAAGAACAAATCCCACTTGGTCACGGTCTCTGTGCCGAGGATCAGACGGTATGCAAGCTGCTCCTGGTGCATGGCTACCTGCCATGTAGGGGTGGGAGATGGGTAGCTGCTACTGTGCTAAGAGCTGAAATTGACTAAAATCACCTCAATTCACAGTCCAGTCCTTCTGCTGGAAGTTGCAAACCTTCAATAGACTCCAGAGTTCCAAAATAGTTATATCAGACAGATTCTGCCAGTGCAATTGTTGTCTAGGTGGGGAGACAGATTCCTGGTGCTTTCTACTCCTCCATCTTCCTCAGGTCCTCCTCATTTTCTTAATAGTGTCATTCAAAGAAGAACCTTTTTAATTTTGATGAAGTTCAATTTATCAATCTTTTCTTTTATGGCTTGCCCTTTATGTGTTCTGTCTAAAATTTTTGCATATCACAAGATCACAAAGATTTTGTGTTTTCTTTTAGAAGGTTTATAAGTTTAGTTCTTACATTTAAATCTGTTATCCATTTTGAGTTAATTTTGTTTTATTGTATGAAGTAAGGGTTGAGAGGTTCTTTTTTTTTGCATATGATTATCCAATTGTTCTACGACTGTTTCTTGAAAAGACTGTTACTCATCGAATTACCTTTGCACCTTTGTTGAAAATCAATTGATGTATATATGGTCTTTTTCTAGACTGTCTTCTATTCCATCAGTCTATATCTGTCTATCTTTAAATCAATACCACAGTGCTTTGATTGCTGTAGCTTTGTATTGTCTTGAAGTCAGGTAGTGTAAGTCTTCCCACTTTGTTATTTTTCAAAATTGTATTGGCTGTTCTAGGTCCTTTGCATTTCCATGTAAATTCTTGGACTCTGAGCTCTTTGGATACAGGAAGTATGTCCATATCTTTTAGTGTCACCCCACAGTACCTGCTAAGGTACTTTTCTATATTTGTTGATTGATCAGTTAGTTAATAAGAACTGATGGAATCAGTAGGATTAACTCATTGAACCCTAGAATCTTAGAGCTAGAAGAGGACTTATAGGGACACTAAGATGAAGATGAAGCCCAACCATCTCATCTTTGACCCACCTATTCCTAAATTAGGCACTGGCCTTACCTGGGTTGGTAGGTCTGTGGAGCTCTATTTATGTGCCAGATATAAGATTTCATTTTGCCTTTACGACCAGGACTTATCAATAATGTGTTGGGTCACAGGGATACATAGAGGAATGGGACATGGTACTTACATGTGAGGTGTTCATGGTCTGTTGGGACCTACTTTTATATGCCTCACTGAAAGTGCCCCCAGACAAGGTCCCTGATGTGTGTGTGGTCCAGGAAATATGCCTAAAAGTAGACTTTAGGCATCTATGTTTTAGTAGCAGACCTAAGGCAAGTCAGCGCCTGAGTGAATTTGATCAAAGACTATCTTCAGAGGCACAGGCAGCAACGCCAATGACAAAATTCTTGCAAAGTAAACAGCCTATACATTATAGATGCTACGATCCGCACACCTGTATTAGAGGACTTGCTGAGTACAGACATTTTGACTTCTTAATGGATGACCATGAAATTGACAAATTAGGAGGGGGGAAGAAAATTGCATCTTTGAAAGCTTATGGTTCATCATTCTACTGAAATAACTCAGCTTCTTCCCTTTAAGCTATAATTTCAGTTTCTTTTTCTAATGGACACATTGATTTTTTGTGCTTATTTCTAACCTTATGGCCTACTGAAAATTTCCTTAAAAGGAAATATAGAAGTTAGGAGGTGTAATTTGAAAAAATAGCTTTTAGGTGAAGTAACTCTATCAATATTAAGATGTAGTCAATGCTTTATAGTGGAACATTTCTAGACTTTAATTACCTGTAAATAAATGCTACCATTTTGCTATGATAAAGGAAATCTTTCATTCCTTTTAAGTACTTTTGTCCATAATCGTTAAACAAAAGCAAATGTTGATTTCACTGGAAAGCATTAAAATGTTTCCTTTATCAAACAAAATGTTTTTCTAAAATTTTGTATTTAGACTTTAAATAAACAAAATTAGATTAATAATATAATGATTTCTATGAAGTTAGCTCGAGAACTAGAAATTAGTAGTAAAACCACTGTCTATGTGTTCTTCCTTATTCCATTTTTCTGTTATTAGTAGTAATTACCATTGTCTATGTGTTCTTCCTTATTCCATTTTTCTGCCTCTTTTTCAGAGGTAACCACTTTCCTAAATTTTGTGTTTATCATTACCTTGCTTTTAAGTTGTGAAATATATATTTGTCTAAGCAATAAATATATATTTGCCTAAACAATATATTGTTTAGTTTTGCATGTATTTGAACTTTATAAAATGATACATCATATCTTCTGGAATTTGCTTTTTTTCCACTCCATAGTTATGATTTTCATTTATTTTTATTGCCATGTAATATTCTATTGTGTGACTGTGTCACATTTTAACATTTTATCTGTTATCCTGTCGATTGTCATTTATGTTGTTCCCAGATTTTTGCTATTATGAATACTGATGCTATGAATATTCTTGAACATGTCTCCTGATGTGCATGTACAGTACTTTCTTTCAGCTGTACATGTAGGAGTAAAATTGTTGAATTATAAGGTATGTCAGTGTTCAGCTTTGCAAGTTACTGTCAATTTATTTTCCAAAGTGATATGGCAATTTAGAATTATATACCCACATATAGGTGATTCCATTGTCCATCTATTGTCAATTCTGCTATAACACAACACTTGTGTCCTAAAAGTCACCATGCTATGCATAATCACCTAATAAAAACCACAGGGCTTATGGGAAAAATGGAGTTAGGGGAAAAATGCTCAAAAGTTTTGTCAGTGGCACGTAAAAACAGTAGCACAGTTTCATACATCTTAAATACTTGAGAAATATATAAATATTATAATAAATATAGCACTTTACCTTGAAAAAGACTTGAAGTTTCCTTGTGCAAGTGGGTTTCTGGAAGGGCTGCAGCTTGTGAGTTACTGTGTAGTGATGAAGGAAGGTTATCTGAAATTGGATGGAACATTGTGGCACCAAATGTGGATGGGTATGGCTCATAATACTGGTGAACTGAGGTATTGATAGATATTAGAGATGTGTGTGTAATGTATATTCCTGTGTGGCTTGGTTCAGCTGGATACAGTTTTCTGCATTTGTCAGGATGAAATTGTGCATAATCAAATGCAAAATTCATGTTGTGCTCAAATTGTTCATTAATATATTAATTTCATTGGAACAGATTCACATTTTCATGACAAATATTATAGCAGATCTGACTGTACTCCAACATTTGGTACTGTCAGTTTTTTATTTCTGCTAACCAAAAAAGTATAAAATTATTACTCATGTGGTCTTTACTCTCATTTCTCTGATTCTAGTAAGATTGAGCATCTCTCTCCTTTTTTCATTGGCCAAATGTGTTTATTTTTCAGTACCTGCGTATTCTTATCCTTTGCCTATTTTTCATGTGGGTGTTTTGTCTTTATGTTTTCTGTAGGAGACTCTTTATATACTCATTTAAGAAGTCCTCTCCTAAAAGGTCACCATTACCCTGATACAAAAGCCAGATAAGAACACTACAAGAAAAGAAAACTACAGGCCAATATCTCTGATGATTATAGATGCACAATTTCTCAACAAAATACTAGCAAACCAAGTTCAGCAGCACATTAAAAGGATCATACAACATGAACAAGTGGGGTTTATCCTTGGCATGCAAGGATGGTTCAACATATGCAAGTCAGTATACTTGATAATCACATTAATAGAATGAAGGATAAAAATTATGTGATCTTCTTGATAGATGCAGAAAAAACAACACCCTTTCATGATAAAAACTCTCAACAAATTGGGTATAGAAGGAGCATACCTCAATATAATAAAGGCCGTATATGACAAACGCACGGGTAACATCATACTTAATGGTGAAAGTTTGAAAGCGTCTCCTCTAAGTTCAGGAACAGGATAAAGGTACCCACTCTCACCACTCCTATTCAACATAGTACTGTAAGTCCTAGCCAGAGCAATGAGGCAAGAAAAAGAAATAAAAGCCATTCAAATCAGAAAGGAAGAAGTAAGTTGTTTTTGTTTGCAGATGACATAATCTTATATATAGAAAACCCTAAAGACTCCACCAAAAACTATGAGAACTAATTAATGAATTCACTAAAGTTGCAGGATACAAAATAAACATACGAAAATTAAACATATTTGTCTACACTAATGACAAACTATCTGAAAAGGAAATAAAAGAATCCTATTTATAATAGCATGAAAAACAATAAAATAGTTAGGAATAAATTTAGCCAAGGAGATGAAAGATCTGTATGTTGAAAACTATCAGACACTGATGAAAGAAATTGAAGAGAACACAGCTAAATGGAGAGATATCACATGTTCATGGATAGGAAGAATTAATATTGTTAAAACATCAATACTACCAAAGTGATCTATAGATTTGATACAACCCCTATCAAAATTTCAATAGCATTTTTCACAGAAATAGAAAAAAATCCTAAAATTCATATGGAGCCACAAAAACCCCAAATAGCCAAAGTAATCTTGAGAAAAAAGAACAAAGCTGGAGGCATCATACTTCCTGATTTCAAACCATATTACAAAGCTATAGTAATCAAAACAGTATGGTATTGGTATCGGCTTAAAAACAGACACATAGACCACTGAAACAGAGTCCAGAAATAAACTCACACATATACAGTCAACTAATATTTGACAAGGGAACCAGGAATACTCTATGGGGTAAGGATAGTCTCTTCATTAAATGATGCTGGGAAAAGTGGATATTTACTTGCAAAAGAATGTAATTGGACCCCTGTCTTACACTGTTCACAAACACTAACTCAAAATGGCTTAAAGGCTTAAATATAAGACCTAAATTGTAAAACTTCTAGATGAAAACATGGGGAAAAGTTTCTGCACATTGGCCTTGGCAGTGACTTTTTGGATATGACACCAAAAGCACGAGCAACAAAAACAAAAATACAACTACATCAAATTTAAAAGCTTTTGTGCAGCAAATGAAATCATCAACAAAATGAAAAAGCAACCTATGGAATGGAAGAAAATATTTGCAAGTCATATATCTGATAAGGGATTAATATCTAAAAATTATAAGGAACTCATACAACTTAATAGCAAAACCCCCAAATAATCCAGTTAGAAAATGGACAAAGACATTTTTCCAAAGAAGAAATCCAAATGATCAACAAGTACACGCAAAGGTGCTCAACATCATTAATAATCAGGGAAATGAAAATCAAAACCACAATATATCACTTCACACCTTTTAGAATGGCTACTCTGAAAAAGATGAGATAACAAGTGCTGATAAGGATGTGAATAAAATGGAACCCTTGTGCACTGTTGGTGAAAATGTAATTTGGTACAGCCGCTATAGTATGGAGTTTCTTCAAAAAATTAAAAATAGAGCTACCATATGATCCATTAATCTCAATTCTTGGTATACATCTGAAGGAAATGAAATCAGTATCTTGAAGAGATATCTGAACTCTCATGTTCATTGCAGCATTACTCATAAAAACCAAAACATGGAAGCAACCTAAGTGTCCATAAATAGATGAGTGGATAAAGAAAATGTGATACACACACATGCACACACACACACACAGAGGAATATTATTCAGTCACAAAAAAGAAGGAAGTCCTGTCGTTTGCAGCAACATGAATAAACCTTGAGGGCATTATGCTAAGTGAGATAAATCAGACAGAGAAAGACAAATGCTGCCTGATCTCACGTATATGTGAAATCTAAAAAAGTCAGACTCATAGAAACAGAGTAAATTGGTCATTGCCAGGAGCTGGGAGAGTAAGGGAAATAGGGAGATGTTGGTCAATGGGTATAAACTTTCAGTTATAAGATGAATGAGTTCTGGGGATATAATGTACAGCATGGTGACTGTAGTTAACGATATTGTGTACTTGAAAGTTTCTTTAAGAGTAGATCTTATGTTCTTACCCCTCCCCCCACAAAACAGTTTTGAAGTATTACTTGCCATTAAAACCTTAATCCATTTTAGTTGATTCCTATGTATGATATGATATGAGATAGAGATCCATTTTTTTTTATTATGTGTAGAACCAACTCCATTTATCAAATAGTCAGTCCTTTTTCTAGTGATCTGCCGTAACATCATTGTCATGTATCAAATTTAAATAAAAGTCCCTGTGTTGGGGCTTTGTGTTCTCTATAATAGTCTGTCTAACCCTGATCCAATACCACAGCATCTTAATTATTAAAACTTACTTTTTAAAAAAGTTTTCTTACCTGGTAGGACAGCTCCCTTCTCCTTATGCTTCTTTTTTTGTGTGTTGTGGTTAAAAAAATATGTAACCTAAAATCTACCATTTGAACTAGTTTTAAGTATACAGTTTGGTGGCATTAAGTACATTTCTACTGTATAACTATCACCAATATCCATTTCCAGAACTATTTCATCATTCTAAATAGAAACTCTGTATCCATTAAGTAATAATTCTCTATTCCCCACTCCATCCAGCCCCTGGTAATCTCTAATCTACTCCTGTCTCTATGAATTTGCCTACTCTAGATATTTCATGTAAGTGGAATCATACAATATTTGTCCCTTTGTGTCTAGCTTATTTGTTTAGTATAATGTTTTCAAGTTTCATCCATGTTGCAGCATGTATTAAAACTTCATTCCTTTTTTTTTTTTTAACGTCTTATGGAGTATAGTTGCTTTACAATGGTGTGTTAGTTTCTGCTTTATAACATAGATCCCCATATCCCCTCCCTCTTGCATTTCCCTCCCACCCTCCCTATCCCACCCCTCTAGGTAGTCACAAGGCACCGAGCTGATCTCCCTAAAACTTCATTCCTTTTTAAGGCTGAATAATATTCCATGTATGTTCACACCACATTTTGTTTATCCATTCATCTGTTGATGGACACTTGGGTTGTTTCTGCCTTTAAACTGTTGTGAATAATGCTACCATGAATATTGGTAGTATCTTTTTAAAGTCCCTATTTTCAATTCTTTTGAGTTATATACCTAGGAGTAGAATTGCAAAGTCATATGGTAATTCTGTATACAACATTTGAGGAATTGTCAAACTGTTTTCTACAGGGGTTGCACCATCTTATATTCCCACCAGTAATGCACAAGGGTCGATTGCCAAAAGAAGTGTAATTGATATGCTAGGAGAAGAGAGAAAATGGAACCATATAAAATACTCAAAATCAGAGAAGACAAAAAAAAGTGGGGCAAAAAAGAACAAAGGGACAAATAGAAAACAGTTACAAATATGGTAGATACTAATCCAAGTATATAATAATCACTTTAAGTGTGAATTATCTAAATATACCAATTAAAAGAGAATCTCAGAGTAGATTTTTAAAAAAGACCCAACTTTATGTTATCTCTAAGAAATCCACTTTAAATATAAACACACAGATAGATTTAAAGTGAAAGAATGTAGAAAGATGTATCATGCTATCACTTACCAAAAGAAAGGTGGAGTAGGTATATTAATTTCAGACAAACTTCCTTTGTTGAGGAAGAACCTCAGCCTTGCCTCAGGTAGTGCCAAAAATAGATGACCAGATTCAATGGATTCTAGAAAGACAATTCATTACAGCAGAGCAAACAACAGGATTATGAGCACGATAGCATAAGTTTCTCTGCCCCCGAGTCTTCTGGTGGATCCAGATGGCGGCTATACACACAGTGAATTGTGCTGCAGTTGAAGAACTGAAGGCCAAAGGCTCAGCATCTTTTTTTTTAATTAATTAATTAATTAATTAATTTATGGCTGTGTTGGGTCTTCATTTCTGTGCGAGGGCTTTCTCTAGTGCGGCAAGTGGGGACCACTCTTCATCGCGGTGCGCGGGCCTCTCACTATCGCGGCCTCTCTTGTTGCGGAGCACAGGCTCCAGACGCGCAGGCTCAGTAATTGTGGCTCACGGGCCCAGTTGCTCTGCGGCATGTGGGATCTTCCCAGACCAGGGCTCAAACCCGTGTCCCCTGCATTGGCAGGCAGATTATCAACCACTGTGCCACCAGGGAAGCCCCTCAGCATCTTTTGCAGTAAGCAATAAGCAAGCCAGTCCCCTTCTTCCAGAAAGTGATCAGTTGCATGTTAATCATGCTGTGGTCATGTGACCTACTTAATTGCCTGTGACTGGCTACAGAAATAGCTCGGGACCAGATGATGGCTAGACATTGCAGTTTGGCACACACAGCAAGGATGTGCAGATATGTTCAGGACCCGTGGCAGGTTGCTTCTCCCAACATTTTGTTTGTCTGGAAATATACATATTTCAACTTTGTTTTTGAAGAGTATTTTTAGTGGGTATAGAATTCTAGGATGGCAGTTATTTCTTTCAGCACTTTAAAAATGTTATTTCATAGTCTTCTGACTTCCATAGCTTTTGTTGAGAATCCATCAGTCCTTCAATAGTTGCTCTCTGCTGAGGCAAAGCCTCTTGCCCTGTGGATTCACAGCTTCTTTCCATGAACCTAGATACGGTAGATACCTCATGGGGGAAAAGGCTGCAGAACATCAGTTGACTTCTCCACAGTTCTCTCCTCTCTGGAATCTTAGTAGCTTGGTCCTAGTTTCTATCCTCTGCCCTTTCTAACCTAGGGATTGTAATGGCTTCCCACTCTTGCTAGTCCCAGGATGATTCTTTGTACCATACTGGTCCCCTGAACTCTGCCTAAACTTTGCAAACAGTCCTTCATTAAACTTTCTTCAGTTTCTCTTTTTAGGTGTGACATCTGTTTCCTGCTGGGCTACATATACAACAGGTTTCTAATGTGGGATTTCTGATGTCTTTTAATATACTAATGTGTCTAATGAGTTTTCCAGAAAGGTCTTAAAATACGTTACCTTTTTGAGTGTTTCAGGACTGTGTTTCTCAGAGCCTTATCTTTAGAAATACTGTTACATGAACGTGGACCTAATGCTAAAGGGCTGAGGTTTCTTGAAATCTACAAACAGGTCAACAGAAGGCTCCCAACCTGCCTAATGAGGGACCTGATGTCTCAGTCTTTATCCCTCTTCTCAGCTTTTCCTCAGAGACTTGCTACTTTAGTTAAGATTTCAAAGTACAAATCTATCACTTTGGTAAATTACAGAATCTTTCTGAGCTTGTTTCCTCATCTGTAAAATGGATATATACTTATCTATCTTATCAATCTTTTAGCTAGATTAAAGGAAATAATGCATTTCATTCATGGGGCATACTCAATAAGTATTCGTGTTCTCCCCCTTCCTGCAGTATCCCCTCCTAATGAAAACCAACTGAAGTCATTTAAGGAAGATGTAGTATAGATTCCTTTCTGACTCCTCAAGTAGAACTTCAGTGGACATATGAAATTGACTGTAAAATTGTTGACCCATATCTTTTAATGCTCAATTCTATGTTAAAGAATTTTCTCTTGAAACTCTGGCTTTTGGTTTATTTTATGAATTGTACTTCTTCCATACACAACTTGAATACATTAACTTTTAGTTAGTTAAAAATAAACTATAGCATCAATATTACTTTAATGTAGTTTTTTTGAAGTATTTTAAGTTTAGGGAGAAGGTGCTTTGGACTTTTATTCTTTTGCAATTTGTTCTTCTTTTGGGCGTGCAGAGTTAGTGATCTAATAAATACAGTTGATGATTCCTCCAAAGTGGAGCCTCGTCCACCTCAATCATAATTTTAAAGATTTCCATGATTGCTCCATAGTGCCTGATCGCTCCAAATATCTAGTTATCCTTTCTCCCAAAGTCAAACTTGCCAGTGAAAAACCTGTTTTCCTTAAGTACCCAGATAGAGTTAGTTGTTCTTCACACACATAGCACCGACAAGATCAGAAATTACATGACATTCTGAGTCTGTCCACTTTAGCGCCATTGTCTTCTGTCAGATGCATACTCTTTAGAATCTTATTTCCTTTAATATCTCTTTCTGATCAGCCATTGGGGAAAAGCTGACATCCATCCCCACTTTCTGAAAATCCTTTTGAAACTCATGACTCTTTTGCCGATTAGGGAAACTTATTCCTAGAGGTGAGGCATTTTATCTTTGTAACTGCATTACTTCTCGAACTTCTGTAAAGGCTTCTGTGCTGGAGGAGCTTGAAATCTAATATGAAAAAATGAGAGGTACTGAGGTGTAAGTGTACCAACAGAAGCCCTTTAACTTTTCTTTCATATGACCCAGTAAGCTTAGAAATTTGTCACCTTACATGAAATTATGGTTTGCATATATTTATTTCTGCACAGTTTTTTGGGGCAAGCTTGAGAATTTCTGTTCCAGTATATTTAATTTGTGTTGGTATTATCAGATCGTGGGTTTGGGATTGGAGTGGGTAGGTGAGCGAATTTTTGGAGGAGGAGTGACAGTCTTCCCAATAAACTCCTAGGAAAAAGAGAAGAAGTTGAAGCAAAGCACTTGGGCCTGAGATCAGCAATGTAAGGATACAAATCAATTCACTTCTTTCTATCCCTGCTGTCACTTTCCTAAGTTAGACAGCCATCACTTCCCCTTGTAACTGGTTTCTCTACCTTCAGTCTTGGTCCGTTTAATCTGTTTTCAAGATACCCGAAGTTATCTTCCTAAAATACAAATCATCCTGTTAGTCTCTTGCTTAAAATCCTTCAATGTCTCTCCATTGCTCTCAGAAAAAAGTCTTCAGTTTTTAAACATGACTTACACAGTCTTAATCGTCTGGCTCCCTGTCCATCTGATCTCCAGTTACTCCCCCCTTACAAGATTGTTCTAGTAATACTGATTATTATTACTCTTGCTGTAATTGTTGTTTGTCATGTGCTTCCAACTCTTCTCTGACCCATTCTTTTCTTTTCTAACCAATATTCTTTCTTTAGGTCCCAGCTGAGCCATTACTGCCTGTGTCTTCCCTGACCATCCCCCTCCAAGTGGAGTTTAGGTTCCCTTTTAATGTGCCTCCCCTAGAGCCTTTCCATCACAATGCGTATCACAGTGTGTGATGATTGCATCTAATTATTAGATTGCATCTCCCACTAGATTGAAAATTCCATGAGGGATCAAGCCATGCTTGTCTTGGTCACTTTTGCATCCTCAGTGGTTAGCAGAATGCCTAGCACGACGAAGGTGCCCAGAATTTATTTGATAAATAATTGAACAAATGAAGGAGCTGTAATTTATGTGACAGGCTGACCTAGAGCCTTTACCATCTCAAATGCACAAGTTATGCTGTGATTTGTACTGGTATCACTGTAGGACCCAGGAAATGGAATTCAGGGCAGGAATGGACAGCTCTGACTCATCAAACCTGAAACCCGGGGAGCCTCTATATGGCTTGTGAAGTAGTGACTCTCAGGATGCAGAGTATCTACAACAAAACAATGCAGATTTCTGAATATTATGTTGAAACTCTGAGGCAAGGAGATCCTAGAACATTTTACCAATCGGGAAAAAGGTAAGTGAAAAATAATAGAACAGTTTCCATTTCTACTAATTTAAGATGTATAAAATTCAGTTAATTATGCCTATATTGTTTTATTTTAGAAAATACAAAAGATCTTTTTCTTCATAAGACCTTATTTTTTTCAACCCCAAACGCCCTGGAGGTGTTGAGCAATTGAACCCATGGAAGACTTTTGTATTTCCTAATTTCTCCCTTTGAGAGCCTTAGCTTTGACCAGGATGATTCCAGGCTGCAGCAATGCTTTCTGCCCATCCTCCCTGCAGACACGGGAGGGCAGTGCAAAAGCAGGTTTATGTTTTCCTGGACTTCTTTATTTCTCCCAACGTGTCGTAAAAAGTTCTATTCCTGTCTTGCCAACTACTGCACTTCCTGTTCCTATTCTCAGTTCCCTATTCTTCTAAACATCCCTGGTAGAAATGGTACAAATGACTGAGACTGGAATCCTCATAGTTCCCCCAAGCAACACAAAAATAAGTTTACACATAGCAGAATTGTACAAGAGGAACAAAGATTTGTGGTGGTATCACTGAAACAACAGTAATTCTTAATTTTTTGGAAGTTGTGTTTCATTTGAGAACCTGATGAATGTTATAGATCCTTCTCCCAGAAATACACACATACACACTTACAATTGTACATACAAGTTCAGAGGGTTCATGAACTATAAGTTAAGGGCCTCTGCTAGAATACGTTTACGGAAGAACTCTCCTAAGTTATAAAATTTAGGTACTGGAGGGTGAGGAGTATTAGAGATTCTCACGCCTATGAATTTGTTATTAAAAATGAAACGTTTCCAAAACATGCAGCCAATGAGAGTTTGATTATATGCTTTGATATGTACTTTATTAATTTATGATACTGTGTCAGCACAAAGTCTATTAGGGATTGCCAAGGAGGATCATCTGGTGTTTGCTGAGAGTGGTTTGAGACCATTAGCTTTTTAATGAAAGTACACGGATGTACAATTAGAAAAATGAGAATTAGCTGAAGTTAGCTAAAGGGGGAAAACTATGTGCTTTAAACTAATATTTTCAAAATGCCAGGACTTAAAAAAAAAAACCCAAACAAACCACCGCCCCCTCCCCCACCTTGTGCTGCCTCCGCCCTTTCCCCTCTCCAAAAATTCTGATATATTCAGCAATGGCTGGAGGGGTCCTGGGCTATGGGCAGCTAGAGTTCTACTTACAGGAAGCTCAGGAGAGGGACAGTGTCTAGGGGGTACTAATGCTATCCCAAGGGTCATGACCAGGTGCAAAAGCTACCCCTTAAACTGGCAGGGGTCGAGTGGATCTCTGGTGCTCATCTGAAGGAGACAGGATTAAGGGACACAGATTGGGACCTGAGAGGGGTTAGTGAGTTGTCTTCTGACCAGTGACTCTCAGGGTCCATGTCAGGGAGGTAAAATTTAAAGCAAGTTCAGAGAAGTTGCAGGACTACTGAGAACTTGGCATTACCCTTATCTTGGTGTTAGTAGGTTCCAGATGTTAGGGTAATCAATGAAATGTAAAAGTCGAGCTGCTTTTCTTCTCCTTGCCTGCAAATTTTCTTCTCTCCTCCAATTTGCGTGACATATTGGAAATACATTTTAATATGGTAGTTAAATGGCTCAGCCATTTACCAGCTATGTGACCATTGCAAGTTATCTAGCTGCTCAGCTTCTCATCTATAAAATGGAGACAATAATAGTACATACTTCATAGGGTTACTGTGAAAATTAAATGAAATAATGGATGTAAGGAATTTAGTATAGCACTTGTTGCCTAGTGAGCAGCTAATAAATGTTCACCATTTTTGTAGTTGTTTGGGCATCTACACTTCCCTACTAGGCTGACTATGAACTTCCAAAAGTCAGGATTTGTCCTGATGTATCCTACTTTTACTATAGAACTTATGTAAAATAGGCTTTTAGAAAGATTTTTTTGAATGAATGAATGGAGGAATGAATGAGAGAATGAATGAAGTTGGTTGCAAAATAGGTGTTTTGAATTAACTTGGACAGGTGTCTTCAGGCTTTCCATATGTACACTAGATCCTGTGACTGGACTGTTCCTTCCCTTGTCTTTGCATGGCTGCTGACCATTTCTCATCTTTTAGCTGTCACCTTGGTGTAACCTCTTTAGAAAGACCTTTTATAATGACCTCTATCCAAATGAGCTTCCTTGTCCCTGGACCCACTGGTTACATTTCCTACCACTACCCTTTGTTTATAGCATTTATATTTTATAATTTATACTATAAAGTACATAATTATATAGTTATTCAGTTTTTAAATTTGTTTTTTGTCTCTTTTCCACTACACAATAAACTCTATGACAACGGAGAACTATTTTCTTCATTAATCCATGGAGGGACAACATTGTCTAATGGGCAGAACTAGGATTTGAACCCATGCAGTCTGACTCCAGGGCCTGTCTGCTTTCAAATCCTGGCTTTGTCATGTATTAGCTATGTGACCTAAGACAAGTTGTTTAACCTCTGATCTTAGTTTTCTCATCTTCAAATTGGGGATAATAATTATACCTTCCTCATTGATACTGCCCTTTAGACCCAGGCAACTAAGGCTCCTGCCCTGGACCCTGTGCTTTAGAAGACCCTGCTCTAACTCTCTTCTGGCTATGTCTCACCCCATGGGCAAGCAGTTCCATTCCTGTACCTGCCTCTTCTAGGCCATACTTCTGATACTTGAGATCCCAGGACTCCTACCCAAATAGCTCTGAGCAAGCTTCCAGAGCTAGCTGGGCTTTTCCCCAGGTCCATCCTCCCAAAGCTAGTCTGTGTCTCTGGTGTGTATACCCAGAGACCTTATGGTAGGTAACTAAGGATCTGCTGTGTGTAGAGTGGGAAGGTGGACACAGCTTGGATGTTTGGGTCAAGGTGTCTACACCAATTGATGCAAGGCTCCTTGTGTGATGAAAGATATGCTGTAGGTGGGGAGAGAAGGGAGATAGGCTAGAGTCCTCTATTTTACCCTTGCTTCTAACCTGGCAAATGTTAGAGACAGGCCAGTACCTCCTGTGAGGATTAAATGAGACATTACATGTAAAGCCTTTAGAAAATGCCTAATATACCATAAAGTGCTCAATAAATATTAGCTATTATTATTATATCTCCGTTGGCTTAGCACAGGGCCTAGTGTGTAATAGGTATTTAATAAGTTATTTTTTGAATGAATGAATAGATGAATGATTGAACTATTAACAACTCGTTAATTGGGGTACTCTTGGTTCTCTTGTTAGGTAAAATCAGCTGTGTATTTGAACTAAAGCTTTCTTCATTTATTGTGGTCATGATTAGTTGAAAGTAAGAAATCCTGGCTTGATATTCATAGTTAACTATTAATTGCAAGCTTCTTATCAGGAAAAAGATCTTAGGTGTTAATTTCACAGAATGATACTTCTCAGAAAGGGCCTGCATCTTATTTAAGCTAACAAATTATTATCTTTCACAAGAAAAACAGGAGGGATTTGAATTTATGTACTATTAGATGTTCCCTGTTAGCTCAAATACATTTGCAATGACATGTACAACAGTAGGATTGACAAGAGGTTTCTAGACCTCAG
Source organism: Balaenoptera physalus (assembly GCF_965194825.1). Lineage (NCBI taxonomy): Eukaryota > Metazoa > Chordata > Mammalia > Artiodactyla > Balaenopteridae > Balaenoptera > Balaenoptera physalus. The sequence continues at coordinate 36,341,997 of NC_138893.1, forward strand.
CACCACTCCAGTGGTTTTCTGGCAGCATGGAGGACCTTAGCATAAAAAAGAAAGGATCTGATTTTCAATTTCAGTAAATCTGGGGTAGTGAGCTGAGAGCCAAGGGGGGAACTTCACTTCCACACCAAACTCTTGCATCCACTCAGGGTGCTGCAGCTAGTGGGACCTGATGTCAAGGACTTGAGCTGCCCATTCCTTCCCCCAAAGAGAATCTGTCTCTCATTTGCTTGCCAGAATATGGAGACTTCCTTTTCACTATTAGAGATAGCTTTGAAAGTATAAACGCCTCTTGGAAAAGGGGACTTAAAACTCATGATAAAAAATTAAATGACTGAAATTAGTTAAATTTTGGCAGTAATTTTGCTGGGGATACAGAAGGTGAGGGAAAAAAAAGTAAAGAAGAGAAAGGCATATGGAGGAGGAGAAAAGCGTAGAGCAAGAGTCAATAGGGAGCTCGGAGAAAATCTCCGATCGCTGCAGTTTTAAACCAGAATCTGAAGTTTTGAAATTCCTTAGTTCTAGCAATAGGCTTTGATTTAAACAAGAAAAAAAAAAAAAAAAAACAAGACAGAAT